>NW_028232871.1:36705649-37315026 GCF_057557595.1 Rhyacophila brunnea | reverse complement strand
GCGCGCGTGCCCGCCGGCGCTGAAAATTAATTCAAACGTAGGTCTTCCATGCCGGTCACGCATGACCCCCACGGCTTTCTTGGACTAACCCAGTGCCGGCCACCGGTGACCCCCATGGAGATCAAAATATACATCCTGGCCATGTAAACTGAACTTTATGAGTTCATTATCCAGCAGGTTTTAGACCGTCACTGTGGTCGTTTAGTGCACTTTGGATACCACTGTATTACCGCATCTGTCTAGCGGTCATCTGCTCGCCAAGCGTCATCTCAAGCTCATTGCCACTTCAACTGTTTAGTGACCTCTATCACATGGCGCACTCTTGTCTGCTTCCTTATCCGTTAGTTTCTTTTGTGATTGTTCCGCATTTTGCCCAAGTTGCACGTTTCCATGCCACATTACTAGGACAAGTGCTTTTGTATGCACTGTGTTGTCAAGATTAGCAACAGCAAAAAGTTGTAGTTGATCTTGTAGCGGAAGTTGTAAACGCACGTCAGCTCGAATGAGTAACTTGCTTTTCCTAATTTGGTAGATTGAAAATCAATCATATTTGAATTCAATAATTTGCACTGTCCAAATATTCTAAAACTGTAAAATGACAATATATCTCACAAAGAATTACAGAGATCGATTTACACCAGGCTGACATAATAATCCCTACATAAACATAATATCTAGATACTACGGAATTTTACTTGTTCTACGTAATAACTAAGTAATAAGTTGCAGTATTTACCAGTTTGTGGTATAGTCAGACCTTTCGCTCATGGAGAAACTAAAATCTGATGAACCGGTTGCTGAAGGAACTTATAAACTGGCCAATGACTGATTCTTCGCACACGGAGCTACTGAAACCCACATGCAATAATAATTTCGTAACCTCAAACTGTCAAACCCATTGTCTTTCCTACTCTTCTACAACATCTTGGCTACGCTTCTAGGCGCTGGTGTCTACTAAATGGGTGGAGCTTGTTGGTTTATAATGGAAGTGCGGTTAAAAATGAGCGGAGCATGTTAGTTCACAGTTTTAACACGTAGCCAAGAAGATGTTGCTGTTGAGTACTTCATTCTAGCTTTTTCCATAATATCTTTACGGGAATGTTCCGGCAGCCTGTAATTATACAGTCAGGAGTGTTTCTCAACTTCTGCCACAGATTTTAAATTAAAAATTGGTTCGCCCATCTTTAACTTTTGACGTCTTCACTTGTTATCGCTTGTTCAGTTCAGTTCAGTGCTACCAATTTTGGTAAGAAAATATGATTCTTCATCAAATCTACTGATATTGGTACCACTGTTTTATGGGAGACCTGAAACTGAGAGTCTGGGAGACTAGCATGTCGCATCTCATCAGTTTAGTAGTGAACATTTTGAAACAGAGATTCCAGTCTTGCCGTGAGCAAGCCGTAATTGAATTACATTAACTAGATACTGGCTGGAATTTTAGTTTCAGTCTCGTCTTTTTTGTGTATTCTCGTGGGGAAGGCCTTAGTCATACAGTGGACCATGTTATACAATACATAATAATATATCAATAAATTATGTTTGGACGATGGGAATTGATTTCCAGTTTCTCAGTACTGATGCCTGCAAATATGATTTTATCCATCTGTATTTGGCACTCAGTTCATCGTTATAAATACTTACCAAAATATACCTATAATTTAGTTTGATTTATCTCGGGAGATGGTACGTTCGCTTTGAAGTTCTCAGTGGGCAGTAAAAAATCTAAAGTGGGAGCGCATGCGGCTATTTCAATATAATTGCCACATTATTATTATGTTGGCGGAATACATTAAATACTTGCAGCCCAATTTTGTCCAGAAGGTATATTATTGAGTTGTTTGCCGCCTTACTTCAGGCAAGATGTTAATATTTAAATTGGTTCTAATATTTATTATAGAAAATAGCCTCTGCTAGATGATAAGTAGGCTTTGGCAACACACTGCTACCCAGTGGACTGTGAATTTCTATGAAAAAAAACATTTTGTTTTGGAAATATATTAAAAGTACACTAGAATCTCGATATAACAGACAAAACATCCGCTCAAATGTAAAAATTGTTAAAAACATCTACCGCTTGTAAACAATGTTCTGCGCATGATAACCATGTCATACCTCTCGCACTCAAATACAAGTTACAATGCCGACTTGCTCGTAGATTGAACATAGCATTGACGTTTGCAACGCTGGCCGCTAATTCACAACTGCACAGCAGTTTATTTTGTTTACTTGAGAGAATGGATGCATTTATTACTCGATTCAATTAATTTAGAATGTTTTCAGTGATAAGATCTCATCTCGACGATCTAATAATATTTATTGACTATTCGTCAGATAATGAAATTCAACTATATTGCACGCTTCGTAATTTTAGAGAGTTGATTATAAAAAAACAGCAGACTTCAAAACTTGCTTCTTTTTTCAAAGTAAGATTGATAAATGCGAGCGTGTCAATGTCGAACGTTAACGTCATTCCACAACGGCTGTATCTGGATATATCAGGGCTTCGAACTGTTATTTTTTTTCATGTCAGTTTTCATTCCGGTTCAAGTAAATAAATATATATGAGTTGGGTTCCGGTTTTCGTTTTGAAAAAAATAACAGTTTTTCCGGTTTTCAATTCTGCTCAGAGTGATTAATTTTTAAATGTTTTTATTTGTAAAAAAAAAAAAAATTTCTACCATAATTTACAACATTTTACCTTACTTGTATGATAGCCCAGCGCCACACTCCCAAACCAATCATAAATTTTTTAAATAATATATTATGAATTATGAGAATTATTTCGAGATGCTTCACACGAGATTCTTTGCGCCTTGAATTTGACACACATATTTCAATTGAAGTGGGGAGTAAGATCATGTTAACGCACGCGTGACTGGATATGTACCGATCCGAAAAAACTGATATTTTTTCGGTTCCATTTCGGTTTTCGTTCTGACAAAAATAACAGTGTTTTCGGTTCAGTTCTGGTTTGAAGCCCTGTGATATATCATCTGAAGACGAATAAACAAGATTTTTTTTGTGTTTTTATATAACTGACTTTCGGGTTTAACGGACATCAGACAGGCTGCTCTAATATTAATATACCCATAACTTTTATTGTCTAATATTTCTCACAATGTCTATTGGTATTTTCCAGGTGATGGTCTCCGACGACGCGGACGAGGTGGTCTTAGAAACAGAAATAACAAATAAGCCGGCGTTGAGACTTTATGAAAATCTGGGATTCGTAAGGGACAAGCGGCTGTTTAGGTATTATTTGAATGGTGTCGACGCCCTGAGGCTCAAACTTTGGCTCAGGTGAAATGGATCGAGCGAACGACGCCGCCGGACGTGTTTAGATAATTAATTTAACATATTCGTTTTACACTACTCCACTGGCCGCGGTCCCGATGAACATTATCTCGTCGCCCTGTATATTAAATCATTAACCATTTCCAATATATTATTTGCACTTTTATGTGCTTTTTTCATCAGTGTAAATGAAGCTGCAGATTGAATTATTTCATTACTTGAGAAAGTCACTCTAACATCGTCAAACTGGAACTCTGTGGGGTAGTGGCTATGCCGTGTTGCGAGCCCAGTTTTCTACAAGACAATCGGCTCAATGCCGTTTCAATGAAGCTGTCCGCTTTGCTACCGCTCTTTTAACTCGTTAGAAGATTTTGTTGAACCGCTGATGATTCCTATAAACGTTTTACACGGCACTAGAGTAACTAACATTCATAATTTGATATTTTAGTATACTCCTCCCCTTTGAATACTTTTATACCTTAAAATGAACGTCCAATGTAATGTAATGTCATGTGATTAAACTATGTGGACCTATTCAAGCATTCGCGTTTACTTTTAATGCGGAGTTTACCGCCTGCGTCCATATAATGATGTAGTGAAAAATGGACATCAGTAGTAATAGACATGGCATGCGGGTGTTACATTTTGCTTTATCAGTGAACACAATGCATGTAATATTGGTTCATTAATTTGTTCAATATCTTACAAAATTTTCTCTCTAATTAATGTCTCCAATTTTATTTTAACAATACATATTAATATATACCAGAAATTCGGTTTACATCGTTCAATTGAGTTTTCGAGATTGAGTTAAGTTTTTTTTTAAATTCCGGTTGCAGTCTACATAGCCTGCCTACTGAGATTCTCGAGAAATAGGAATTCTCGAAATTTTGTAAAATCAATTTTTAAAGATTTGAGATTGCCCTTTCCCGATTGCTTCTCGGGAATTTTCGAGACGAGATTTCTCGATCGCAAACTCTGATTCAAACGACACGCCATACATTTATATGCCCCCGTAAGTATTTATTGGAGTGGTGATTTTTGAACTGACGCGTCGTGCTTTATCGCTATTTGAAAAGAGAACACTACTTTTCCAGAGAGGCTCGATTGTCTATTCCTACCTTTATAATTAGATAAAGTCAAGATTAATTTCTTTGTAAACTAATTTTTTAAATATTTTGCTATCTAATACAATACAAATACAGTGTCAATTAACATAGGATTTGGTAAAAATGATTATTTATAATTCTGTATAATATGCTAAAAAAAATGGGATTATTCTTAAAAATTGGAAAATGAGTTCAGTACATTTATGCCAAATCAACCATAATAGATAATATCATTTAAATATTTAAGGGCGGACATGCTCAGCGTGGGTCAAAATGGAGCTTTTCTTCTATTTTCAAAGCATGATCCAGGACATTCCTTAAACGTTGTAGATAATCTATTTATATAATTTTGAAGCCTTATTATCCTTTATATTTATTTTAATCATTTGATGACTGCATAAAGTATTTTTATTACATAAAATAGTATTTTAAACCTCTCGCTCCAATGTTTTAGAATATAGTCATATTTCAGTACATAAATGTGCAGTGGTGTTAAGATTTTTTACATTTATTAATTTTTAAACGCGTTTATAAAACCATCAGTATAATTTATTTCGACATTATTATAGTGAAATATTTACGATAAAAAATTATATTGATAATCTCTGTGATCACAAATTTGACAAGAATTAGGCATTTTATTGAACATGTACCGTTTAAAAAAAAAAAGATTTTTTTTTCGGTTAGGTACATGTTCAAACACGCGCGTTAACATGTTCTTACTCCCTACTTCAGTTTTAGTTTGTCAATTTATGGCTACGGCTGTATGTTGTAACTTAACCACTGGGGAATGCCAAAAGAAATGGCGTATTTCAAAAAAACACTACCTTATTCTTAGGTCAATAATTATTATAAAGCAATCATTATTCGTAGGATGTTTATCACACTTGAATGGTCAAAGACATAGCTTATGATTAATATCATTAGAATTATCTTCAAATGTGTTAATCTTGCCAATTTTTTGAATAATAAGATGCCTAATTCTTGTCAAATTTGGGATCACAGAGATTATCAATATAATTTTTTATCGTAAATATTTCACTATAATAATGTCGACATAAATTATACTGATAGTTTTATAAACGCGTTTAAAAATTAATAAATGTAAAAAATCTTAACACCACTGCACATTTATGTACTGAAATATGACTATATTCTAAAACATTAGAGCGAGAGGTTTAAAAGAATACTATTTTATGTAATAAAAATACTTTTGCAGTCATCAAATGTTTAAAATAAATATTAAGGATAATAAGGCTTCAAAATTATATAAATAGATTATCTACAACGTTTAAGGCCATGCATTAGTTGAGGCACGGTCTAAAAAGATCGTTGCTAGGCGATGCGCGGACTGCGGGTCGCGGGTGCAAATGACACCTGTCAAACGAAATATTATTTTTCATATAAATCCAACATACGTTCATTTTATGTTCTGTTTATTGTTCTATTAGTAACAATAATAATATATTCATTGACATGTTTTCTTATTAAAGTAAATGGGTAACGTTTTTAGTCATCTTTACACGATTTTAGAATTAATTGACCCGTCGCCATCACGCAGCAAAGTGACGTGCTTCTGGCTCGAGATTCTCTCAGTGAATGGCAGCGAGTCCAAAATTTCGTCGCGCCTACAGTTGGAAATTATTTGGCGTTTCACTGATGCGTCACCTTAAGGAATGTCCAGGATCATGCTTTGAAAATAAAATAAAAGCTCCATTTTGACCTACGCTGAGCATGTCCCCCCTTAAGAAAAAGCACAAGTCAAAAGTTCACATACATACCTATTATACTGTTCTTTTGACCTTACCTTTCGCATACAGAATTATTGTTCCCATATTGAACCCAAAAAAAAAAACTGTCATCAAAAAGTGGATATTAAATTTTGTTCTCTGTTAATTCTGATGGCCATTAAAATTGTAAATGAAATAAAAAGTACCAAAATTGTCGATCGTGAATATTTTATTGAAGCAAAAAGTGTTTGTGTTATTTACATTTTGTGAATTTTGCTGGAAATTGACCGCTATGGAGCATTACAGCATACATATTATTTTATGTAAAATACTGACAGCTACATTGTAATATAATGTAAATTCTAAACATGAATATGATAATTACTACATTGTTTGAAACATTACACTCCCAGTGATCAATCAATATTGTGTTATTATTTATTTCAATAAAACACAGTCGATAATTAATTAATATATAATTTACATTATTTTCTAACTGAATCGCGAGTCATTACTTTATCTTACTACTAGTTAGTGATTGAATGGATGTATATATTATATTTACTTAATTTATCATTTTTTATTGTTTTACAAAAACAATATTATTTCAGCATAAGGTTGAAATAATTAAATTTATTTATTTCTATCGGTCGTTCGAATACCTCTCTGTAGAAAATCGAATTTAAATTTGTTTCATCTTTCATCGGACAAATTTTCATCGGACCGCAATCATTCGTCGTATTGTCACTCTGTCAAAGTTTCAGATCGCAGATATTACCATACTCTTCCTGCCAACAGGATTATCAAATATTTGCTATTATATACTGAAAAGTGCAAAAAACCGTCGTCATCTTTCCTTTAACCTTTTCTATGCCTCACAATATTACTATCGCAGTATCTGACAGGCCGCATATTTTTAACTTAGTATTTCATAATTATTCAAACAGATTATGCATATCAATCGACAGTGGACAGTAATTTGAGTTTAAAGTCGGACGAGATAACTCGCAACATGTCAATCACCCATCGTTAATTTTCTACAAACACGTATCTAAAAAAACACAACTTTTCAGGAGAGGCAAATAACAACTTTATTCTCTCAGTTTTTAATTCAGAAATAAATTCTCTTCTATGAAATATCCATTTACAACAGTTACACATATTTTCATGAAAAAAATGTTATGTTTCTTCAAACTATCGCACTATACTTTCGACCGATCAGTCATATTGTCGGAGATACGAGAATGCGTTGCAAGTTTACTGTGAATCATTCCACAATATTACTGCAGTAAACGCGTATCTTGCCTTACGAGAAAGAACTTCAGTATAATCATCTGTCGGAGTTCAGTATTCTGTATACTTACAAACACGTAACTCAAGATACGAGTTTATAATATTTATAAAAGTCATTTATTGTGATACGAGTTTTTTGTCATTGCTTAAATCTATTATGTTATAAAGTATGTTGTATTGGTTTAATATATGCGTATTCAAATTCTGAATTCATTACATCAAACAACTCAAAATTGACAAAAATTGATACACGTGTTTGTAGAAAATTAGCGACGATATGATTGCGAGAGTTCGCGTTCGGCTCGGGCTCGCTCGCATCATGGCGATATAAAATCTCATCGGCTGAACACCGCTTTTACATCCGGCTTTTCCTTATTAACTGTTTTTGCCTATGCATCAAACATATGCGAATTTAGATAAAAGCATATCCTATTTGGTAAATCATCGGCGGGTACATTATTCAGAGACGATAGTATTGGAGAATATAAAAGTGAATCAAAAATTAAGATTTTGCCATGTCTGTTCTCCGGTCGGTCGAGTCGAGTACTTTGAAATATTTACTGACCGCCGCCCTAAGAATATTATTTTCGAAAACATTGAAATTTACCTGAACGGCGACACGGGCGGCTCAGAGGGGGACATTGTCAATCGATGATCGATCACCGATGTCCCTTTTAGTGTATACGACTGGTTCTGATCGTTATTAAATTATATGTGGGTTATATACTGCATACTTGGTTACGCATTTTGTTTTATTTGATTTAAAATATCTCCAACAAGAATAGACAGTTAACATGGAGCGGCAATTATTCAATGTCAACCTGTCATTGTTATTACATTATTATTGTAATTATTAATTATTTTTGCCGTCGATTCTCAGTAAAATAAATTAACCAGATCGTTTCGCCCCATTGATAGTGTAAATAAGTAAGAAATATGAAATTCTGATAAATGTTCATACATACATGGCTACTTTCATAGATGGCCACCGATATCTTTGGTATACAAACAGTATGTTCATTCAAGTTGTCAAATAGACTACATACCGCCTTCCGTCTTCTTTTTTGTCATACATCATATTACATATTATATGAGAAGAGAAATTTTGTAATAAATATGTGGTATCAAAGCTATTGTCTGCCGCAGTATACAATACGTTGGCGACTGCCTAAAAGAAATATTTACATAGCCTTTTATCTTCTATTATACAATATTTTTCACCTGATTATAGTTCACCTTCTATCTGTATATTTTGAACTATAATATAAACTATAAATGTATTAAAACAGTAAATATTCTTTCCAAATTGTTCGAATCGATGGTGTAAATACAAAAATAGGTACCTATTAATCTATTCTGATTCTAATATTGATTTTAATCTTATAATTATAATTGTGAAATAATTAATTTCAATCATAATATTATGGATTAATTAAAAATTTATAAATATTTTTTGGATGGCAATCGAACGGCACTCTCGTAGTCGAATACGTTCCGGACCGGCTTCTCAATTTGGGGGCCTCATGTTCGAACCCAGTGATGTCACGCAATAGATTTATGTGATTTTCTCACAGTCACTACTGCACTACTGTAATCAAGCGTCACGGTTTGATGTATTTATGAAAAGAGAGAATTCTCAATGTCAATATATTGCGGATGCGTTATCACAGCGCTGTTTGCAGTGTCAAAGACGGAAGCGGTGTTCGGGGTATAGATACGCAGGTGGATTTTTAATTCCACGGACGCCTGTTGCAGCCACAATCTCGAAGTCGCCCAACACTACATAGTATTGTTATATTGATTTATTCTTTTAAAATATTTCGGTGACCGAATCGAACAGCGGGTAGATATTATAAACGGGCGAAGATGGAATATTATAACCGATCCGACGATATACATAAATCAAATATCCACAGAATCAATAACGATATGCGCATCGGCATATCGCTGCCTCAGCATAAGGGTACACTGTTTGACAAAAACCTCTTAGGAGAAAATGGCTGTCAAAGTTTTTGAATAGATTTGAAAGATATTCTTATAAAGTATTTATATATCAGTATTATGTAAATATCCTAAAAAAATGAACATTTTATCTAAAATTATAAAGAACCACCTTAAATTCCATCCCATATTTGAATTAAATCAATTTATGTAATAAAGTGTAGTATTGCACTAAAATAATTATACTTCTTTGATATTCACATTGATATGATATAATACAAATTTATCTAAAATATTATAGTAAAATAAATTTCTATAAAAATAGTGCAGCCTTGCCCAGAAACTTCAACTGATTTTCCATATGTTGTAATTCGTGAGTCAAAACTGACATTTTGTCAAATAGTACTTCGTACTGAGGCAGCGTTATAACCAAAAGTAATTATGTCATTATTATAGAATGGATTTCTACTAAATAAACGCTAATCGAATTAACCAATATTGTGGATAGGAGTCGCTGTTATATGATTTTGTAAACCTTTGAAATTCTTTTACGAAGTTCCTACCCCGCACTTATTAATCTCTAAATATTATAGCGGTTTATTTAATTTTACACAGAATAGACGGATCGATTGTTAAAAAGCACACGTATGTATATAGATAGCATTTTGTAAAAGCGAAAGAAAACTGTACATATAAAATGAATGTATCATAATATGTTTTAACATAGACTATAATCCACAGCTACACCGATAAGATTCATCTTTCATACTGTATATTTGCATATATTATGCCAATTATTTTATTTTAAAAATTTCTTCATGAAAAGTTGATAACACAATGTAATGTACCTGGATATAATTGGAAATGTATACCTAAGCAAATTCATCATTATTCCGACTGGCACTATTATGTATTTACTCTCTATTCTATTATATAGAATCTCTGTTATCATAATAATGGTATGCGAGTTATCTAATTCGCTAATGTTGCATTCTGAAAGTGTCGAGTGCACGGTTCACATATTAATTTAAACACAAAAAAATAATGTGCGTTTATTTGTCCACGATATCATCTTCCGCCGACTAAAACTTAATAAGAAAAAATTAAGCAGGCTAAATTTTAAATTGTGTCGTGTGCCAATTGTCATTATGTCAATTTTTCAAGAACATCGTTTGATGTATAAACGCATTAGACAGTCCCAATTATTGTTATGTTGAATGATTCGATAACTCACGCATTTTCACTAATTAAAAACAATGCTTGAATGTTTTAGAATTTTATTTTATTTTCCGCAGCATCATATCTGCATATTTTGATTCGTTTCATTTGTCTGAAATTTGAACCGATTTATTTAGACACGGTTTTATTGCCACTTTTCGACAGATGGATTGTGTTATTTGTACTTTTTTTTGTATGTACAAACCTTTATTACATTGTTACAACTACATATTGTTTCTATAAGCTTCAGCGTCTTCCGATTCATTTGTGTCCATTATCGTACCTCATATAAATAATACAACCCCGCCCCTTTATTTTTTAAATTCCCATTGTAAATTTATTTCCTGGAGATTCCAGATGTACATAATATGTTTGTCTAGTAATCGGCTGTAAAATATATTTGTAGGAATGCTGTTGTTTTAGAATAAATAAAGTTTTTTTATGAACGCTTGGCTGTGAAGTAATAATGTTTTTCGTTTATTATTTTTTTTCAAGTGTTTGAAAAAGTCGGTTTATGTGCATATGCCTTATTACTATCTCCGGTATTTATTTATTTAGTCTGTTTTCTTTTTTGTGTCGACAACCGTTCTCATAGTTATGTTAAATAATGTAAAATGATTTAGTGTTTTTGTTCAAGCCCAACCGAAAAGTGTTAACGAACATGATGACGGTTTGAATACTGGCTTCGGCCATATCGAACAGCGACTATTTATTATTCTGTGAATATTGTGAATTATCTGTACTGTATTAGATTTATCTGAAGTATAAATACATAAAAAAAAATAAGAAATGGAGCTTTTATTGATTTTGTTTTATTGACATTTTTATACCAGTCATTTTTTGCAATGAAACAGATGCTGACAGTTCATCGCTATAGGATTTGTTTACCGAATGAATAGACCAAATATCAGTTATACAGGTATACAGGAGACGAAAAACAAATTTTACTGTCATCTATATATTATTATCCTACAGCTTTCCCGGTGTTTGGCGAGCGATTGTGTGCCTTATTCGTCATGTCCGATGGGTTAAAAAAAAATCGGTTCTCGGATCGTTTAAAATGGGTTTTCCATAGTTGACAGCCGTTTGACGAAATTCCACTCGAAGTCGGTGATTTTTATTCATTTCCCGATACATTTTCCAGCGACACGTCACTTTATTGACAACTGATTATGTCGGGAATTTATTTTTTCACAATGTTTGCAACACTCAAACCAATTAACCAAAGATGGCCGCTTTAAATTTAAAATGCGTTTTAACCGATATATACAATCAATTTTCACAAACTAATCATAATAAGATAAACCGATAAACATATTAGAACTGGTTTATTTAAATTTTTATGAATTAAGTTCTTTGTTTTTAGTCAAGTTTCTACACCTCTGACGGAAAGGAAGTCTTTTGACACTACATATTTATCACGCTATGTATACTTAACTACATTATTCCAATTTACTCACCACATATTTACTTATCGGATGCATTCGAGTGGCTATAATTCGAAGTGAGCACAATTTTATAAAACTCAACACAGTCACAAAAAAATCACTTTTAAAAACTATCATCCGTCATCGCATCATTACGAATTTGTAGCTGAGATTATTTACGTCTTATAATGATTTTAAAGATGCACATCACTATATAATAACTCACATTTATAGCAAATAAACAATTACATTTATACGAATTCACATTAAAAATAATTATTTCATTTCACTGCGGGCGTGCACGTATCGTCATTTCAACGCAAAGAATAATATTTCAAAATTTGATGTCACTTTTGTTTTTTTTTTGTAAGGCTGTTGAATGACTTATATACTTACATTTAATTAGCTCATTATAACCCAAAAATATTTAAAAAGTATCAACCAGTGTTGCCAACTAAAATTTTCAAAGTTCAGTAGATTTTTTGATTTTTTCTTCAAAATATCAGTAGATTGACAAAAATGTACTAAATTCAACGATTGTGTTCTCTCAATTCTCACAAGTGTCTTCTCATAGTCATAATTTTTTCTTTTCCTGGCAAAAATTTCAGTAGATCTACTGAAATTTCAGTAGACATGGCAACACTGACTATGCGATCAACCCAGTGTTGCCAAGTCAAAATTTAAAATTTCAGTAGATTTCATAAAATATCAGTAGATTTTGAAAAATGTGGTTTATTAGATATGATTTAAAACTAATAAGAATAACAATAACTAATAATATTAATTTATTGTAAACAATGATGATGATATTAATGGGTAAAATGGCGCTCTTGGGTAGAGTTACAATGCTTTTTATGTCAATTTAGAAGTGTATAACATCAAAAAAGGTCATGCGTAAATCATTTCAAGTTTATTATTAAAAGAATCATCAGTTAATTTACAATTATGGAGAAACACAAATATCAGTAGATTTCTTGAATTTCTGAATTCTTGATGAAATTCAGTATATTGGCAAAAAATATCAGTTGATCTACTGAAATTTCAGTAGACATGGCAACACTGGATCAACCATAGAATATTACTTCAAAATTTGATAACGTAACATTTTTATTATGGCTGTTATATGTTATATGATAATTTTTTAAACCAACGAAACTTATATACATTCAATTAGCTCATATAAGCCAAAAATATTTAAAAGGTATTCAACAATAATTGGTGTTATACATATTATTTAAATCATTATCAACCAGGATCAATCCACTGCTGGATAAAGGCCTCCCTAGCCTGATTCTATTCCTTTCTGTCATTTGAATTCCTGTATTTATCAAAATCGGTGATATTATATTTATCCTCATATTCATATCGTCATCATAATCATCGACCTGAACCAATCCACTGCTGGATAAAGGCCTCCCTACCCTGATTCTACTCCTTTCTGTCATTTGAATTGCTGTATTTATCAAAATCGGTGATATTATATTTATCTACATATTCGTATCGTTATCATCATCATCATCAACTAGGATCAATCCACTGCTGGATGAAGGGTTCCGCAACCTGATTCTACTACTAGCAGTTAAACGAATTTGTGATGCTATACCTATTTATATCATCCTTATCAACATCGACCTGAACCAATCCACTGCTGGATTAAGGCCTCCCTAGCCTGATTCTATTCCTTTCTGCATTTTAATTGCTGTATTTATCAAAATCGGTGATATTATATTTATCTACATATTAATATCATCATCATCACCATCGACCTGATCCAATCCACTGCTGGATAAAGGCCTCCCTATCCATATTCTACTCCTTTCTGTTATTTGAATTTCTGTATTTATCAAAATTGGTGATATTATATTTAACTACATACTCATATCGTTATCATCATCATCATCAACTAGGATCAATCCACTGCTGGATGAAGGATTCCGCAACCTCATTCTACTACTATCAGCGAAATGTCAAACTGTCTGACGTGAATAAAAAACCCATCCCGAAGAGAAAACTATGGCGCCATCTATGCATACTTCACAATTATATTAAAATCCAACACCGCCAAGTCGTCTGCAAGACCTAGCGAGACAGACTGGCGACCGCCAGCTGGCTCAGCTAGTATAATAATATTATGTATGGTACGATAAAGGATGATAAAAAATTATAAAGAAGAAATATGTATAAATAGTGTATAAGCCCCGATTTGGCACCATATGACTTCTGAAAGATAAATTGCGTAGTCAATGATTTTCTACACCAGAAAAGGCAGATGATGCATTCAAAAGCCATGTTTTGGAGTTACCTTCTGCAAAGTGGCGAAAATGCTTTTCAGATTGGTTCAAACGCATAGAAAACTGTATAAATTATCATGGAGAATATTTTGAAAAACAATAAAACTGTTTTCATTGATAAAAATTCGTTTTTGTATGTTGATCCCGAAATATAAACGGCTATCCCTCGTACATGAGCCACGAAGCCTTTTTGACGACCCTGCATGGAAGGAACGCCATCAGTGCAAACGCTAACACAAGTTTGCCACTGAATCTCTCTCAATTCGACGTTTATGTTTACTAGGTTAAATGCATCTTCTCCTGTCGTTTTTTCCTTCAATTCACAACAAAGAAAAAATGATTTATGATTTTGCCACCCCTGATAATTCGCAGAAATGCAATTAGCTGAGCTTTGTTGCTAATCTCAGTACTTTCACCGATTTGCAAGGACCATACATTTTTGAGTTCATTCTTTGCATTAGCATTAGCAAGAGAGTGTGAGTGAGAAGGAAATCATACTAAAAGGAACTGAGTTGTCTTTTTCAGATAATATAAAACCATATTCCACATAACTATTATTATATTTTTGTTTTGATGAGATGGAATTTTTGTTGTGGTTTTCATCTTGTTTACTCTCATTCTCATTTTTTTGAGGTTTCAATAACAATTTGTCCATCTTAATCCTTTTAAAATGTTTTGTTTTTTTTATTGAAAAACTGGTTTAACTTTATTAATGCAGAAGATGATATAATATTTCTATATTTATTTATATTATTTGCAACATGGACCATGATCTACTGAACAACTAAACACTGGCCAGTGGCTTTTATTAAAAAAAAATTAACAAAAAGCGATTCGTAATTATATTTTATTCATTTGAATCATTTCAACTAAATACACCCGATCCTCTTTTTGCAAGGTTTCGAAATAACACGGTTTAAAAAAAGTAGCGATCATTTTTTATTTACACTGATTTTATTTCTTTAACACGGTTTAAAAACTAAAAAGAATAAAAATACGTATGTATGTACATATTTATCAAAAAATTGGGTTGCAATGGACCGCACGCCACTGGTGCATATATACGTTGTCACCGGATGCCCTCCAGATATACATACGTACATACATGGCACCACTAGTCAGTCACTTCGGGCTTCGATACGAGAGCGCCGCCGGCTTCGGCGTCAGCGTCATTAAAATTTAATATTTCCAGCGATGAGAGTGATTTTTCACCAGCAAAAAACAGCAGTAAACGGGCACGTTTATTGTCAAGTAGCGACATTGAATGAATATATTTCTCTGCTAAATTTAATTTAAATCGAAAACTATGTATTTTTATGAATAAATATTTTTAAGTAAGTATAAATAATAAATAAATTCGATTTTTTTGTGAGTTCAAGAATTTCGTATTTTGAGTTGATTTTAAGTAATGGAACCTAACTACCATTTTTGTATGGGCACCTTATCTTTTTTTACACGGTTTTGTTTTGCACGGTAGTCTTTGGAACGTATCCCCCATCCAAAAAGAGGATCGGGTGTATACAGAATTAATATTATGATCATGCTAAAATTTAACTTTTCGCGCTTTGCATGAATAAAATTCATTAATGTTTCGGTTATAGCGTTCTCTATGGAGATAATTACTCAGCCAGATAAACGTTCTTGCCCAATGGAGGAACGAAAAGATTCTTTTATAATTTTTATTTTGCTAAAACTTCATTCATATGAAGCCTCAGCAAATGGTACGGTAAGAAAAATTCCAAGAGCGATTTTACAATTTGGGTAAGCATCTTTAAGATAGTATGTTTGGATTAATTACAACAGTTCCATTTGGAATGCGATGGCTCAATCTGAATTGCTATTTCGCTTGCAAATACAGTTTTATTCAAATCATGTTGGCCAGATTCATTGCACATGTTTGCTTGATAAAAGCTTTAGAGAGGAACCAGTCAAAAAAGGTTAATAAAGACTCCATTCAGTTTTCAAAACAAGATTTCATTTGCACTAAAATGCTGTCACATTTAATAAAAGAATATTTTAATATAGTAGAACCTTGATTATCTGGATTATTTTCTGAAATGTTTATTTTTGTGATTTAAATATTTATTTTGAATATTATCGATATGCCATCGAAAAGAAAACGGGCTGTACCTACTATCATTAATTAATAAAAAGACAAAGTGGATATACTCAATGCTTCAATTGCAAGGATTCCAAGTTTTGAATGATGAGGAACTATCTGCCTTAGAGGAACAACATCGAGCAGAGTCCTACACATTATGAAGATTTTCAATGCTTAGTTATCGCCATGAAGTGTTTTGAGAGCTAGAAGAATGTAACTCAAGATAACCTATATGTCTTAAAATATTATTGATTTGGCACCTTACAAAAGGACAGCTACTTTAAGGTAATTGAATTTCCTACTAAAAAAATATTTAAAATTGAAGCTATATGTATATAATAATAATAATTACAAGATAAAAAGAACTTTGTATATACGTTTTTAAATTTTCTGTTGAATCATATAAACTTGACTTGTCATTTTTACATTTCATATTGATTTCCATAGTAACGCACGTATATATTAATAATTTAGTTGCTAGGACTCCAGACCCCTAGCAACCAATAATAGTGGATTGGATTACGGATTTCTTCTGAAATAACTTTTCATACAAAACAGAATTAACTGAAAATGAATTCAATTCTACTTAAAGATGGTTAATTATATATATATAAGTATGTCTAAGGGCAGTTAGTGAATCAAACCGTCCACAAATTACCGGAGTTACCTGATCATTTCGACTTATTGGCTCATTTGTCACTTACTTGATCATTGTCAGGTATAGATTTATATGCAGTTGTGACCAGCTCGACGAGCTGGTACCGTAGGTACCTATAACTCAATTTGATAAGGTAAGTGATAATTTCGAAGGCAGTAAATAGGCTCCTATATACTTTTTTATCCCTGAATATAGAACGTGACTTCGTTGATTATTTCCGTTCATTATTAATCGCCTTTAGCTGATCGGAGAGTGCGACGTTGCCACTGCAAGGAAGAGGTGATAGGAAGGTGAGACGGAACGGGAACGGTGCGTGAAATTTTATAATTTCAATGATATGCGAAAATATCCTTTGCGTAAACTGCATAAGAAATATTTTTTACTGTAGGTACAGGTGCTGGAGACGGGTCCATTGTTTACACCTGAATGAAGTGACACCATTATCAAGACTATTCAGATAGGCCGTTTGCCTTTGCTTAAATACTATACGTATAGATGAAGACAGAATACATTTTCTTATTCGTTGAAACAATATTATGACTTTGTATACTTATTATTAATTGTAATATTATAAATACTTTGAAAACCCTAAGTGGGTTTTTAATAGATATCAAAATACTTTTAGTATTTTGATACTTTTTTGTTTAGTATTTGGACTAGAAGTCATTTCAAGCAACGTTTCGATTCTGAATTGTTGTCTTTCACGATATTGAGAGTATCCACCGCTCCGGAACTTGCCGCAAGTATACTATACTATATTATTGTATAGTAATTAAACGTAAAATAACCAAATAAAATTGACTTAGCACGCCGCGTTCGAACACGCGATCTCCGGATTCGTAGACGAGAATCTTAACCGTTCGTCCACGGAGGTCGACAAATGATTTGAATAGCAAAAAAGTGCGTAATAATTGTATAGACTACATGTTAGTAGATATGTGCTTAACTATAAGCATACTATTAAAGTTGAAATAAATGGCACGACCTACCAGATGTTTTATTTTTTGCTTGCTTGTATTGATCCAATATGAATACATAAATACACTCAATAAATAAACATCTTTGAATTAACCATTTCTTTTATTCAATGAATAAT
This sequence comes from Rhyacophila brunnea, assembly GCF_057557595.1. Lineage (NCBI taxonomy): Eukaryota > Metazoa > Arthropoda > Insecta > Trichoptera > Rhyacophilidae > Rhyacophila > Rhyacophila brunnea. The sequence goes on along the minus strand of NW_028232871.1, from coordinate 37,296,865 downwards.
TCACAAGATTTTGAGAATGTAACATTCCATATATTGAACATACATAACTTGAAAACACCTCAGATATATACCTACTAGAAAAAATCATATTTGAAAACAAATACGAAACTCGACGAGATTTGAACCCGTATAACCATTGGTTAATGCATTTAATGCAACTTGGCGCGACATGGAAATTTCGAAAATTATTTCCGACGAAAATAATTACATATATGTAATCAAAATAATACCAATCACTTTACTTACACACACGCATCACTAAAAAGGTATTTTGTTTTTCACTTGAAAAAAACAAAAATTTTACAGTTCGTGCACTATTGAAAAATGATGTGAAAAATGTTTTGTTTTGGTACCTGTAAATTTGACTGTATTTAGGGTTTTTAAGAAATTTTGGCTCTCATGTTTTTTCAAATATTGCATATTGGTTAAAATAACAAAAAATATAACTATTGATAAATAATATTATAATCTCTTGTTTTTTAATGATTTGGGTTCTGTAGGTAGATACATAAGCCAGATACTCGTAACATTAAAATCTTCGTTGTTTTTTAGGTTTGCATTTATCAACAAAATAATAGTACAAAACAGGCATAATCTTCACTGTCTGGAAAGCCCACGAAAATACTCTTGGTATTCCTCTGGTATGTATTTAGCGTTGTCACTAAATCACGATATTTTAATTTAGAAATATGATTTCTTTGGATTCTTAATTATTTTAGGTATATCTGGAACAATAACAGGAATTCTTTCTATATTTCGTCGTTAACCAACTACCATAAAATCATTTTCTTCAAATGATGTTTATATAAAAAGAGTCTCTCAAAATCATCTCTTCAAACGTGAAACCACGCCATATTGTATATGGGAACTATTTTACCACACAATGTTTTTTTGTAATATAAATTAAATGGTGCGTTGGGTTATCATATTTAGATGCGAATGATTTAAAAACCTGAAACGTCATTGATACAATGAATTTCCGCATTCTTTGACAAAATTACACCAGTCATTGAATGTGAAAATTCTCATCGTAGACAGTTTTTTTTTTTGCTTTATTATGCTTTGGCCATGGTCCCCACATCCCGAACCGGGGCCCCATGCCAGGATGTTTGGCGTGCCCCTTTACCTATCACTGAGGTTAAGGGCAGTATGATGTTCTACAGTAGTATTCCCCATATTATCCCCAAATGATATTCCGTAGAATCCCTGGGTTTGGCGAGGTAAAATGAATGGCATTCTGTGTATTTTTTGTAATTTTCAAATAAATCCACTTGAATTATTGAGTTGTTGGCTTATTATGAACCATTGATCGCGACCCCCTTTCATGGTAACATATTAACATGCGACCCTTCTACATATTGGATAAATAGCCATTCATATTAGTCAGGAAACACACTACAGATAATTATAAAATAAAATTCCAAATGTGAATTATCATCAAATTTAGATAATTTATTATATCACATAAAATTGCATCACATACATACAAATATTATAAAATCTTGGGTCAAGTTGACGCTAAGGTACAGATTTGGATTTCGCGTTATACACATTTTTATTTATCTAAAAAATCAAAAAAATGAATTATTCAAAATCATTTGAATTTGTGCTGCACAAGAGAAAAACCAATAATCATAGGGTGAAAAACATAACCATAAAATAAAAATTAATAATAAGATGGTATCATTTCACAAATTCAAATTGTATGGTTATTTTATTAATATGTACCTTTTAGGTGGAGAATTTATATTAATAAGTTATAAAATAGTTGGGGTGCATCGAAAAGATTAACAGTAGGCATAATAACAGAATGATTTAAAAACGCCAAATATAAAATTTAATACAGTTCTAAAATCTAAAAAGTTTTTATGAATAAACAAGGCATAAAATGAGAATCTCGTAAAATGAGTAATTTTTCAATTATTAGTAAACAAAAAAAGGTAGCCATTGTTTAGTGGGAAAAAAAATAAGCCCAAGCAGTACAGTGGTCATAATGCTATGTATTGTTTTTACATGCACTTCACAGGATAATTTTATTCATACAAAATATTATTTGGTAGTATGGGTGCCACTGGCACTGGAGACATATTTATAATTGCCGAAAAACTAATTAGAATTATTACAGTTCACACCTTCATCTGTCTTCTCCAATAGTATGTACATATCCCTGGTGTGGACGAATTATTTTTTTGCATGTACCTACTTACCTTAATAATTAAGGTACACCACACCGTACACCACTCATGTAAATCATTCATTTAGGTAGAATACCTATCGTCTTAATCATTTCTAAATACTTTTATTCATGATTTTATCAAGATACCGACTAAAGAGATATTTTTCTTATCGATAGTCAAATTTCATTTTCAAAGCAACAAACTCATTCCAAAATAATATATCAACTTGATTTTTTTTTTGTAATTGTCAAAATACTTATAATGTTAGTACTTACACAAATTTTAATTTTATTTATTTTTCTAATATTATTATCTTGTAATTTACATTCAAATATAAAATGGTCTTAAAAACTCTCATCATAACAATACAACAGCTGTAAACATTAGTTGAACTAAGCTAGCTCCCAGTTCTGTGTATTCTGAATTCAAGATAATTTGGCAACGTTGCATGAACGAACAAGTGTGTTGATCAAAATGATCAATGTAGAGACATTAAAAATAGATGATATTTTTTTGGGTATAAACATAATATTTATAGTTAAGTGATAGCTGACCATGTTTTAAATATAACGAAAAAGACAGCAAGTTGCTACCTCATCCATGTCATTATATATGACATGTGAAATAGTGATCGACAAAGGTCGCCTATTCACACATGAGCCGCTAAATGTGGTCGGATATATATATATATATATAAATATATATAAGATGGTATTAAAAGAATGCATTGGCATCGTGTTCTGATATATTCTAAAAGTTTCAAATGTCTAGCTAGTCAGGAAGTTAGTTAAAAATCAATTGCAAGATTTGTACTGGATAAACAACCACCGGACACATAAGGATACGACCTAATAAAAACGTTGTAAAAATTGTTCATACAGAATGTAATATTCTTTTCCTAATTATGATTTATTTCGATTATCCGGATTTCTCACTATCCGGACTACCTTCATCCCCAATTAGTACGCATAATCGAGGTTCTACTGTATTATGTATTAAAATTGTGACTTTTTTTCATAAAGTTTACTTTATATTTTCAGCCATATCCACACCTCCGCGCTGGAGGATATGGACACCACGCGGTGCCTCCAAGAATCCCTGTCGTTAGCCAGTCTTGCGTCGTTCCAGGTAATATAATTATATTGATGTTTGTTTTTTTCAATACATAGATACTGTGAATCGATGTATAATTGTTGCGTTGTTAACAAGATGCGCCTTGTCATCAGGCAGGTACGTGAAAAAAAGATTACTTGCCATTCGCCAGTGTTACCAGGTAGCTCAACAAAAAAATGTAAATTCCTGAGGCCCGTTGTTTACACTGGTGACACTGTCACGACCGGAGTCAGACAGGTTGTGTCCTTGCTCCGCTTCTCTTCATCATCCTCTTTGACTTTATACTACGGAAGTCAATACCACCTGACCAAGGCATATCTGCATCCCCACAATACGTGCTGCGGATGCCAGAAGAGAACCTCAACCTGGCTTGCCTGATCTTCAAGGCAACCGGATTCCGGCGTTCTGTAAAACCGCTGAATACTATCAAAAGATGTACCGCGGAGCTACGTGATGCAGCTATGACCTGGAACAATGCAAAAAGACTGGTTAGCGACAGGGATTCTCGGAGGCCCGTGTGGCTTCCATATGCTCCAACTGAGGGATGGATATGGCCAAAGAAGTTGTTTGCTGGCCGAGAGAGCATGTCGCGATGTCAGTCAATAAGTTTCAAAAAAAATCAATTCCATAACCTATATTAATTACCACATAAATGTGTCATTGTCAGATCACCTGCCCCACTAAATTGTGGCTACATCCAGTCTCATGTTATTCACAGACCTATCTATACACACTGTTGTCAGGTGAAGGCAGTTTGCCACCACTATACAATTTCAGTTAAACTTAACTTAAATATCACACGAGCAAGATCTGTATGGGCTAGCGAACACTTGTAGAAAAGTACTTACCGATAGGGTTCCCAGACGTCCTCTTGTTTAAGGTCAATGTTTGTGTCCAGTACCTTTTTTTTATTTTAATCAAATAATGCATAATAATATTATGTCCTCTTTTTCCACTGTCAACATTTTGTGCTCCTATTTTGTTGTAATTGTTGCGATGTATATGTTCTGTTTGTATATTAACTAGAATATGTCCTATTATTATTTAGGACATAATATTCTAGTAAATAGCGAAGAATTGCGGTACCTTACTATATTGAATTTCTTAATTCCGAGATTTTACTAATTCTTGTTTGTTAATAATTCCGGTTCATGAAATCCCTGAGATTATCGGTCCGTCCCGTGGAAAAATGATGTTGATCATCTGAGCTAGGTTGGCCACATCACGTAACATTCCAACATACTTCATTTTATAAGATATACATAAAATTAGAAAAATGTTAATATTTTCGGGAAATTATCGAACGGTTCGTAAAATATTCCATTTCAAGCGCACTCAGAATTAAGAAAATCACATGTATATATTCTGAAATCACCGAGATTGAACCCAGAGACCCTGCACAGTATTGGACTATGGGGCCGGGCCGTTGTTGATTATGAAATATGTCCTCTTTTTATCATTGTCAAATATGGGAACCCAATTTGTATCGATGGTATTATTTAATTTATATGTAATCTATTCACAGGTCACAACTGTTTAATTACCATGTTATTTGGATGTCATAAAAAATAGTCAATGAGTTATGCAGATAAAATTCCATGGAAATTTTCTTATGCAGAATGTAAAATAGACCAACTTAAATTCAAATGTATACCTACAAATGTTTCAATTAATCAACTCTCCTGTAAAATTGAAAAGTATAACTTACTCTCTCGTTAACATTTCGACTGTGTCAAGGAAAAGGACATCAACCCTCAGGAAGAAATTTTACAGGAGGTGCAAAAAACGTTTTTTTAATGATTTTGGGTCAAAGGTTGAGTCAAAATATAAAATATACACAAACGTGAAGTGCATGATGGTAAATAAATTCGGGGTCTTAGGATGACAAGGGCGAAACTGCAATAATCACGGTTTTTAGTTAATCATTGACTGGCATCCGAAAATCACTTTTATTATATCATTACAAATAACATCATTATAAAGGCAAAACCTTTCTCAACAGCATTTTTTACTGATAAAAATAATATATCCTTTTAATTGATGAATTTAAATGATTTAATTGAAAATTATTTAAACGATGATGTTTTTGTGCTTATCTCAAAACCATTGTTTTGTAGTTTCGCCCATGTTATCCTAAGCCCCCGAATAGGTGTTTTATTTTCTTGATCTGATAATTAAAAAAGTTTTTTAAGAAAAATCAATAAAATTGAGGGTTAACGCTTTTTTCCTTGGCGACAATTTAAACACTATTGGAGTTTTTCGCTTTTCCTCACCCATTTGTAATGGCTTTATTATAAATATATTGGCTTAAGCAGGTAGCAGCCTTCTTCCACAATGTTTTTAAATGATATTCTTAGGAATATAATGCATTATAGTATTTAGCCATATTATAATATTTTTATAGTATATTATATCGTCCCTGTTCTGGCAGAACACACTAACTGGAGAATACTAGTTTTGAGTAATTTGACTTTGAAGTTGTTAAAATGTTTGAAATGGTCTATCATGTGAGTTTATTAAGTAATCGTAAAAAGGATGACTTTAAAATAAAGACTGTTTATTTATTAAGAAGGTTTCCAGACAGTAAAGTTTGAAATAAGGAACATTTTGGTAACTCAATATGTAATTTTTTCGAATTAGTGTCTTATGCCAGAACAGTGATGATAAACTATGTATATATTTTATTATATGTATTATCTTCTGCGGAGTTTAACAATATAATGTTTTTAGGGATTTAAATAAGAATCAGGTCATATTTTCTATACAAAAAAATATTTTATTAAAAAAAAATTATATAAAGATTAGGTACAATAAATTTTACAAAAAGACAAATATTAAATATAATAAAATTTGCAGTAGCACAAGTCAAAATTTTACATTTTTGAGTAAGTATGTAGAAATATTCCAAGACATCAGTTCTATTCGCACAAATAGCGGCATAATTCTTAAAAATATTATGTGGCCGTAAAAGCAAATTTATCATTTTCAAATTCAATTAGAATTCAACCAAAAATAGTGGCACAATGATCACTGTGCCAACTTCACGCTAATATAAAGTTGTGCCTCTATTCTTGCGAATGTCTTGAAATCTATGGTCTTAATTCAAAATCTGACAGGGCTGTTATTTACTTTACAAGGTCCAGAAGTAATTTTTTGGGTGTTTTTAATTGCACAAGACATAAGAATGTCCAGCCGAGCTCCAAGGATTATGAAAGCGGTGCAAAATAAACAAATGCCACCGGATAACAAGGTATTTACGTTAACAATCATTAAATTTGATGTATTTTAACTTTTACTTGTTTGTTGTCAAACAATTTCATAACCATAATTCGTACATAATATTATTATTATTGTATTAGTAATAAATCGTAGAACAAGGTCAATAAGATTACATCTGCATTTGTTTTAGGACAGAGATGATGACAATCATATTATTATGGAGGAAATTACGAGTGAAACAACTTCAGTCTTTTCAACCAATTAGGAACACACTATTACTGACTCGGCTGACTCCTCAGTTACTGTGAAGTACATAGTTAAAGACAATATTCTTGTGTTTTCCGACGCTCAACAAACGGTTTCAGATATAGTTTTGTCACACTGAACACCAACGCAAAAACATTGACCTTCAGTTCATCGCCCCAAAAGCAAAAGGGCACATGTGCAATTTTGACAGTTTTGAGTTATGAATGCAGTTTTCTTCGTAATTTTTTTCTTTACATTATGGGCATTATGGGAAAAGAAAATAAAGGTTACTTGTGTATTTGTAAACTGATTTTCATTTAATGTATAGGAAAAATGTAACAAGTGTAATTATTTAAAAGTGAGCTTTGTACAAAAAATTTATTTCATTGCAGAAAAGGGCACTTATAAAATTTGTGAAAAATTTAAAAACATGTAGGACAGAGGCCCAAATAAATATTTTGGAAGATCACAATAAGCGGAACTTATCCCTATTGTCGTGCACCTAATTCATAGACCCCTGTGGGGTGCTCCCATAAGGAGTAGTGCCGACCCAACCGCTCGGTCTGATACTAGTAGTCAATGTGCCACCGGTTATATGACTACGACCCTCAACAAAGCAGAGCAATATATAAATGTATGTAGAAGTCCCGCAGTTTGCTTTGACAGGTCCCCAACGCCCCTCAAGGTGAACTGTGGATGATGTAAGTCGATCATAAGGACCAAGAAGAGTAATGGTAAGAGTATATATAACGACGAGGTAATAATAATTAAAATTAATGTAGATTCTAGTATGACAAATAAACATATAACTAGGGCCCGGATTTATATGCTAGTGCATGTTTTGTTAGGGTGTATGCACAGCTATGAGAGTTGCACAGAAATCTGTTTTGAAAGACACAGAATCCAAAAATAAAATTTTATTGTGCATATAAATGCATATTTGAGACGTTAGAGCATATTTGAGACATTCGTGCATATTTAATAAATAAATGCATATTTTAGAGCTTTTGAATGTATAATTTTAGTTTTTTTTTTAATTATTTTATCGAAATATAACTAAGTTAGGAAGGAAGATAGTTTAGATGCACTTGTATTTTTAATGCCATCTCCGAGCTGTGGATTCATCAGTGGAAAAAGTGAAGTCAACTCGGGCAGTATTATTTAAAGTTTGCCCAAGTGGACGTTGAGAGGTAGTTTTCCGCATATAAACAAAATACTGACAGATACCTATGCGAAAAAATTTAATGCCAAAGCATAATATTGAAAAAAATAATGTAATTTTTTTCGGGCAAAAAACAGAAAATAGTATTTAGGAATAGTTAAGTGTGTCGTTTTTGTTTTTTAAGTTATGTTTGGTTTACAATTGCATTTATTATTCAATTATTTGTAGTATTATAATTAATAGTGTATTGTAATTGATTAACTTTATATTCTTTGTTTGTGTTTTTTGTTCTGATATCGTATTATGTTAAAAATTATTAACTAGTTATTCGATTTTTTGTCAGTAATATTGGGTAAAGTGGGTAATTACAATTTTTTCCCACAAAAAATGTCAATTTTTAACTGAATATTTCTTCGGTTTTAGTGCATATTTTATTGATTTTAAGTGCATACGTGCATGCATATAACCATGTTTTTTGTTGCATACAAATCCGGGCCCTACATATAACGTAGTAATTAAATTCGAATAAATAAGTTGTTAATAATAGGTATTTCTATAATAGTGATAGGTATTTCGATGTTAAATAAATAAATGATAGGTATATTAATAATAGGAATAGAATAATTATGTGCTGGACTTCGATAATATAATAATAATGTAATAATGATAATGAATGTAATATGAAATAATGTACCATGTAATTGCAATGATTAGGTATTATCAGTGTGTAGAATGTAGGCGGGCGTTAATGAGTAGAATCATAATGATAAGCTTAACGTAATATTAAAATAATCTGAATCCTAGAATAATTCGACACACCGATTAAATGTGATTTTGTACAGATTAAATTAGCCGAAAATCTATCTAAGTCCGAGCCCCATACAAAACGTCAACATAGTAACTAAACGCTTTACAAGGAAACCCAGTTTTCCTGATTTCCATATCAGTAGTTCCATACTAAATTCTCATACATGTGGGAGGCGGAATCCGCATCTATCGACTCGCAGTTTTTCTCGCGGTCCGAAACGCGGCTGTTCCGAGAGCGGAGTTTCCAGGTCGGTATTGCGGCCACCGTCTCCCTCACACGTATAGCCCCATCCCTCATGTACAAGCTGTTGAATCCGCGAGATTTACATACAATCAATTCATAGACGATAGCTCGAGTTCCACGCATCCGATCGAATTGAAATTTGTAATGACGTAACCGTCTCCGGATCGCGGCGGACCGAGTTATACCGTTTTACCGCGTAACTAGTAAGGGTTGCGAAATATCCAACCATATATGGCTCAGGACTAGGATTAATTTTCACACAGTAATTATAAGATAATTAGACATAGTAAATATTCAAATTCTTAGCTTAGGTGGTCTAGTAATTTAATAAATTTATTTTTCATTGAAGGTACAAACTTGTGACTCACGCCGCTCAGCCATGACGGGGCTTACGTCACGTGGGGTGAACTCATGTGTTACAGTTTTTGAAAATGAAAATTACATACACCCCCGTACGTGAAGTTTTCGCTTGGTTAATGGAAATACTAGAAAACAATACTTTTTAGAATTTGCAATTGTAGTATGAACGAGTACATGATAACGAGCCTACAGCGAAAAACGAGTGCGGCCGATAGATGCCTGCCGCACGCGGCCACCTGATACAAGTTTTGAAAGGGTTTTTGGGTGAGTGATTTTGCGTAACGGTCGATAAAGCGCGAATTTTATAATGAAACCGTTATGTAAATTTTTACTGCTCGAAACGTCGATCTCAGGGGATGAAATCGCCAGAATCAGATAAAAACCCCTGGATCTTTGATTCAATATTCAGTTTAATTTCGGTTCCAGCGCGAAGTCCTTGCCGGATTGCGCTGCGAATTCCCCATACAAATATCATATCTTGGCAAGTTTGAACAGGCTGTGTGGATCACCCACCACCCACTTCCTTCTTTGGAATAAATACCTAAAGTTGGACTTTCGGGCGAAAAATAATTATAAATACCTAAACCGGACTTAGCGCGATTCGCGAAAAATTTTGAGATAAAATACCTACTGGTTTGGTAACGCAAAGTTTAGTTTACGTACAGCGGTTCTTCAACGGAGGCCCCGAAATTTTTTCGAATTTTTATCTTCTTCAATCATCGGTTCTAAAGCTCATTCATGGCGACCCCGTGCATTCGATAGAAATAATTGTGAATTTCGATATTAATTATTCCCGATTATGAACTTTGTGACTTTGACAATTGATGTAAAACAGTGTAATAATTTACTAATTAATTTTGCAACTATATATAAACTTTTCTACCTATAATTTAATCAAAATTTGTGAACTACTGTGACTGTGAAAAATATATGGACCCGTTTGACTTTCCTACGAGTTTTATTTCGGTGACTCATGTGATCACCACCTTCCAAGAGACCTTGGCCTGCTTCTCCTTAATGATGGACCTCCACTTCCAACCCTCAGAGCTAGTCGAGTAATTCGGAGGCACCTCATCTGGCGCCTGACGCACACTGAATTTTCTGCCCCTGTGGGGGGCGCTCCCATAAGGAGTAGTGCCTCCCAACCGCTCGGTCTGACCCTGGTAGTCAATGGGCCACCGGTAGAATGATTACGACCCTCGACAAAGCATAACAATATTTCATACATGTAGAAGTCCCGCAGTTTGCTCTGACGAGTCCAACCACTTCTCAGGGTGAACTGTGGAAGAGATAAGTCGGTCCCAGACCATGTACATATAGGTAATAAGGTAATAGGATTAAATTTGGATTAAATATATATTGGATAAAGGGGTTAATTAAGTTAGATTAGATGTAATATAAGATTTGATTTGTAATTGTAATATGTATTGTAAATTGTAAATTAATGTAAACATGCAAGGGTTAACGAGATAATAAAGGGGGACATATGGATGGGCTAACTCTGGAGTACTCTTGTTTCTGGGTGAGAGGTACCCTCACGCCGCTAGAGCCTATAGAGCCGGCCGCCTCTGAAACGCCCCTCCCTCAGCCATGGGGAACGCCACCACGCGGGGGGTATGCTGTATCGATAGGTAATTTAATGACGAAGCCGTTGATACCGGGTACTCCTTCGTACGTGCATTTTTCGCGTGGCAGGACCAGAAACAAGGTGCTTCTGCTACTGTAATTACGTATACTCAGTACGGGCAAGTACTCGAAATACGTAAGTGACGCGAGGGCGACGCCGCCCATCTGGAAGCGTCGCCTAGCGCCTATAATTTGACATAACCGGTACTTGTGTGGATGTCGCGGGTAATTAGTCACTGTACGATTTCCGCTCATCTTCATAATGAAACCGTTAATTAATTTTCGCACCCTCTTAACGTTGGTCGAAGGGATGAAATCGGCCAGATTTGCATATAAACTCCTGATTTTTAAATTCGATAATAGTCTTCTTCCGCCCTTACGACCCCGAACCTGCGACGGTCGGCGGCGTATTTTTATTCGCACTTCCCTATACAAGTCGTCAGAGACTTGAGAGGAGGTACTCACCGAGGTTCATAATACCTACCGGTCGATACCTACTGTCAAATCTAACAGTTCAGGTCGAAGTGTCAGTCAGCGACTTAGTCGTTTTCTTGAGTTTTAATTTTTTTATTATTGGACCCGGTCCCCAACCTTTCATCGTAGTGTCCCGCGCTCGTGCAATCTCGCTTACGATAATATAGAGTTAATAATAAATAATTAATTCATAAGTATTAATAATAAGTGCTTCTATCTTTTGTTATAATTAATTAAATTAAACTTTTATAAAATATTGTGGATTTTTGCGGTTCTGAATTTTCGTAATTTGACTTTTTATAACTTTTGGTGGATGTGGAATATAATAAAATAGACTATAATATAGTGAACATTAGTTTTAATTAACTATAATACTGTGCCTACCTGCTCTTCCGAAACTGAATGTACCTCCACTCCAGGCCCGGAGCTAGCCAAGGATTCGGAGGCCTACACGCCCTTAACTGGTGTGGCTCATCGCATAAAAATTTTGTAAAATAAAATTAAAAATTATTTTCTTCGTGTCTTTTGCGTTAATAACCCAGTGTCGAAAACGGGGGTAAAACAGAAAAATAATTTTTTTTTTGTTTAAAAAAAAAACAAAAACACGCCGAGCGGATTCCACAGACAGCGAGAGCGACGTTGTAACCATGCCTCGCCCAGCTGAAGAGCCAGCCGTCAGTGGTCCATCGGACATCTTCGGCGTGCCTGATTTTCAGGACGCCCAGATCTTCCCCGAGGACAGCCCGCGTACTGATATAACGGTGGAAAGCGGCCGACCACGGCGAGAAACAACAGAAGACGACGACAAAAGGCCATACGCTCCGAAACCGGAACTTAAAACTAAATTCACGGGGGACCCACGACAGAGGTTCCTCACCTTCGTCGAGGAATGCGAGGACTATTTCCGGGAGTCCAAATGCCCTCCCAACTGCAAAGTGTCGGAGGCTATAAGCCGTCTGGACGGGGAGGCAAAAGCATGGGGTCGCGACTTCGACCCCGCCGACTCGTGGGACGCCTTTAAAGAGGACGGCGTCCTGCACTTCGAGTCCTTTGCCCGCCGTCAGAGGCAAAGGATCGACCTTCTGGTGCGGCGGCAGAGGCCGGAGATGACGCCCTACCGGTTCCTTCGGCAGAAGGCGGAGCTCGCAGCGGTGCTCATGCCCGACATGAAACCTGAAGTGATGGGACAAACCTTCCACTTCCTGCTAACGGGGGCAGACCAGATCCGCGTGGATCGCGTGCAATGGAGAACTATGTCGCAGTTGATTGCCGTTGCCAAGACACTCCACTCGCTGCCCGACGAACCCACCGGAGGACGACAGGCGTACCAGTCGTCATCAAAGCAGCCACCACCACCATGCATATTGTGTGGCGGCTGCAACAGCGAGACGAAGAGGCCCCAAGCGAACGATAATTGGAGAGACCGGCCACGGGCCGATCAGAAGCCAGTGGCTCGGCGAGAGGTCCGCGAAGAAGAGGAGGCGCCAAGGCGCCAGGAGCCCACCAACTGAGGCGGGTATCAAGGACGAGGAAGAGGCGGTGGCCACCGTGGCGATCGCCGCGCAGCCAGCGGCCAACGCCAGGCGGAGACAGAGTCACGCCGTCAGGAGCAGTCCCACCAAGACTGAGGACGCACCCCGACGCCGACGACCCATTGTCGGCTCCAAGGAGGACGTCGGTCTAACGGGCCCCGACAAAGAGTGAACAGTGCCAAGTGTAGAGACGTCCACCTCACGCCTACACAAGGCATAGTTTACGACTTAGAGACACTAGCGGTATTGAACAATGACCGTGCCGGTGAAATTAGTAATTTAAGAAAAACAAACGTCAAATCATTTAAAACAAAGAACAATAAAATTGACATCTTGCCATTTAAGACTGAATCTGGTCGCAATAATATTAATTTATGTATATATAATAACATTGTTGATGTTCCAGTGACCCAGGGGGACGCACGAGCAAATGTCATTAATGCCACTACAAATGTGAGCACGTCACTACCAGAGACGAGCAACATTAATGTGGGTGCTGAAGTGAACGCGTCGGGTGCCGGCACTGGAACCATGAGCCATTTGGTTCGGGTCGTAAGAAGCCCGAACTCCGAGACCCTCGGGTCAGACCAGTGGAAGGCATTGCCTCCTGGTCACGACGATGGCCGCATCGACACGATGACCTTTTATAATAAGCTAGTATTAACAAAATTAGGGTATGATAGCGACACAGAGGGGGATGATGGACATGGTGAGTATCGTATGTCCGTCTCGAGCGAACGCGGCCGGCGAGGCTCCAGCACTACACGAGCCCACCAGAGCTCGACCGGAACGGCAAGTAGCTCGGGTCGCGTCAAAGTTGACGACGGCCCCTTTGTGTTGACTAATCCCAGTAGTTTTAGAGCTGATTCTGGCACCTCGTATCTAACCCGTGATTATCCTTGCAAGGCTGAGGCTGGCCGACTAAATACTAAAACATGTAGTAATAACACTGTCCGTACTAACCCCATGTACAGAGATCAAGTAAACGCCGTACCAACCATAATTGCCTCCACACAGCTTAATCCGAGTATCGCGACACCCGTAGGTAGGTGTGCGACCAAAATTCGCGAGTGTAAATTAAATAGTAATAAGTGTGTTTTAATTAATAATGTGTGTCATAATATTAAGTGTAAATTAATTAGTGAAAGTGTAAATAATATGAATGATATAAATAGTGTTAGTGCTGTAAATAAAATGTGTGATGTTAATAATGTATATACCAATACCGACGAGGAAGTGGATCTGTTCGATGGCGAGTCAGCAGTGCGGAACGCCACCGTAGTCAGCGACGAGGCTTCAGCGGGGGTATACAGTGTCTGGGGGGGGGGCCACTCCTGATTTAAAGGGAGGCCACCTCCTCACACTGCCCTTCCGCATAGAAGGAAGCGAACAGGAGTACGAGGCCGTCGTTGACACGGGAACTACGCACACTTTGCTGCGTAGCGATCTGTATCCCCATGAAATAGTGCCGTGCGAGAAACCGCAGACTTTAGTAACGGCAATTCCATGAATTGCGAGTCGCCCCAAAGAAATGCCAGATTGGAAGGCAGGCTGTGGATTACCTGGGTCATCATATCACGGAGACGGGTAATGAGCCCCAGGAACACCACCTTGCTGAAGTGGAATCGGCTGCGGTGCCAAAAACGAGGCGAGATGTGCGCGCTTTTCTGGGTCTGTGTAACTGGCTCAGAGAATACGTGCCGCATTTTGCTGAGATGGCGGTGCCACTGACGAAGCTACTTCGTACAACTGTGCGATTTCGATGGGATGACGAAGCGGAGGTCGCCTTTCGTCGAATAAAGGACGCTCTTAAGCAGCCTTTGAGATTAGCTAGACCCGATTTCGAGAGGCCCTTCTGCCTCCAGACGGACGCCAGTGGGCATGGCATCGCGGCGGTATTGTTCCAAAGACGGGAAGATGGCGGACGTGATGTCATTTCCTACGCGAGCAAACGTGTGAACGAGACTGAGGCCCGTTATCATATTAACGAACTGGAAGCCATGGCCGCCGTATGGGGTATTACCAAATACCGCGGTTACTTGGAGGACAGGAAGTTCAAATTGATAACGGACAACCAGGCGTTGACATGGTTGAATACCGCCAAGAACCAGAAGGGTAAGCTCGCTAGGTGGGCGATTCTGCTCTCGGAATATAATTTCGAGACCGAACACTGCCCCAGCAGTGAGAACTACCTAGCTGATCACCTCTCGACCAGCGGGTGCAACTCTTAGTCCGGAAGAGGAATGCGCCCGTATTGAGGCACCGACGAGACGACCGGAAGCTACGGCGATGTTACTAGTAATGGTAAACATCCGGGAGGAGGTAATTGAGAAGCAGAAAACCGACCCACGCACTATGGCGACGGTCGCACTCTTCAATTCTCCCGACAATGCGGGAAGACGACCCGCCGGACTAGCCGTACGAGACGGAATGCTGGTGCGAATTAGTAGTCGGATGGATCCGCAACTAGTCGTACCAGCCGGCACAAGGGAAGCAGTAATGAAGGTGTACCATGACCAGAGCGGGCATCCAGGTGCCGCGGAGACCGACCGCTCTATTAGGGAGTGGTACCATTGGAAGAAGAGACGGCGTGACGTCGAAAGGTACGTCCGTAGTTGCGAGGTATGTGCCACTCGGAAGAGGGGTGCTCCGCAACCTCCGGCCCCTCAGACGTCGCATCTTGAAGCAGTGAGGCCATGGGAGATCCTGGCGTTAGATCTGATGGGACCATACCCAACGACTAGTCGTCGCAACAAATATTTATTGGTGATGACAGAAATGTTCTCCCGATGGGTGGAAGCATTTGTGATGCGATCCGCGACAGTGTCGGCGATCTTACCGTAAGTGGAAGAGCAGGTCTTGAAGCGTTACGGATATCCGCGCGCGATACTGACGGATAACGGTACTCAGTTTGATCACCCTAAATGGCGAATGGCTTTGGAGAAGTGGGGAATAAAGCACTGGACGACGGCGATTTACATGCCGCGCTGCAACCCCACAGAACGCCGAAACCAGGAGATCAAAAAGGGTCTCCGTGTCCGTCTAGCAAGCGATAACCATGACAAATGGGACCTGCACGTTCCAGACATCATGTACGATCTCCGATGCCGGAGGAACGCCGCGACTGGCTTTTCACCCGCGGAAGTATTATGGGGGTTCCCGATCTGTCGACCAGGACACTTCAACAACCCACTGCGGACAGAACGTGACGATGAGGTCCAGCTGGACAGAGAAGAGATGAACGCAGCGGTATCGGCCAACCAAGAGGTGTACTTCCGGAGACGAGGTACCGAGCCTACCACCGGTCCGCTGACGTTTGAAATGGGTGACCAGGTGTATACCCGAGAACACCCGAAGAAGAGGCCAGGCGCATGCGCCGGTCTCGATGCGAAGTGGAGCGGGCCACATACCATAATCATGAAGGTGGGGCACACGCAATACTACGTGAATCGACGTGGACGGCCCTATAAGTTTCACGTCGATCAACTCCGACGTTACCTACCTCCTGTGGCCATGGGAGCCGAGGTGACTGACGAGAGGGCAGACGACACGGTGACGCCCCCAGCGCCACCTGTCGTCACTTCCACGAGCTTGGGCGACGTTACCGAACCGGTCGGATCGTCAGTAGTCCCAACAGCGGAAGGCGAAGCACGGGAAGCCGACTTCGAAAGCGAAGACGAATTTGGGGAAACCCGAGGAGTAGATGGCGTGGATGACGAAACCGACCCCGCGCCATCAGGGGAGTATCTCCCGGGAGATGTAGAGGACGATACGAGGGGACGCCCGTCACCAGGACCGGCGTCTCCAGAAAACCCCGAGGCTGACGACGGCACCACGGTGCCCGGCGTCGGCGGGAGCCTTGAAGACCGGAAGAGTGCGTTGGATGATGTCTTAGACGACGCACCTTTCAGGTCAAGGCAAAGTCAAAGGGGTTAATTAAGTTAGATTAAATGTAATATAAGATTTGATTTGTAATTGTAATATGTAATGTAAATTGTAATATAATAGATAAATTAATGTAAACATGCAAGGGTTAACGAGATAATAAAGGGGGACATATGGATGGACGATAGTAGTATATAGTAGTTAAGGTAATTAAGGTATATTTAATGTTAATGGTATGTAAATCGATGTCGCTACATATCGCACATACACAGCACGGTAATTGCTAACATATGCTCTCGCAACAGGCTTATAGCTTCCATTCGTACATTTGTGCGATCACAAAGTATAGCAACATATAGGGCAATTATCGAACCGATTTTAATCGCGATCCCGCGGAATTAGTTTCATCCGAATTCAATCAGAAATAGCCGCGGCTGTTCCGCGAGCGGCGTTTCCAAATCGGTATTCCGGCAGCTTTCCTGCTCTGACATACGACAGCGTCTCTGTCATATGTGTTGGAACCGATTTCGCGATCAAAATTTACCCCCTCTGCAGAGACAGAGCCCCTCTCGCTCGCGTGTATGACAGCGTCACGCTCACGCGCGGCGGGAAATCGGATCGATGATTTCGGCCGATCAAGGAGACCACGTACCAGAATAAAGTGCGGGAAATCTTTGATCGGCAGAGTATGAGTATGTACTAAACAATTATTAATGCCTATATGTTTGGTTGACGGGATAACATCCGTCAACTAGACATAAGTATGTGCCTATGGCGACACCGATCTATATTAGGTAGTAAAGTAGAAAAGATTGCGCGACAGGCACAGATATATATTCATTTCTAATAACGTTCCCGCTTAGTAATATTAAATATTAAGCTATCATTTTATAAGTAAGTTAATGACCTACCGATTTCATATTCTGAGACCAACGTCAGAGGTATTCAGGCCGTCGGAGGGCCTCAAAGATTGGCCCTCCAACGGTAGTTGGCCGAAGGGTTGGTATGTGCTATCGTAGGCCTGGTGCCACAAATATGCCAATTTGACCACTGGGGTATGACGCCTTACCACCCAGGCTAACTCTGGAGTATTCTTGTTTCTGAGTGAGAGGTACCCTCACGCCGCTAGAGCCTATAGAGCCGGCCGCCTCTGAAACGCCCCTCCCTCAGCCATGGGGAACGCCACCACGCGGGGGGTATGCTGTATCGATAGGTAATTTAATGACGAATCCGTTGATACCGGGTACTCCTCCGTACGTGCATTTTTCGCATGGCTGGGCCAGAAACAAGGTGCTACTGCTACAGTAATTACTTATACTCAGTACGAACAAGTACTCGAAATACGTAAGTGACGCGAGGGCGGCGCCGCCCATTTGGAGGCGTCGCCTAGTGCCTATAATTTAACATAACCGGTACTTACGTAGATGTTGCGGGTAATTAGTCACTGTACGATTTCCGCCAATCTTCATAATGAAACCGTTACTAGATTTTCGCACCCTCTAAACGTTGATCGAAGGGATGGAATCGGCCAGATTTGCATAAAAACCCATGATTTTTAAATTCATCTATAGTCGAAGTCAGAAAAAACCCCCCTCCCCCTCATCCTAGTAGACGTAGAGAAAAACGAGGCAGGCAGGGCCATCTACAACCTAGACCACCTATTCCTACTTAGAATCCAGGTGGAATCACATAAAAAAAGAACGTCAAATAGTCAATGCCACAATTGCCAAAAGTACGGACACTCAGGACATAACTGTCACGCCCCCCCTCGTTGCCTAAAATGTGGCTCTAACCACCACACAGCCCTATGCAAGCACACCCGCGAAATGGGCCCCGCCACATGTGCCAACTGCGGCGGCCCCCACCCAGCCAACTTCAAAGGCTGCATAGCAAACCCCTCCAGGCCTAATTTTAACCCAGCCCCCCCCAATTCCCTTCCACCCACCCCCCCAGGCCCCCTGGCCACCCCTCCCGACGTTGATGCCCCCATGGTTCCGCCGCAACAACCCCACGACAAACGGTCACCCCGCATGGTCAGGACCACCCCGCCCAACGCCACTAGCAGCACCACAAAATAGAAGACCCCTGCTCCCCACACCCGAACCGTCCAACTCCCACAATAATATCCCCAGAAACACCCACAACTTCCCCCCTATAAACCAATACAACAACGGCCCCTCAATGCTCAATTCAGATAGCAGGCACATCGCCAACCTCAAAGAACTCTGCACAGGCATGAGAAACCTACTCCAAGTCGCCGACTCCACTCTCGCGGCAATTTTCACACCCACCAATAATCACTGATCCTTTCCCAAATTCCCAACAAAACTCCCTTCCACGACCAAATATCTAAAACCTTCAATGGCTACTAAGATATTACCCTCTTCGCTCCAGATAGCATTCTGGAATGCCCAAGGAGCTGTCGTCAGAGACAAACAGGAAATCATTAACTTCTTAGAGGACCACGACATAGATATCTTCCTGATCAACGAAAAATTTCTCAAACCACACACGACAATCAACTTCCCCAACTATAATATCTACAGGACTGACAGACTCACGAACAAAGGAGGTGGAACAGCCATCCTCATCAAATCCACTATAGACCACTGCCCACCAAGCTCACCACCAACATCAACCCCTCTCTACACCCCCCCAATAGAATCCACTTCAATTCTAGTTAACACTAAAAACTACGGACTAGTACAGTTCACCGCAGTATACTCCCCCACCCAAGAGCAAACTACAGCAATCGGACCTGTACGACCTTATAGACTCGAATTTCCCCATATCAATCATTGCTGGCGACTTCAACGCCAAACACTCCGCTTGGAACAGTTCAACCACCACACCTAAAGGCAAGCTAATACACGAATACACAGAGGACTCGGAGACGATAATCGTAGCCCCATCAGAACCCACCGTATACACAGCATGGTGCCGATCCAACATCATAGACTTTGCACTTCTTAGAAACACTAGTTATATTCCGATAATCAGAGTAACAGACGAGCTTAACTCAAATCACAAACCCATCCTACTGTACTTGGGAGACCCAGTAGACCCTCTTGCCACCCTTCCGGACAACACCAGATATAAGACATCTTGGGAAAATTTCGGAGCTTACTTGGAGGAACACCTCACACCACACACCTTACTCACTAGCGAGCTAGGGTCACACACTGATTTTTCGCCCCTGTGGGGGGCGCTCCCATAAGGAGTAGTGCTCCCCAGCCGCTCGGTCTGACCCTGGTAGTCAATGTGCCACCGGTGGAATGATGATGACCCTCGACAAGGCCGAACAAAAACATACGAAATATTACATAGGTATAAGTCCCGCAGTTTGCTCTGGCAGGTCCCACGACTTCTCAGGGTGAACTGTGGATGTATAAGTCGGTCGCAGACCATGTAAATATAGGTAATAGGTAATAAGGCATAGGGTTAAATTTGAATTAAATATATATTGGATAAGGGGGTTAATTAAATTAGATTAGATGTAATATAAGATTTGATTTGTTATTATAATAGGTATTGTAAAATTGTAAATTAATATGTAATGCAAGGATTAACGAGGTAATAAAGGGGGACTTATGGATGGGCGTTAATGGTACATAGTAATTAAGGTAATTAAGGTGTATGTAATATTAAGGGTATATAGATCGATGTCGCTACGCATCGCGCGTACACGGCACAATAATTGTTAACATATGCTCATAGGCCTGTTGCGAAAACTTCCATTTGTACATATGTGCATCACAAAGTATAGCAACACATAGGGCAATCATCGGTCCGATTTTAATCGCGATCCCGCGGAATTAATTTCGACGCGCGCGACGTTTCCGAATCGGTATTCCGGCAGCTTTCCTGCTCTGACGTACGACGGCGTCTCTGTCGTATGTGTTGAAACCGATTTCGCGATCCGAACTTACCCCCTCTGCAGAGACAGAGCCCCTCTCGCTCGCGTGTATAACAGCGTCACGCTCGCGCGCGACGGGAGAATCAGATCAATGATTTTTGTCGATCAAGTGGACCACGTACTAGAATAAAGTGCGGGAAATCTTTGATCGGCGAAGTATGAGTATGTACTAAGCAATTGTTACTGCCTATATGTTTGGTTGACGGAATAACATCCGTCAACTAGTCGTAAGTATGTGCCTGTGGCGACACCGAGCTATATTAGTTGGTAAGATAGTTAAGATTGCGCGACAAGCATAAATATATCTTCGATTATAGTAACGTTCCCGTTTGATATTATTAAATATTAAGCATTCATTTTGTAGATAAATTAACGACCTACCGATTCCATGTTCTTAGACTGGCCGTAGGGGCGCCTCAAAGTTGGACCCCCCAACGGTAGTTGGCCGAAGGATTGGTATGCGCTGTCGTAGGCCTGGTGCCACAAATATGCCAATTTAACCACTGGGATATGACGCCTTATCATCCAGGCTAACTTTAGAGTACTCTTGTTTCTGAGTGAGGTACCTGCGCGCCGCTAGAGCCCGTAAAGCCAGCCGCGGGAACGCCCCTCCCTCAGCCATGGGGAACGCCACCACGCAGGGGGTGTGCTGTATCGATAGGCAATTTAACCACGAATCCGTCGATGCCGGGCACGCCCTCGTAGGTGCGTTTTTCGTGTGGCTGGACCAGAAACAAGGTGCTATTGCTACAGCAATTGCGCACTCTCAGTACTAGCAAGTGCTCGAAGTGCGTAAGTGACGCGAGAGCGACGCCGCCCATCGGCGAGCGTCGCCTTACGCCTATAATTTTACTTAGCCGGCCCTTGCGTAGATGACGCGGGTAATTAGTCATTGTGCAATTTCCGCCAATCTCGTAAGGAAACCGTTAATTAATTTTGTCACCCTCAAAACGTCGGACTAAGGGATGAAATCGGGCAGATTTGCATATAAACCCCCAATTATTAAATTCTATATTAGTCTTCTCCCGCCTACACGACCCTGAACCTGCGATGGTCAGCGGCGTGATTTTTGCTCGCATTTTTCATACAAGTCGACAAGGACGTGTGAGATAGATCCGATAGTACTGGAATCATCTCTCAGGAATATTCGCCGTGGTTCAAATACCTATTCGACGAATACCTACTGTCACTCTGACAGATCGCGAAGTGAAACGTCAGTCAGCGACTTAGTTGTTTTCGCGCATTTTAAATTTCTTTCATTATTGGACCCGGTCCTCAACCTTTCATCACAAGTGCCCCGTGCTCGCGCAATCTCAGTTATTGACGATAATAATTAATTAATTCGTAATTACATAAATAATAAGTGTGTTAATTGTAATAATTAATACTATATAATAAATTAGTTTCCTTTATAATATCTTTCTTGTGGTTTCGTATTTCTGATTGTGACTTTTTATAACTTTTGGTGGAAGTGAGATACAATAAACCGACTTTTATATAGTGAATACTAGTTTTTATTGACTATAACGCTGTGCCTACCTGTTCTTCCAAAACTGTATGTACCTCCACTCCAGGCCCGGAGCTAGCCGAGGATTCGGAGGCCTACACTAGCCATAGATACCGCGATAATGGATCTCACTCAGAAAATCCATGAAGCAATTAAGACAGCTTCCACACCCTCAAATCCAATCACCAAACACAGACTTGACCTACCCAAACACATCAAACTTCTCATCACAGAAAAAAACCGACACAGAAAACTCGGGCAACGCACAGGCGACCCTCAGGAATTCGCTCGAGCCAAACAACTCAAAGCGAAAATAGACCACGAAATCACAGATTACGTCCAAAGCAGATGGAACAGCAAACTACAGGACCTTGTAAAAGGCAGCCAACCTTTCTGGTCACTCACCAAGATTTTAAGGCTCTCAAAATGCCCAATAACACCACTGACCGGACCCAAAGGGCCAGTATTCACTAACGCAGATAAAGCCACTCTCTTCGCGGACAGCATTCAAGATCAATTCTCTCCAAACCACATAGATCGCGCGGACACCGAAGCTAGAAGACACGTAAACGCAATTATTAGAGAAGCCGGTGCCATTCTCAACTCAACACCTAGTCCTCCACCAACACCACTAATAGCTGTTACCAAAGAAGAAACAGACTACCTGATCAAGCGACTAAAAAACCGCAAAGCACCAGGCAACGATGGGATTAGCAATCTCATACTTAAAAAGCTCCCAGACAAAGGCACTGAGGCCCTAACAAACATCCTCAATGCTTGTATGGACCTACAGTATTTCCCAGATGCCTGGAAATCAGCCGACGTAATACTCATACCTAAACCAGTGTCACCGACAGGTTTTTCCGCCCCTGAGGGGGGCGCTCCCATAAGGAGTAGTGCCACCCAGCCGCTCGGTCTGACCCTGGTAGTCAATGCGCCACCGATGAAATGATGATGACCCTTGGCAAAGCTGAACAAAATATTTCACATGTTAAGTCCCGCAGTTTGCTCTGACAGGCCCCACGGCTTCTCAGAGTGAACTGTGGATGGTTAAGTCGGTCGCCACAGACCATGTAAATAATAGGTAATAGGTAATATAGTATAAGATTGAATTTTTGTTTTGTTTGTCGAATATGGTAAAGGGTAATTAAATTAAATATGACTTGTTTGTAATAATAATGTATAGTGTAAATTGTAAAATATTCATATGTAAGGCAAAGGATTAAATAGTAATAAAGGGGGACTTATGGATGGGCGTTGATGGTATGTAATTAGATAGTTAAGATGTACGTAGTGATAAGGGCATATAGATCGATGTCGCTACGCGTCGCACGTACACGGCACAGTAATTGTTAATATATGCTCATAGGCCTGTTGCGAAGGCTCCCTTTTGCACATATGTGCAATCACAAAGCATAGCAACACTTAGGCAATCATCGATCCGATTATAATCACGATCCCGCGTAATTAATTCGCATATCAATTCCGAACATTAATATTCGCGGTCATTCCGCGCGCGGCGTTTCCGAATCGGTATTCTGGCAGCTTTCCTGCTCGCACATACGACGGCGTCTCTGTCATATGTGTAGAAACCGATTTCGCGATACAAATTTGCTCGCTTTGCAGTGACAGAGCCCCTCTCGCTCGCGTGTATGACGGCATCACGCTCACGCACGACGGGAGAATCGGATCAATGATTTTGGTCGATCAAGGAGACCACGTACTGGAATAAAGTGCGGGAAATCTTTGATCGGCTAGGTATGAGTATGTACTAAGCAATTATTACTGCCTATATGTTTGGTTGACGGAGTGACATCCGTCAACTAGTCGTAAGTATGTGCCTGTGGCGACACCGAGCTATATTAGTTGTTAATGTGAGAAAGATTGCGCGACCAGTACGTTTATATATTAGAATCAAGTAACTTCCCCGCGTAATATCGTTTTATATTAAGCTTTTATTTTGTAGTTAAATTACCAATCTACCGAGTTCATATTCTTAGACCAACGTCAAGTAGGTATTCAGGCCGTCGGGGTGCCTCAAAGTTGAGCCCCCCAACGGTAGTTGGCCGAAGGATTGGTATGCGCTGTCGAAGGCCTGGTGCCACAAATATGCCAAGTTAACCACTGGCATATGACGCCTTATCATCCAGGCTAACTTTGTAGTACTCTTGTTTCTGGGTGAGAGGTACCTTCGCGCCGCTAGGGCCCGTAAAGCCGGCCGCCGCAGGAACGCCCCTCCCTCAGCCATGAAGAGCGCCACCACGCGGGGGGTGTGCTGTATCGATAGGTAATTCAACCACGAATCCGTCGATGCCTCGCACGCCTTCGTAGGTGCGTTTTTCGTGGGGCTGGCCCAGAAACACTGCGGTACTGCTACACCAATTACACACTCTCGGTACTCCTAGGTACTCGAAGGATGTATGTGACGAGTGAGCGACGCCGCCCACCGGCGAGCGTCGACTCGCGCCCATAATTTTACTTAGTCGGCCCTTACGTAGATGTCGCGGGTAATTAGTCATTGTACAATTTCCGCCACTCTCGTAAGGAAACCGTTAATTAATTTTGTCACCCGAAAAACGTTGAGCTAAGGGATGAAATCGGCCAGATTTGCATATAAACCCACTATTTTTAATTTCTATATCAGTCTTCGCTCGCATTCACGACCCTGAACCTGCGAAGGTCAGCGGCGGAATTTTGTTCACACTTTTCATATACAAGTCGCCAGGACTTGTGAGGAGGTACTCGCCCAGGTCCCGATACCTACCGGCAGATACCTACCTCCATACCTACTGTCACTTTGACAGATAGTGGTGAAGTGTCAACCAGCGACTTAGTCGTTTTATTCGCGAGTTTTATCGTTCATTACCGGACCCGGTCCCCAACCTTTTATCGCGGTGCCCCGTGTTCGCGCAATCTCACTTACAGATAAAGATAAATTAATTCTTAAGTGATTAAATAATAAATGTGCTAGTTTATACAATTAATATTATATCCTAAATAAGACTTTTTCTTTTTAATAATTTTTTGTGGTTTCGGACTTATATGATTTGAACTTTGTAACCTTTGGTGATCGTGGGACCTAATAAAATTGTTTAATATAGTGTAAAGTTCTTTCACTGGACTAGACATAGTGCCTACCTGTTCTTCCTACAATTTGAATGTACCTCCACTCCAGGCCCGGAGCTAGCCGAGGATTCGGAGGCCTACATCGTGGCGCCCAACATTATGGTGCTGTCCAGGTCGCATTAACCTGGTCGGATCCCAAGCCCTGAGATCCACTGCAGCATCAAAAATATAAACAAAATAGTGAGTACGATATTGGTGAAATAACATTTGTGTATCAAGCTCACCGGAAGAGCAGCGTAGTGCGAAAAGAACTTTTGTCGCTAATAAAAACTATATATAAAATAAAAATATATAATTAAAAACACTTAAAAGACTTGTGAAATTTTTCTGAAATATCTAAACACTTATAAAAATTTCGTACCAAAATAAAAACACTTGTAAAATTTTCGTGAATTTCAAAACACTTATAAAAATTTTGTGTTAAAAAGACTTGTAAAATTTTTCGGAATTATCAAAACACTTAGTGAAATTTTTATGCTAAAATAAAAACAAATCGTTAAGACAAAAAGGGCTCGCATGTACACGCGGTCCAAAGCGCGCAGAGCATATTCTACGGACAGTGACAGCGACATCACAACCATGCCTCGCCCAGCTGAGGAACCCACTGTCAGCGGACCATCAGACATCTTCGGCGTGCCTGAGTTCCAAGACGGCCAGCTCTTTCCGGAAGACAGTCCCCGGACTGATATTACGGTCGAGAGTGGACGCCCGAGACGAGAAGTACCTGAGGATGACGGCAGGAGGCCGTACGCCCCGAAACCGGAGCTAAAAACTACATTCACGGGGGACCCGCGACAACGGTTCATAACATTTATTGAAGACTGCGAGGACTACTTTAAGGAATCGAAGTGTCCTCAGAACTGCCGGGTCAAGGAAGCCATAAGCCGCCTAGAAGGGGAGGCGAAGGCGTGGGGACGAGAGTTCGACCCCGCCGATTCCTGGGAGGCCTTTAAGGAGGATGGTATCCTCCACTTTGAGTCGTTTGCCCGCCGTCAGAGGCAAAGGATAGACCTGCTGGTAAGACGCCAGAGACCGGAGATGACACCATACCGGTTCCTCCGTCAGAAGGCGGAACTAGCAGCAGTACTGATGCCCGATATGAAGCCAGAGGTGATGGGGCAGACGTTCCACTTCCTGCTGACGGGTGCCGATCAAATACGTGTGGATCGCATCCAATGGAGGACGATGGCACAGCTCGTCGCTGCTGCCAAAACCCTCAACTTGCTGCCCGACGAGCCTACTGGAGGCCGTCAGTCGTACCAATCGACGTCGAAGCAGCCGCCGCCGCCATGCATATCGTGTGGTGGCTGCAACACGGAGACGAAGAGGCCACCCAACAACGATAATTGGAGGGACCGGCCACAGACCGGACAGAAGGGAGCAGCTCGTCAGGATGACAGAGGAGAAGAAGAGGCGCCAAGGCGCCAGGGGCCCCCCAACCGTGGCGGGTACCAAGGCGGACGAGGCAGAGGCGGTGGCAACCGTGGCGATCGCCGCGCAGCCAGCGTCCAGCGTCAGGCGGCACCGGAGGAGCGCCGTCAGGAGCAGTCCCGTCCCGAATGAGGACGCACCCCGACGCCGGCGACCCATTGTCGGCTCCAAGAAGGACGTCGGTCCGACGGGCCCCGACGAAGAGTGAGAGTGAGCAGTGTCAAGTGTAAGGACGACCACCATACGCCTACGCAAGACATTGCTCGCGACTTGCAAACACTGGCGGTGATAAACAATAACCGTGCCGGTGTAATTAATAGTATTAGGACAGCGAAAGCTAAGGTGTTTAAGTCAAAAGACAATTCAATTGCTAAGATACCGCATAAGACTGAATCTGGTCGCGGTACTATTAATTTTTGTATAAACCATAAACATGTTGATGTTCCAGTGGCCCGGAGGGACGCGCGAGCGAATGTCAATTATGCCCCTACACATGTGAGCACGCCACTACCAGGTGCGGGCGACGTACATGTGGGGGCTGAAGTGAACGCGTCGGATGCCAGCCCTGGAACCATGGGCCATCTGGTTCGAGCCGTAAGAAGCCCGAACCCCAAGACCTTCGGGTCTGACCAGCGGAAGGCATTGCCCCCTGGTCACGATGATGGCCACATCGACACGCTATATTTTTATAATAAGACCGCTTTATTAGAATTAGGATATGTTAACAGCACAGAGTGGGACGATGGGCACGGTAAGTATCGTATGCCCATCCCGAGCGAACGCGGCCGGCGAGACTCCAGCACTACACGAGCCAACCAGAGCTCGACCGGAACGGCAAGTAGTTCGGGTCGCGTCAAAGTTGACGACGGCCCCTTTGTGTTGTTTAACCCCAGTAATTATAGCGCCGATTCTGGCAACCCTTGTTTAACCCGCACTAAAATTTACAAGGCTGAGGCTGGCCAACTAAAAACTAAAATCCGTAGCCCTAACATTGTATATAATAACCCCATGCATAGTAGTCGAATAAATGCCGAACCATCCGTTACTGCCTCCACACCGCTCGATCCGGACATCGCGACACCCATCGGTAGGTGTGCGAATGACGACGAAAAGTGTGGAATAAATTGTGTAAAATGTGTTGTAATTAATGATGTGTATTATAATAAGTGTGAATTAACTAGTGTAAATGTAAATAATGTGAAGGTGATGAATAGTGTTAGTGTTAAAAATAATATAAATAGTGTTAATAATGTACATATCCCTACCGACGTGGAAGTGGAGCTATTCGATGGCGAGTCAGCAGTGCGGAACGCCACCGTAGTCGACGACGAGGCTTCAGCGGGGGTTTATAGTGTCTGGGGGGCCACTCCTGAATTAAAGGGAGGGCACCTCCTCACACTACCCTTCCGCATAGGAGAGAATGAACAGGAGTATGAAGCCGTCATTGACACGGGAGCTACGCACACTTTGCTGCGTAGCGATCTGTATCCCCATAAAATAGTGCCGTGCGGGAAACCGCAAACTTTAGTAACGGCCGGGGGCGGATCGCTGCGTACCGAAGGGGTCGTTACCGTAAAGGGCTACCTTAGGGATAGCCCGATAGTGGTGCAGGCCCTTCTGGTCAGAAACCTACATGTCCCATTCTTGATGGGACTGGACTGGCTGGAGGCGCAGCAGGCAGTGGTGGATATGAAGCGCCGCTGCATCCACTATGGTAACGACCTGCGACAGACGCTGTATAGCAGGACGCTTCGGAAGCCCTTACCGGGAGGTCCGATCCAGACCGCGGAACTAGCGCCCGGAATTCCCGATTCGGCCCGCATCGCCTTGACGAAAGTCTTGGAGGACTTCGCGGACCGTTTCGCAGAGACCGGTCCCTTGTGTCGTACAACGGAAGTGAGGGTTTTCCTGAAGAACCCTACTCCGTTCCGTCTCGGTCCCTTCCGACAGTCGGAGCAAAAGAAGCGTCAGATTCAGGAGGACGTTGAGCAGATGATGGCAGACGGGGTCATTGAACCGAGCTCCAGTCCATATCTGAGTCCGGTGGTACTGGTACCGAAGAAGGACGGGTCCACAAGGTTTTGTGTGGATTATCGGCGGCTGAATTCGCAGACGGAGGATGAAGCGACCACGCTACCTTTAATCCTAGAGACCTTGAAGGACCTAGGAACCGCTAAGGTATTCAGTTCACTGGATCTCCGCCATGGTTACTGGCAGCTCAAGTTGCACCCGGAAACCAAACCTTTGACGGCCTTTGCGACAGCTGATGGAGGTTGCTACCAGTTTCGTGTTCTCCCTTTTGGGTTGAAGCAGGCTGTGGGAGCTTTTCAGCGGTTGATGTCGCAGGAGGTCCTGATCGGTTTGGTCAACAAGATCTGTCTCGTCTACCTCGACGACATAATTGTCTATAGTCGCAACTGGGAAGAACACGCGCAGCATCTGAGGCTCGTGTTCGAAAGACTGCAATTCCACGAATTGCGAGTCGCCCCAAAGAAATGCCAGATTGGGAGGCAGGCTGTGGATTACCTGGGACACCATATCACGGAGACGGGTAATGAGCCCCAGGAACACCACCTTGCCGAAGTGGAATCGGCTGCGGTGCCAAAAACGAGGCGAGATGTGCGCGCTTTTCTGGGCCTGTGTAACTGGCTCAGAGAATACGTGCCGCATTTTGCTGAGATGGCGGTGCCTCTGACGAAACTACTTCGCTCAACTGTGCGATTTCAATGGGGAGACGAAGCGGAGGTCGCCTTTCGTCGAATAAAGGACGCTTTAAAGCAGCCTTTGAGATTGGCTAGACCCGATTTTGAGAGGCCCTTCTGCCTCCAGACGGACGCCAGTGGGCATGGCATCGCGGCCGTATTGTTCCAACCACGGGACGATGGCGGGCGCGATGTCATCTCCTACGCGAGCAAGCGCGTCAACGAAACGGAAGCTCGTTATCATATTAACGAACTGGAAGCCATGGCCGCCGTATGGGGTATAACCAAATACCGCGGCTACCTGGAAGACAGGAAGTTCAAATTGATAACGGACAACCAGGCGTTGACGTGGTTGAACACCGCCAAGAACCAGAAGGGTAAACTCGCTAGGTGGGCGATTCTGCTCTCGGAATACAATTTCGAGACAGAACACTGCCCCGGCAGTGAGAACCACTTAGCGGATCACCTCTCGAGATTTCCGCAAGGACCAGCGGGTGCAACTCTTAGTCCGGAAGAGGAATGCGCCCGTATTGAAGCACCGACGAGACGACCGGAAGCTACGGCGATGTTGCTTATCATGGTAAACATCCGGGAGGAAGTAATTGAGAAGCAGAAGACCGACCCACGCATTATGGCGACAGTCGCGCTTTTCAATTCTCCCGATAATGCGGGAAGACGACCCGCCGGACTAGCCGTAAGAGACGGAATGCTGGTAAGGATTAGCAGTCGGATGGATCCGCAGCTAGTCGTACCAGCCGGCACAAGGGAGGATGTAATGAAAGTATACCACGACCAGAGCGGGCATCCAGGTGCCGCGGAAACCGACCGCTCTATCAGGGAGTGGTATCACTGGAAGAAGAGACGGCGTGACGTCGAAAGACACGTCCGTAGTTGCGAGGTGTGCGCCACTCGGAAGAGGGCTGCCCCGCAACCTCCGGCACCTCAGACGTCGCATATGGAAGCGGTGAGGCCATGGGAGATCCTGGCGTTAGATCTGATGGGACCATACCCAACGACCAGTCGTCGCAACAAGTACTTACTTGTGATGACTGACATGTTCTCCCGATGGGTGGAAGCCTTCGTGATGCGATCCGCGACGGTGTCGGCGATCTTACCATATGTGGAAAATCAGATCCTGAAACGTTATGGTTATCCGCGAGCGATTCTGACGGATAACGGGACTCAATTTGATCATCCTAGGTGGCGTATGGCTTTGGAAAAATGGGGTATTAAACATTGGACAACGGCGATTTATATGCCGCGCTGTAACCCCACCGAACGCCGAAACCAGGAGATCAAAAAGGGTCTCCGTGTCCGTCTAGCGAGCGATGACCATGACAAATGGGATCTGCACGTTCCAGACATCATGTATGATCTCCGATGCCGGAGGAACGCCGCGACTGGGTTTTCACCCGCGGAAGTGCTATGGGGGTTCCCGATCTGCCGACCGGGACACTTCAGCAACCCACTGCGGACAGAACTCGACGATGAGGTCCGGCTAGATAGGGAAGAGATGAACGCGGCGGTATCGGCCAACCAAGCGGCGTACTTCAGAAGGCGAGGTACCGAGCCGACCACCGGTCCGCTGACGTTCGAGACAGGTGACCAGGTGTACACGAAGGAACACCCGAAGAAGAGGCCAGGCGCATGCGCCGGCCTAGATGCAAAGTGGAGTGGTCCTCACACTATATTGATGAAAGTCGGACGCACTCAATACTTTGTAAATCGACGTGGCAGGCCCTATAAATTCCACGTCGATCAACTCCGACGTTACCTACCTCCTGTGGCCACGGGAGCCGAGGTAACTGACGAGGGGGCAGACGATTCGGTGACGCCCCCAGCGCCACCGGACGTCACTTCCGCAAGCTTGGGTGACGGTACCGAACCGGTCGGACCGTCAAGCATCCCAACGGCGGAAGAAGGAGTCGACTATGACTCTGATACGAACGACGAGATTGGGGAAACCCAAGGAGTGGATGGCGTGGTTCATACAATCGACCCCGCGCCATCAGGGGAGTATCGCCCGTGGGAGTTGGAGGACGATACAGGGGGACGCACGTCACCAGGACGGGCGTCTCCAGAAAACCCCGAGACTGACGGCCGCACTACGGTGCCCGGCGTCAGCGGGGGCCTTGAATACCGGAAGAGTGTGTTAGAGGACGTCCTAGACGACACACCTTTCAGGACAAGGCCTCCCAGACGAGAGTTCCATTTGGCGGGACGCACGGGAAAACGGCGCCAAAAAGGGTCCGTTCTACCGGCGTCCGAAGACGTACGGTAGGAGCCCAGAACTATACGTCGTTGTTTACTACCGCTATCCGGACGCGCGCAAGAAGAGTCACGCACGTGAGGCAACTAGTTGTGGGTCAAAGGAGTGCACGCCTTAGCCCAATAAAGCTCTCAAACAGAAGGCCCTTACGTGGCGTGACAGCAAAGACGCCGCGCGCATAGATGGGACAGAGGCCCAGGGTAGCGGAGTACTCACACGGGTATGAGTTGGGTTCCACCGCGTCGAAATGGGGTAGGCGGAACGGCGATATTTTTTTTGTTGTTTGTTTTTGTTCTTTACTAATATCTATGCGCATGTAAATTTTGTCTCTTTGTTGTAAATAAAAAAATACCATGTATGTACCAGCGACGTCGAGGATACGACCGGGAGAATCTCCCTGGCGTATGATTCTGCAAGTCCCAGAACGGGCTGCCTGGCTCACACCGGGAAACCTGTACACCCACCCCTGACGATGGACTGGTGGAAAGGTACTTTCTTAAGACCTTGTCCTAGTAAACACTCCACGTCAGGAGGGTGACAGGCAGACTATTTCGTCACCAGCAGCCCGGGAATGAATTACTTAAAGTCCTATTTTTTGCCTTGTATAAAATTTCGTTGTCTTATATTCTTGTACCCGACTCTGGGCCAATAAATAAATAATAATTACCCTTTTCTTGTCATGTGCATGCCGTAGTGGTTATAATTATTTTAGATATCTTTTTTTTCTTTTTTGTACGTTTGCTAATTATCTCGTTTTCTGTCTTGTGCATGTATTGTTGTTTTGTGAGGCGGAGCCAAGGGGGCCGGTGGCTAATTGAGGTCAGATCCTGGCGGTGGTTTTGCTTTGGTTGGGGGGATTTGTCACCGACAGGTTTTTCCGCCCCTGAGGGGGGCGCTCCCATAAGGAGTAGTGCCACCCAGCCGCTCGGTCTGACCCTGGTAGTCAATGCGCCACCGATGAAATGATGATGACCCTTGGCAAAGCTGAACAAAATATTTCACATGTTAAGTCCCGCAGTTTGCTCTGACAGGCCCCACGGCTTCTCAGAGTGAACTGTGGATGGTTAAGTCGGTCGCCACAGACCATGTAAATAATAGGTAATATAGTATAAGATTGAATTTTTGTTTTGTTTGTCGAATATGGTAAAGGGTAATTAAATTAAATATGACTTGTTTGTAATAATAATGTATAGTGTAAATTGTAAAATATTCATATGTAAGGCAAAGGATTAAATAGTAATAAAGGGGGACTTATGGATGGGCGTTGATGGTATGTAATTAGATAGTTAAGATGTACGTAGTGATAAGGGCATATAGATCGATGTCGCTACGCGTCGCACGTACACGGCACAGTAATTGTTAATATATGCTCATAGGCCTGTTGCGAAGGCTCCCTTTTGCACGTATGTGCAATCACAAAGCATAGCAACACTTAGGCAATCATCGATCCGATTATAATCACGATCCCGCGTAATTAATTCGCATATCAATTCCGAACATTAATATTCGCGGTCATTCCGCGCGCGGCGTTTCCGAATCGGTATTCTGGCAGCTTTCCTGCTCGCACATACGACGGCGTCTCTGTCATATGTGTAGAAACCGATTTCGCGATACAAATTTGCTCGCTTTGCAGTGACAGAGCCCCTCTCGCTCGCGTGTATGACGGCATCACGCTCACGCACGACGGGAGAATCGGATCAATGATTTTGGTCGATCAAGGAGACCACGTACTGGAATAAAGTGCGGGAAATCTTTGATCGGCTAGGTATGAGTATGTACTAAGCAATTATTACTGCCTATATGTTTGGTTGACGGAGTGACATCCGTCAACTAGTCGTAAGTATGTGCCTGTGGCGACACCGAGCTATATTAGTTGTTAATGTGAGAAAGATTGCGCGACCAGTACGTTTATATATTAGAATCAAGTAACTTCCCCGCGTAATATCGTTTTATATTAAGCTTTTATTTTGTAGTTAAATTACCAATCTACCGAGTTCATATTCTTAGACCAACGTCAAGTAGGTATTCAGGCCGTCGGGGTGCCTCAAAGTTGAGCCCCCCAACGGTAGTTGGCCGAAGGATTGGTATGCGCTGTCGAAGGCCTGGTGCCACAAATATGCCAAGTTAACCACTGGCATATGACGCCTTATCATCCAGGCTAACTTTGTAGTACTCTTGTTTCTGGGTGAGAGGTACCTTCGCGCCGCTAGGGCCCGTAAAGCCGGCCGCCGCAGGAACGCCCCTCCCTCAGCCACGAAGAGCGCCACCACGCGGGGGGTGTGCTGTATCGATAGGTAATTCAACCACGAATCCGTCGATGCCTCGCACGCCTTCGTAGGTGCGTTTTTCGTGGGGCTGGCCCAGAAACACTGCGGTACTGCTACACCAATTACACACTCTCGGTACTCCTAGGTACTCGAAGGATGTATGTGACGAGTGAGCGACGCCGCCCACCGGCGAGCGTCGACTCGCGCCCATAATTTTACTTAGTCGGCCCTTACGTAGATGTCGCGGGTAATTAGTCATTGTACAATTTCCGCCACTCTCGTAAGGAAACCGTTAATTAATTTTGTCACCCGAAAAACGTTGAGCTAAGGGATGAAATCGGCCAGATTTGCATATAAACCCACTATTTTTAATTTCTATATCAGTCTTCGCTCGCATTCACGACCCTGAACCTGCGAAGGTCAGCGGCGGAATTTTGTTCACACTTTTCATATACAAGTCGCCAGGACTTGTGAGGAGGTACTCGCCCAGGTCCCGATACCTACCGGCAGATACCTACCTCCATACCTACTGTCACTTTGACAGATAGTGGTGAAGTGTCAACCAGCGACTTAGTCGTTTTATTCGCGAGTTTTATCGTTCATTACCGGACCCGGTCCCCAACCTTTTATCGCGGTGCCCCGTGTTCGCGCAATCTCACTTACAGATAAAGATAAATTAATTCTTAAGTGATTAAATAATAAATGTGCTAGTTTATACAATTAATATTATATCCTAAATAAGACTTTTTCTTTTTAATAATTTTTTGTGGTTTCGGACTTATATGATTTGAACTTTGTAACCTTTGGTGATCGTGGGACCTAATAAAATTGTTTAATATAGTGTAAAGTTCTTTCACTGGACTAGACATAGTGCCTACCTGTTCTTCCTACAATTTGAATGTACCTCCACTCCAGGCCCGGAGCTAGCCGAGGATTCGGAGGCCTACACCAGGTAAGAACCTCAAGCTCCCACAAAATCATAGACCGATTAGCTTGCTCCCCTCTATGAGCAAGATACTGGAAAGAGCTATAAATTCAAGACTTAAAAGCATTATCCTAGAGAAAGAACTCATCCCCGACATTCAACACGGATTCAGACAGGGACACTCTACCAACCACCAACTACTACGCACCTCAGAATTCATCATAGACGCCCTCAACCATCATACATTCACAGTAGGATTATTTCTAGACATAGCCAAGGCCTTCGACAAAGTCTGGATCGAAGGCCTCATAGTTAAACTAGCCAGAGCAGAAATTGACCTCCCCATGATAAAAATCTTAAACTCATTCCTCACAGACAGACAATTTTCGGTCAAATACAACGGCATCAGATCAACAACACGTACTCCCACCGCCGGAGTTCCCCAAGGCTCAGTGTTAGCCCCTACTCTCTACAACCTATTCACCAGGGACATTCCCATCCCTCCTAACTCCACTTCAAATTCATGTATAGTAGCACAGTACGCCGACGATACTGCAATCCTAGCCAAATCCATCAACAGAAACCAAGCCACAAAGATAGTACAGCAAGCTGCAGATAACATCTCGCTATGGTGTAAGAAATGGCGCATCAAAATCAACGCTGAAAAAAGTGCGGCAATAGTATTCTCACACCGCACCGATGCACACAGCCCACACGCCAAACCCCTCCACATGAATAACACGGCCATCCCCTGGACTGACACAGTAAAATATCTAGGCCTCCACTTGGACAAACATCTTACCTTTTTTAAACAGATTAACATCAAAGTCAGACAAGCTAGATTAGCCAAGGCAAGACTCAACCCAATGATAGGCAAACGCAGCAAACTATCCCTCAGAGGAAAACGTCTCCTATACACGGCAATCATAAGACCAATCATGACGTACGCTTGCCCTATCTGGGCACACGGAAGCCCCAACCTAATCAAAAAACTCCAGACTGTACAAAACGTAGCCCTACGTTCGATCACAGGCGCTCCATACTACGTCAGAGGGACAACCCTCCATAACGACCTAGACATAGAACCCCTAGCAGACCATATACAAAAACTAGCAATCAAATTCTACGACTCCATAAAAAACCACCCCAATCCCACAATCAAGAACTTAAACGACTACGACATAAACGACATCACTGAGTTCAACAGACCAAGAACCATACTAAGACGCAACCCCCCGCAACCACCATAAAAATATATGCATTACAGATCTACAGGCCCGAAGCAGAAGCAGAAGCAGCAGCAGCAGACGCCTACACCCAGGACCCCCCAACACTTTTGCTTAATTCTTTCAGATCCTCGGCTGACGATGACGACAATTCCAACCAGGAAGCACCACAACCAGGACACATCAACACACCACCGCTAATACCAGAGCCAAGCAGCCCATGACGTTTATACACAACCAAGGACAACCACTAATACCAATTCCTTTACAGAAAAAATCACAGCGGTGGGGTTTTTGGCCGAGAGTATTGCACAAACCACTCTCGGAGTTTTTCACCCCATCGCGGTTCACTTTTTGATGAACGAACAGGTTTAACTGATTCCCTGATAAAGTATATCCCTTTCTCGTTTCGTCGACTTCACTCGAGCTGGTGACTGGTGCACGCCTTACTCCGAAACTCGCTACCTTCGCAACCCTCTCAACCCGATGTCGAAGCCAATGGACCCAGATGTTGTCACCGACAGGTTTTTCTGCCCCTGTGGGGGGCGCTCCCATAAG
The DNA here is from genome assembly GCF_057557595.1 of Rhyacophila brunnea. Taxonomy (NCBI): domain Eukaryota; kingdom Metazoa; phylum Arthropoda; class Insecta; order Trichoptera; family Rhyacophilidae; genus Rhyacophila; species Rhyacophila brunnea. Next base: position 37,260,093 of record NW_028232871.1, on the reverse strand, counting down.
GAGTAGTGCCACCCAGCCGCTCGGTCTGACCCTGGTAGTCAATGCGCCACCGATGAAATGATGATGACCCTTGGCAAAACCGAACAAAATATCTTGTATGTATAAGTCCCGCGGTTTGCTCTGACAGGTCCCACGACTTCTCAGAGTGAACTGCGGATGGTTAAGTCGGTCGCCACAGACCATGTAAATAAAGGTAATAGGTAATATGGTATAAGATTGAATTTTTTTTGTAATATAATATGTGAAGGGTAATTAAATTAAATTAGATTTGGATGTAAGATAATATGTAAATTGTAATATAATAGGTAAATGTAAAAATATGTAATGCAAAGGATAAAACAGTAATAAAGGGGGACTTATGGATGGGCGTTAATGGTATATAATAATTAAGGTAGTTAAGATGTACGTAATGATAAGAGCATATAGATCGATGTCGCCACGCGTCGCGCGTACACGGCACAATAATTGTTAACATATGCTCATAGGCCTGTTGCGAAAACTTCCATTTGCACATACGTGCAATCACAAAGTATAGCAACACGTAGGGCAATCATCGATCCGATTTTAATCACGATCCCGCGTAATTAATTTTCATAGTAATTCCGATCATTAATATCCGCGGCTGTTCCGCGCGCGGCGTTTCCGAATCGGTATTCAGGCAGCTTTCCTGCTCTCACATACGACGGCGTCTCTGTCGTATGTGTAGAAATCGATTTCGCGATACGAATTTGCCCGCTTTGCAGTGACAGAGTGTCACCGACAGGTTTTTCCGCCCCTGTGGGGGGCGCTCCCATAAGGAGTAGTGCCACCCAGCCGCTCGGTCTGACCCTGGTAGTCAATGCGCCACCGATGAAATGATGATGACCCTTGGCAAAGCTGAACAAAATATTTCATATATTAAGTCCCGCAGTTTGCTCTGACAGGCCCCACGGCTTCTCAGAGTGAACTGTGGATGGTTAAGTCGGTCGCCACAGACCATGTAAATAAAGGTAATAGGTAATATAGTATAAGATTGAATTTTTGTTTTGTTGTCGAATATAATATGGTAAAGGGTAATTAAATTAAATATGATTTGTTTGTAATGATAATGTATAGTGTAAATTGTAATATAATATTCATATATAATGCAAAGGATTAAACAGTAATAAAGGGGGACTTATGGATGGGCGTTGATGGTATGTAATAATATAAGATAGTTAAGATGTACGTAATGATAAGAGCATATAGATCGATGTCGCTACGCGTCGCACGTACACGGCACAATAATTGTTAACATATGCTCATAGGCCTGTTGCGAAGGCTCCCATTTGCACGTATGTGCAATCACAAAGCATAGCAACACTTAGGCAATCATCGATCCGATTATAATCACGATCCCGCGTAATTAATTTGCATATCAATTCCGATCATTAATATCCGCGGCTGTTCCGCGCGCGGCGTGTCCGAATCGGTATTCTGGCAGCTTTCCTGCTCTCACATACGACGGCGTCTCTGTCGTATGTGTAGAAATCGATTTCGCGATACAAATTTGCTCGCTTTGCAGTGACAGAGCCCCTCTCGCTCGCGTGTATGACGGCATCACGCTCACGCGCGACGGGAGAATCGGATCAATGATTTTGGTCGATCAAGGAGACCACGTACTGGAATAAAGTGCGGGAAATCTTTGATCGGCTAGGTATGAGTATGTACTAAGCAATTATTACTGCCTATATGTTTGGTTGACGGAATGACATCCGTCAACTAGTCGTAAGTATGTGCCTGTGGCGACACCGAGCTATATTAGTTGTTAATGTGAGAAAGATTGCGCGACCAGTACATTTATATGTTAGAATCAAGTAACTTCCCCGCGGGATATTGTTTTATATTAAGCTTTTATTTTGTAGTTAAATTACCAATCTACCGAGTTCATATTCTTAGACCAACGTCAAGTAGGTATTCAGGCCGTCGGGGCGCCTCAAAGTTGAGCCCCCCAACGGTAGTTGGCCGAAGGATTGGTATGCGCTGTCGAAGGCCTGGTGCCACAAATATGCCAAGTTAACCACTGGCATATGACGCCTTATCATCCAGGCTAACTTTGTAGTACTCTTGTTTCTTGGTGAGAGGTACCTTCGCGCCGTTAGGGCCCGTAAGGCCGGCCGCCGCGGGAACGCCCCTCCCTCAGCCATGAAGAGCGCCACCACGCGGGGGGTGTGCTGTATCGATAGGTAATTCAACCACGAATCCGTCGATGCCTCGCACGCCTTCGTAGGTGCGTTTTTCGTGGGGCTGGCCCAGAAACACTGCGGTACTGCTACATCAATTACACACTCTCGGTACTCCTAGGTACTCGAAGGACGTATGTGACGAGTGAGCGACGCCGCCCACCGGCGAGCGTCGACTCGCGCCCATAATTTTACTTAGTCGGCCCTTACGTAGATGTCGCGGGTAATTAGTCATTGTACAATTTCCGCCACTCTCGTAAGGAAACCGTTAATTAATTTTGTCACCCGAAAAACGTTGAGCTAAGGGATGAAATCGGCCAGATTTGCATATAAACCCACTATTTTTAATTTCATTATCAGTCTTCGCTCACGTTTACGACCCTGAACCTGCGAAGGTCAGCGGCGTAATTTTATCCGAATTTTTATATACAAGTCGCTGAGACTTGTGAAGAGGTATTCGCCAGGGTACCAATACCTATTGGTCGATACTCGTACGTCGGTACCTACGCGAAGTGTCAGTCAGCGACTTAGTCGTTTTGCGCATAATTTCTATTTCTCATTTCCGGACCCGGTCCTCAACCTTTTCCGGACAGTGACCCGCGCTCGCGCAATCTCGCTTGCAACTTATAATAAATAATTCTTAAATAAATAAATAATCAGTTCTATAATTAGTATTACATAATAACTTAGTTTCTCTTATAATAATTTGTGGTTCTGAACTTTCGTAATTTGAACTTTTGTTGATTTTTATGTGATTGTGGGACTCAATAAATTGTTTAATATAGTGAAATTTCTTTTACTGGACTATAATAAGTGCCTACCTGTTCTTCCAACATTTGAATGTACCTCCACTCCAGGCCCGGAGCTAGCCGAGGATTCGGAGGCCTACATCGTGGCGCCCAACATTATGGTGCTGTCCAGGTCGCATTAACCTGGCCGGATCCCAAGCCCTGAATCCACTACAGCATCAAATATACAAATAAAATAGTGAGTACGATTTTGGTAAAATAACATTTTGTGTACCAAGCTCACAGGAAGAGCAGAGTAGTGCGAATAAGTGTAACTTCAGACATTTTCAAAAAAAACTATATATCGACACCTCCTACGTATACTATTGTAACTAACAAAATGACGTTTTTCACTTTTTTTCATTTTTCGTATCCATAGTATGTATTACATATGATGCCATTTACAGAATTTCAAAATTTGTATTATAAGTGCGATTTTCAAGCATTGCACATTATTGTATCTCAAATATCTTGAATTTTTTCCGACGTGAAGTATGGTAAAGTATTTAGCAATACTATACGCGGGAAACACACGGAGATCTTGCCGCGCGGGTGTATTGTTACTGCTAATTACGATACTTCACTTCGGACGGGAGGTGACACACCGCTACCAGTGTGAACTTTTGGTTATATTGTATTTTTTGTATGATTTGGTAAATATTAAATACCATAATGAAGAGATCTAGACAATGCCAATGATAATTGCGCAATATGCCCGCCTCTACAGCACTTAGTGTCAAGAATACAAAAATTGATAGAAAATCTATGCGTTCACAAAAATGTGTGATTAGGCCAGATGGGACAATTAATAGTACAGCGTATAATATTATAGAAACGGATAATAATAGTAAAACAACAATGGACGAAATAAATTCTACCCAGGGAAACTGTGACTTTAGAATTCAAGGTAAGTTAATATTTTTAATTTTTTTCTCGTACGACAACAAAAAGTATCGTAAGTAATACTTACCATTGTTTTCGTCGTTTCTTTGCTTGTAACTATTATTGTATGTAATATTTACCATATTTTACGTCGGAAAAAACTGAAAAAAAATATTGTATCTATCACTTATGGTAATTTACGTCGTGCTTATTTTAGTAAAATAAATTGTATGTAGTACTTATCATATTATACGGCGACATACAATTTTAGTTGCAATAGTATACGTGTGATAACTTTTATAAATTCATGTTTATTTAGTTGTTTTGCTTTTTACAGAGTCACCACTGCCTCCAGGTGCTAATTAAAATATGATAATGGAACTTTTAGACATTATTTGTGCCGATGATGAGACTAGTGCCAGCGTTGCTGATACAAACAGACTACATTCTCTCGAAAAGATTAATAGTAAAAGTAATTGGATAAATTATATAGAGCTATTATTGTGAAAAATCACCTGAAGAGGTACTGTTACCATAAGGCATGAGATTTATAATCCTTAAAAAAAACCCCCATTTTTAATGGTTAAGGTTTTGGGTGATCGAAATAAAGTGGAAATATGTAGCTAAATTAGCGATAAATGAAAAGCAATGCAGAGTTTTTCTTGAAACTCAGTCGTGGCGAAGTTTTACCATTAAATGTCATCTGACGAAATGAAAATAACATAGAATTGGTAAAAGTCTGCAAAAAAAGTTTCTAGCTACATTCTCTATTTGTAACCAATTCGTATGCACAGCTTTGGACAAGGTGGATAATGAAACTTGCGTTTTAATACCTGATCAACGAAGTCGACACAAACATTATAATGTTGTATTAACTTATGATATGAAAATCAGTGTTTCCGACCATGTTAAGTCCATCCAACCGGATGAATCATATTATGTTCGACAGCGATCAAGCAAATTTTACTTGGATGGCGACCTGGATTTTATCCCTCTGTTTAAACTATATAATGAATGGTATGAACCCACAATATACACACATAAAGCTCAAACAGAAAGGCAGTATCAATTATTCATAATCAATGAAAATTTTAAATTGTGTTGTGTAACTATGTCCTTAAAAAGGACCAGTGTGACCAATGTCACATTTTCAAAAACTTACAAGTAAGAGTAGCATCCACTGAGCAACTCCCAGTTTATGGCAAGAACCTTGATCGTCAGTTCAAATTATTTGATAAACATGATGTTCAATCATCAAATGGCAGAATGCCCTTCACGGGAATTTGAGTATATTTTATTATAAACGTAAATTATCGGTTTTCAATTTCACTGTTTTTCAATTCACACAAATGGTTGCTACATTATACATGTAGCAGAAGGCTGAAGGCAAACGAGGTGCAAATGAGGACTCAAGTTGCTTACTTAATTTTGTAACCAAATATTGTGCCCAATGAGCAAAAGACTTCAGGTTTTGGTCTAACAAACAGAAATCACATTAATTATGACTTTAACATGACTGTATGCGGTCCATAAATATAATGTTAATGTAAAGTACACATTTTTGGAATGGGGACATACGCAAAATCAAGAGGACTGCGCTCAAGCCCTGATTGAAAGATGTTCAAAAAACAAACAAATTTTTGCACCTCCAGAACGGTACTGTCTAGTTAGATGGGCAAAACAAGAGAGAAAACTCGAGGATGTGGTAGGAATCAATCACGTAGACATGTTTGATTTCAGAGCTCTATTAAAATATCATATATTATGGACTAATGCAAATTACTATAAAATCACAATGATCCGTTTAAGATTAATTACAAGTGCGACTTGTCTAGCACTGTCTACTCGACCATGGTCGTGAAAAGTAACACCTAGCCCACGCAACGAGAAACTTCATTTTCTTTAATCACAAATATTGCCAATTCCAAAAGCTAAGACAGATGATTTACTGAATATGTGCTACAGTGGAATCATTCCTGGAGTTATCTCGAGTTTTTCAGTAATTTCATACATGTCAATACCTACCACTGAAATTCCACCAGCAGATTCTGAGGAAGATTGCTTTTATTATTTGTGAATACGAAAACCTATACCAAATTGTGTTCTCGTAGGATGAAAATAAAATCAGCTTAATAATTAATATTATGCCAGTGTAAACAATTTCTTTTTGGTTGTATGTTTAAAATTTTGCATGGTTCTTTTGTCAGATCATATAATTGAAAATTAATTCCAAACTAAAAATATAGTTGCATAATGATTTTTTTTTAGTTTCACGTATATTTTAACCTGAAGTGCACCCTTCCATCTAATTACCCATTGTTATTCCCTTGTCTGATTTTACTTTGATATTATTGATATATTAATTTACCAAGAATTCGTAAGAACGTTGGTTTGAAGTGATTGTAATTTATATTTTTTGCTTTTAATTTTATTTCAATATTTACATACTTCCTTGAATTGGATTTTTGATTGAAATTGTTTCTTCTCTATTTTTGTCTGAATGTTTAATTTTTATCACGTCATTTATTTTATGTTTTATTAAGTAATTTTATTTAGAGAGTATTTTTTCCAACCTACCTGTCTGACGACTCATACCATAATTTTTAATTATTGTTATTACCGAATTATGATTTAAAATACGCAAAAAATCCTAGGTAACGAAATGTTTTTAGTATATACAATATATTTCAACAAAACTAGGACGACGTAAATTATGATAAGTATCACATACAACTAAATGCATGTAAGAGGTTCCGCCGTAAACTATTGTATGTGCTTGATACAATATTTCGAACAAATTCTTTTCCGCAGTATAATGTTGTAACAGCATTTTCTGATAAACCACAAAAAATATTAGATATCCTTAAATGCAAAACATATCTATTTATAATTGACAATAGACATCCCAAATTTGGTGCAAAACATTCAAAAGGTCGACTTACACCAAGCTTTTGTATCTTTAAACCGCTCTCCTGTAAAGTTGCGATTATGAAGTTACAATACTATACGTAGGAGGTGTCGATATAGTGAAAAAGTTAAAAACACTTATAAAAATTTTGTGTTAAAATCAAAACACTTGTAAAATTTTTCGGATTAAAAAAAAAACACTTATAAAAATTTTGTGTTAAAATAAAAACACTTATAAATTTTTTCGTGATCAAAAACACTTATAAAAATTTTGGTGTTAAAATAAAAACACTTGTAAAATTTTTCGGAAATATCAAAAGACTTATAAAAATTTCGTGTTAACACATCTTGAGCGGGAAGGGTATTTCTACCCGCGCGCCGTACCGGTGCTCGTCGGCGGGACGGGTAGAAATACCTTTTACGCCGGCTCCACTTGAAGTGCGGGAAAGGTATTTCTACCCGATTATTGCGTACGAATATTTTATGTCAACGATTTGAAAATGTTTCAAACTACACACACATCTACAAAAAAAAATAATTTACCGTCGATTCATTTACTTACACACACACTCTTGCGCAGCCCAAATGAGAGCTTGTGCGTAATCAGGAAATTTGTTTAGAGTCACTAAATCAGCGAACTATATTTCTGTAGACGATAAGAATGCTAAAACTATATGCGTCTTCTTTTTACACTTGTTTATTTTTTGATGAGTGAGCAGGAAGACAACATTTTGTGAAATATCGATGTATTCTTTAAACATGGTTTGTTCGCTGTACTGTGAATGCGATTATATGTATATTTTTATGATGTGTGATAAATACATAGGCCTCCTTTTCATACTATAATATTATCCTTTGTGAGCGAGTGAAAAGACGACAATTTGTGATAGACGGAATGCATTCTTCGCACTTGTTGTAAGTGATATTGTGCGGTGCGATAACGCTGGTATGCGAGCGGAGCAATAAATTATAACATAAGTGGAAACCAATGTTATTTAGATGTCTGTAATCTACTACGATCTATATTGAATATCAGTATTGAATTTTCAGTCTTGAAATACGGCGCTATAGAACGGGTGTGTTTTTACAAGTGAAATATATTTAAGTAATCGATATTTTATTTAATCTTTAAAAAATGGCTTCAGACAATTATGAAAACGATGACGAAATATTTGCCGATAATTTGTCTGCCTATTCTGGTGAAGATTTACCAGAATTAGGCAGCGACAGTGATAGCGACAGCGATAGTGAAGAGTTCCCTCGCACGAGAAGGGTACCAGTGATACCGTTACAAATCAGTGATTCTGAAGACAGTGAAGTGGAGGAAGAGGAAGTCATGGAATCGTCTGAAATAGACAACCCACCGCATATTGAACCATTTTTAGGCAACGTTGGTATTTGCGTAGCACCAAACAATTCTGAAAATGTGATGGATATAGTTAGTTTATTTATTGGAGATGATTTACTTAGCATGATGGTAGAAGAAAGCAATCGATACCGCACACAAAATGAATCCCGAATCAAGAAAATGAAGAAATCTATCAAATGGAAGCCTGTAAATCTTGGTGAGATGAAAAAATTCCTCGGACTCATTTTGCTTATGGGACAAGTTCAAAAAGACACAAGAGATGATTATTGGTCTACTGATCCGAGTATAGAAACACCGATATATTCTAAAACAATGAGTCGTGATCGTTTTAGACAAATTTGGCAATCGTGGCACTTTTCAAATAACGATATCATTACGGATTCCAGCGATCGCCTTGAAAAGATTAGGCCAATTATGACATACCTAATACCGAAGTTTTCTTCGGTTTATAAGCCTCAAAGGGAACTTTCTTTAGATGAAGGTATTATACCGTGGCGGGGAAGACTTGTATTTAAAGTATATAATGCATCTAAGATAATAAAATACGGTATCCTAGTGCGCATGGTCAGTGAAGCCACTACGGGATACATCTGTAATATGCTCATTTACAGTGGGCAAGGAAGACCACTATTAGACACCATCCAATTGCTTCTTGGTCCGTATTTAAATTTGTGGCATCATGTCTATATGGACAATTATTATAATAGTGTAAAAACCAGTGAAGCACTTTTAGAAAATAAAATTAGGACGTGCGGAACAATGCGAATAAACCGAGGCTTCCCAGAATGTTTTAAACACGTCAATCTTAGTGCAGGACAGAGTATTTTCCGTCGGCGAAAGGATGTATTGTTACAACTCTGGAAATCAAAGAGAGATGTTCGAATGATTTCAACAATACATCCATCTACCATTTTAGAGAGTCACAACACCGATTGGAATACGAGACTACACATTTGGAAACCGCTATGTGTTATCGAATATAATAAATATATGAAAGGGGTTGACCGTGCGGATCAGTATCTCTCTTACTACTCGATCATACGAAGAACAAAAAAATGGACAAAAAGAGTTGTCATGTATTTGTTAAATTGTGCTTTTTTCAATTCTTTTAAAGTTTATAAAGTATTAAATCCGACCAAAAGGCTAACTTACAAACAGTTTTTGCGTAATATAAGCAAATTTTGGATAGCCGACCATATCGTTGAAACCGACGCAATTTTGGAAGAAGCAGGGCCATCTACATCACGATTACCAAGAAGAGTGGGTAAAAGTGATCATCCTGGTAGGTTATCACTCGATATGAAGAAGCATCGAATGATAAAAATTGTTACAGATGGTAAAAAAAAATACCCACAAAGACAGTGTCGAGTGTGTTTGGTGCACAAAAAGAAAAGTTTGACTAGTTATATGTGTACATTTTGTGACGTCCCCCTACACAGGGGTGAGTGTTTTCATAAATATCATACTTTATCCAAATATTAGAATAATAATTTTTGTGCGGGAATTTATTTATAGTGAATGGAATATTTTTTACGAAACCTTCCTGTAAATATGTGATTAGCACCATGTACTTATGTTATTTTAAACAATTTGTTCTAAAAAGAAACACAGCACTGAGGAGCAATATATGGTGAGTATGAATTCCAAATTTCATTTAAAAATAACTGATAGTTTTGAAGATAGAGCGATGTTTGTAAAATTCGATTTCATTTCAATTGCCGCTGGTTTTCGCCCGCTGCGTGTACCTGTGAATTTGTACTGAGGCCCGCGCAAAATGTGTTAAAATAAAAACACTTGTAAAATTTTTCGTGATCAAAAACACTTATAAAAATTTTGTGTGAATTCAAAAACACTTTCGGATTAAAAAAAACACTTATAAAAATTTTTTTTTTTGTGCTAAAATAAAAACACAACGTAAAGTCTAAAAAGGCTCGCATGTACACGCGGTCCAAAGGGCGCAGAGCATACTCAACCGACAGTGACAGCGACATCACAACCATGCCTCGCCCAGCTGAGGAACCCACTGTCAGCGGACCATCAGACATCTTCGGCGTGCCTGAGTTTCAGGACGGCCAGATCTTCCCGGAGGACAGTCCACGGACTGACATTACGGTCGAGAGTGGACGGCCGAGACGAGAGGTACCTGAGGATGACGGCAGGAGGCCGTACGCCCCGAAACCGGAGCTCAAGACTACGTTCACGGGGGACCCGCGACAACGTTTCGCGACGTTCATTGAAGACTGCGAGGACTATTTTAAAGAATCAAAGTGTCCTCAGAACTGCCGTGTCAAAGAAGCCATAAGCCGCCTAGAAGGAGAGGCGAAGGCGTGGGGACGAGAGTTCGACCCCGCCGATTCCTGGGAGGCCTTTAAGGAGGATGGCATCCTCCACTTTGAGTCGTTTGCCCGCCGTCAGAGGCAACGGATAGACCTGCTGGTAAGGCGCCAGAGGCCAGAGATGACGCCATACCGGTTCCTCCGTCAGAAGGCGGAACTGGCGGCAGTACTCATGCCCGATATGAAGCCGGAGGTGATGGGGCAGACGTTTCACTTCCTGCTGACGGGGGCGGATCAAATCCGTGTGGATCGCATCCAATGGAGGACGATGGCACAGCTCGTTGCTGCTGCCAAAACCCTCAACTTGCTGCCCGACGAGCCTACTGGAGGCCGTCAGTCGTATCAATCGACGTCGAAGCAGCCGCCGCCACCATGCATATTGTGTGGTGGCTGCAACACGGAGACGAAGAGGCCACCCAACAACGACAATTGGAGGGACCGGCCGCAGACCGGACAGAAGACAGCAGCTCGACAGGATGACAGGGGAGAAGAGGAGAGGCCAAGGCGCCAGGGGCCCACCAACCGTGGCGGGTACCAAGGCGGACGAGGCAGAGGCGGTGGCAACCGTGGCGATCGCCGCGCAGCCAGCGTCCAGCGTCAGGCGGCACCGGAGGAGCGCCGTCAGGAGCAGTCCCGCCTCGAATGAGGACGCACCCCGACGCCGGCGACCCATTGTCGGCTCCAAGAAGGACGTCGGTCCGACGGGCCCCGACAACGAGTGAGAGTGAGCAGTGTCAAGTGTAGAGACGACCACCATACGCCTACGCAAGACATTGTTCACGACTTGCGAGCACTGGCGGTGATAAACAATGACCGTGCCGGTGTGATCAGTAGTTTAAGGACAGCGAAAGCTAAGAAATTCAAACCCAAGGACAATTCGATTGCCGAGGTGCCGCATAAGACTGAATCTGGTCGCGGTAGTATTAATTTTTGTATGAATAATAAACATGTTGATGTTCCAGTGGCCCGGAGGGACGCGCGATCAAATGTCAATTATGCCCCTACACATGTGAGCACGCCACTACCAGGTGCGGGCAACATTCATGTGGGGGCCGAAGTGAACGCGTCGGATGCCAACCCTGGAACCATGGGCCATCTGGTTCGGGCCGTAAGAAGCCCGAACTCCAAGACCTTCGGGTCTGACCAGTGGAAGGCATTGCCCCCTGGTCACGATGATGGCCACATCGACACAGAATATTTTTATAATAAGATAGCATTGTTAAAATTAGGATATGTTAGCAGCACGAAGTGGGACGATGGGCACGGTAAGTATCGTATGCCCATCCCGAGCGAACGCGGCCGGCGAGGCTCCAGCACTACACGAGCCAACCAGAGCTCGACCGGAACGGCAAGTAGCTCGGGTCGCGTCAAAGTTGACGGCGGCCCCTTTGTGTTGTTTAACCCCAGTAATTGTAGCGCCGACTCTGGCACCCCTTGTTTAACCAGCACTAAAATTTGCACGGCTGAGGCTGGCCAACTAAAAACTAAAATCAGTAGAAATAACATTGTATATAATAACCCCATGTACAGTAGCCGAATAAACGCCGAACCATCCGTTACCGCCTCCACACCGCTCGATCCGAACATCGCGACACCCCTCGGTAGGTGTGCGAATGACGACGAAAAGTGTGGAATAAATTGTGTTAAATGTGATGTGTATTATAATAAGTGTGAATTAACTAGTGTAAGTGTAGATAATGAGAAGGTGATAAATAGTGTTAGTGTTAAAAATAATATAAATAGTGTTAATAATGTACATATCCCTACCGACGTGGAAGTAGAGCTATTCGATGGCGAGTCAGCAGTGCGGAACGCCACCGTGGTCGACGACGAGGCTTCAGCGGGGGTATATAGTGTCTGGGGGGCCACTCCTGAATTAAAGGGAGGGCACCTCCTCACACTACCCTTCCGCATAGGAGAGCACGAACAGGAGTATGAAGCCGTCATTGACACGGGAGCTACGCACACTTTGCTGCGTAGCGATCTGTATCCCCATAAAATAGTGCCGTGCGGGAAACCGCAAACTTTAGTAACGGCCGGGGGCGGATCGCTGCGTACCGAAGGGGTCGTTACCGTAAAGGGCTACCTTAGGGATAGCCCGATAGTGGTGCAGGCCCTTCTGGTCAGAAACCTACATGTCCCATTCTTGATGGGACTGGACTGGCTGGAGGCGCAGCAGGCAGTGGTAGATATGAAGCGCCGCTGCATCCACTATGGTGACGACCTGCGACAGATGCTGTATAGCAGGACGCTTCGGAAGCCCTTACCGGGAGGTCCGATCCAGACCGCGGAACTAGCGCCCGGAATTCCCGATTCGGCCCGCATCGCCTTGACGAAAGTCTTGGAGGACTTCGCGGACCGTTTCGCAGAGACCGGTCCCTTGTGTCGTACAACGGAAGTGAGGGTTTTCCTGAAGAACCCTACTCCGTTCCGTCTCGGTCCCTTCCGTCAGTCGGAGCAAAAGAAGCGTCAGATTCAGGAGGACGTTGAGCAGATGATGGCAGACGGGGTCATTGAACCGAGCTCCAGTCCATATCTGAGCCCAGTGGTGCTGGTACCGAAGAAGGACGGGTCCACAAGGTTTTGTGTGGATTATCGGCGGCTGAATTCGCAGACGGAAGATGAAGCGACCACGCTACCGTTAATCCTAGAGACCTTGAAGGACCTAGGAACCGCTAAGGTATTCAGTTCACTGGATCTCCGCCATGGTTACTGGCAGCTCAAGTTACACCCGGAAACCAAACATTTGACGGCCTTTGCGACAGCTGATGGAGGCTGCTACCAGTTTCGTGTTCTCCCTTTTGGGTTGAAGCAGGCTGTGGGAGCTTTTCAGCGGTTGATGTCGCAGGAGGTCCTGATCGGTTTGGTCAACAAGATCTGCCTCGTCTACCTCGACGATATAATTGTCTATAGTCGCAACTGGGAAGAACACGCGCAGCATTTGAGGCTCGTGTTCGAAAGACTGCAATTCCACGAATTGCGAGTCGCCCCAAAGAAATGCCAGATTGGGAGGCAGGCTGTGGATTACCTGGGTCATCACATCACGGAGACGGGTAATGAGCCCCAGGAACACCACCTTGCCGAAGTGGAATCGGCTGCGGTGCCAAAAACGAGGCGAGATGTGCGCGCTTTTCTGGGCCTGTGTAACTGGCTCAGAGAATACGTGCCGCATTTTGCTGAGATGGCGGTGCCTCTGACGAGACTACTTCGCTCAACTGTGCGATTTCAATGGGGAGACGAAGCGGAGGTCGCCTTTCGTCGAATAAAGGACGCTTTAAAGCAGCCTTTGAGATTGGCTAGACCAGATTTTGAGAGGCCCTTCTGCCTCCAGACGGACGCCAGTGGGCATGGCATCGCGGCCGTATTGTTCCAACCACGGGACGATGGCGGGCGCGATGTCATCTCCTACGCGAGCAAGCGCGTCAACGAAACGGAAGCTCGTTATCATATTAACGAACTGGAAGCCATGGCCGCCGTATGGGGTATAACCAAATACCGCGGCTACTTGGAAGACAGGAAGTTCAAATTGATAACGGACAACCAGGCGTTGACGTGGTTGAACACCGCCAAGAACCAGAAGGGTAAACTCGCTAGGTGGGCGATTCTGCTCTCGGAATACAATTTCGAGACAGAACACTGCCCCGGCAGTGAGAACCACTTAGCGGATCACCTCTCGAGATTTCCGCAAGGACCAGCGGGTGCAACTCTTAGTCCGGAAGAGGAATGCGCACGTATTGAAGCACCGACGAGACGACCGGAAGCTACGGCGATGTTGCTTATCATGGTAAACATCCGGGAGGAAGTAATTGAGAAGCAGAAGACCGACCCACGCATTATGGCGACAGTCGCGCTTTTCAATTCTCCCGACAATGCGGGAAGACGACCCGCCGGACTAGCCGTAAGGGACGGAATGCTGGTAAGGATTAGCAGTCGGATGGATCCGCAGCTAGTCGTACCAGCCGGCACAAGGGAGGATGTAATGAGGATATACCACGACCAGAGCGGGCATCCAGGTGCCGCGGAAACCGACCGCTCTATCAAGGAGTGGTATCACTGGAAGAAGAGACGGCGTGACGTCGAAAGATACGTCCGTAGTTGCGAGGTGTGCGCCACTCGGAAGAGGGCTGCCCCGCAATCTCCGGCACCTCAGACGTCGCATATGGAAGCAGTGAGGCCATGGGAGATCCTGGCGTTAGATTAGATGCAACAAATATTTGCTTGTGATGACTGACATGTTCTCCCGATGGGTGGAAGCCTTCGTGATGCGATCCGCGACGGTGTCGGCGATCTTACCATATGTGGAAAATCAGATCCTGAAACGTTATGGTTATCCGCGAGCGATTCTGACGGATAACGGGACTCAATTTGATCATCCTAGGTGGCGTATGGCTTTGGAAAAATGGGGAATAAAACATTGGACAACGGCGATTTATATGCCGCGCTGTAACCCCACCGAACGCCGAAACCAGGAGATCAAAAAGGGTCTCCGTGTCCGTCTAGCGAGCGATGACCATGACTAATGGGATCTGCACGTTAAAGACATTATGTACGATCTCCGATGCCGGAGGAACGCCGCGACTGGGTTTTCGCCCGCGGAAGTGCTATGGGGGTTCCCGATCTGCCGACCGGGACACTTCAGCAACCCACTGCGGACAGAACTCGATGATGAGGTCCGGTTAGATAGGGAAGAGATGAACGCGGCGGTATCGGCCAACCAAGCGGCGTACTTCAGAAGGCGAGGTACGTGACGTTCGAGACAGGTGACCGGGTGTACACAAAAGAACACCCGAAGAAGAGGCCAGGCGCATGCGCCGGCCTAGATGCAAAGTGGAGTGGTCCTCACACTATATTAATGAAAGTCGGACGAACTCAATACTTTGTAAATCGACGTGGCAGGCCCTATAAATTCCACGTCGATCAACTCCGACGTTACCTACCTCCTGTGGCCACGGGAGACGAGGTAACTGACGAGGGGGCAGACGATTCGGTGACGCCCCCAGCGCCACCGGACGTCACTTCCGCGAGCTTGGGTGACGGTACCGAACCGGTCGGACCGTCAAGCATCCCAACGGCGGAAGAAGGAGTCGACTATGACTTCGATACGGACGACGAGATTGGGGAAACCCAAGGAGTGGATGGCGTGGTTCATACAATCGACCCCGCGCCATCAGGGGAGTATCGCCCGTGGGAGATGGAGGACGATACGAGGGGACGCACGTCACCAGGACCGGCGTCTCCAGAAAACCCCGAGGCTGACGGCCGCACTACGGTGCCCGGCGTCAGCGGGAGCCTTGAAGACCGGAAGAGTGTGTTAGATGACGTCCTAGACGACACACCTTTCAGGTCAAGGCCTCCCAGACGAGAGTTCCGCTTGGCGGGACGCACGGGAAAACGGCGCCAAAAAGGGTCCGTTCTACCGGCGTCCGAAGACGTACGGTAGGAGCCCAGAACTATACGTCGTTGTTTACTACCGCTATCCGGATGCGCGCAAGAAGAGTCACACACGTAAGGCAACTAGTTGTGGGTCAAAGGAGTGCACGCCTTAGCCCAATAAAGCTCTCAAACGAAAGGCTCTTACGTGGCGTGACAGCAAAGACACCGCGCGCATAGATGGGACAGAGGCCCAGGGTAGCGGAGTACTCACACGGGTATGAGTTGGGTTCCACCGCGTCGAAATGGAGTAAGCGGAACGGCGATATTTTTTGTTTTTTTTTTGTTTCTTTACTAATATCTATTGCGCATGTACATTTTGTCTTCTTTGTTGTATATAAAAACCATGTATGTACCAGCGACGTCGAGGATACGACCGGGGGAATCTCCCTGGCGTATGATTCTGCAAGTCCCAGAACGGGCTGCCTGGCTCACACCGGGAAACCTGTACACCCACCCCTGACGATGGACTGGTGGAAAGATACTTTCTTAAGATCTTGTCCTAGTAAACACTCCACGTCAGGAGGGTGACAGGCAGACTATTTCGTCACCAGCAGCCCGGGAATGAATTACTTAAAATCCTATTTTGCATTGTATAAAATTTCGTTTTGCTTATATTCTTGTACCCGACTCTGGGCCAATAAATAAATAATAATTACCCTTTTTTCTTGTCATGTGCATGCCGTAGCGTTTAGGATTATTTTAGACATCTTCTTTTTTTGTACGTTTGATAATTATTTCATTTTTCTGTCTTGTGCATGTACTGTTTTGTTTTGTGAGGCGGAGCCAAGGGGGCCGGTGGCTAATTGAGGTCAGATCCTGGCGGTGGTTTTGCTTTGGTTGGGGGGATTTGTCACCGACAGGTTTTTCCGCCCCTGTGGGGGGCGCTCCCATAAGGAGTAGTGCCACCCAGCCGCTCGGTCTGACCCTGGTAGTCAATGCGCCACCGATGAAATGATGATGACCCTTGGCAAAGCTGAACAAAATATTTCATATATTAAGTCCCGCAGTTTGCTCTGACAGGCCCCACGGCTTCTCAGAGTGAACTGTGGATGGTTAAGTCGGTCGCCACAGACCATGTAAATAAAGGTAATAGGTAATATAGTATAAGATTGAATTTTTGTTTTGTTGTCGAATATAATATGGTAAAGGGTAATTAAATTAAATATGATTTGTTTGTAATGATAATGTATAGTGTAAATTGTAATATAATATTCATATATAATGCAAAGGATTAAACAGTAATAAAGGGGGACTTATGGATGGGCGTTGATGGTATGTAATAATATAAGATAGTTAAGATGTACGTAATGATAAGAGCATATAGATCGATGTCGCTACGCGTCGCACGTACACGGCACAATAATTGTTAACATATGCTCATAGGCCTGTTGCGAAGGCTCCCATTTGCACGTATGTGCAATCACAAAGCATAGCAACACTTAGGCAATCATCGATCCGATTATAATCACGATCCCGCGTAATTAATTTGCATATCAATTCCGATCATTAATATCCGCGGCTGTTCCGCGCGCGGCGTGTCCGAATCGGTATTCTGGCAGCTTTCCTGCTCTCACATACGACGGCGTCTCTGTCGTATGTGTAGAAATCGATTTCGCGATACAAATTTGCTCGCTTTGCAGTGACAGAGCCCCTCTCGCTCGCGTGTATGACGGCATCACGCTCACGCGCGACGGGAGAATCGGATCAATGATTTTGGTCGATCAAGGAGACCACGTACTGGAATAAAGTGCGGGAAATCTTTGATCGGCTAGGTATGAGTATGTACTAAGCAATTATTACTGCCTATATGTTTGGTTGACGGAATGACATCCGTCAACTAGTCGTAAGTATGTGCCTGTGGCGACACCGAGCTATATTAGTTGTTAATGTGAGAAAGATTGCGCGACCAGTACATTTATATGTTAGAATCAAGTAACTTCCCCGCGGGATATTGTTTTATATTAAGCTTTTATTTTGTAGTTAAATTACCAATCTACCGAGTTCATATTCTTAGACCAACGTCAAGTAGGTATTCAGGCCGTCGGGGCGCCTCAAAGTTGAGCCCCCCAACGGTAGTTGGCCGAAGGATTGGTATGCGCTGTCGAAGGCCTGGTGCCACAAATATGCCAAGTTAACCACTGGCATATGACGCCTTATCATCCAGGCTAACTTTGTAGTACTCTTGTTTCTTGGTGAGAGGTACCTTCGCGCCGTTAGGGCCCGTAAGGCCGGCCGCCGCGGGAACGCCCCTCCCTCAGCCATGAAGAGCGCCACCACGCGGGGGGTGTGCTGTATCGATAGGTAATTCAACCACGAATCCGTCGATGCCTCGCACGCCTTCGTAGGTGCGTTTTTCGTGGGGCTGGCCCAGAAACACTGCGGTACTGCTACATCAATTACACACTCTCGGTACTCCTAGGTACTCGAAGGACGTATGTGACGAGTGAGCGACGCCGCCCACCGGCGAGCGTCGACTCGCGCCCATAATTTTACTTAGTCGGCCCTTACGTAGATGTCGCGGGTAATTAGTCATTGTACAATTTCCGCCACTCTCGTAAGGAAACCGTTAATTAATTTTGTCACCCGAAAAACGTTGAGCTAAGGGATGAAATCGGCCAGATTTGCATATAAACCCACTATTTTTAATTTCATTATCAGTCTTCGCTCACGTTTACGACCCTGAACCTGCGAAGGTCAGCGGCGTAATTTTATCCGAATTTTTATATACAAGTCGCTGAGACTTGTGAAGAGGTATTCGCCAGGGTACCAATACCTATTGGTCGATACTCGTACGTCGGTACCTACGCGAAGTGTCAGTCAGCGACTTAGTCGTTTTGCGCATAATTTCTATTTCTCATTACCGGACCCGGTCCTCAACCTTTTCCGGACAGTGACCCGCGCTCGCGCAATCTCGCTTGCAACTTATAATAAATAATTCTTAAATAAATAAATAATCAGTTCTATAATTAGTATTACATAATAACTTAGTTTCTCTTATAATAATTTGTGGTTCTGAACTTTCGTAATTTGAACTTTTGTTGATTTTTATGTGATTGTGGGACTCAATAAATTGTTTAATATAGTGAAATTTCTTTTACTGGACTATAATAAGTGCCTACCTGTTCTTCCAACATTTGAATGTACCTCCACTCCAGGCCCGGAGCTAGCCGAGGATTCGGAGGCCTACAAGAGCCCCTCTCGCTCGCGTGTATGACGGCATCACGCTCACGCGCGACGGGAGAATCGGATCAATGATTTTGGTCGATCAAGGAGACCACGTACTGGAATAAAGTGCGGGAAATCTTTGATCGGCTAGGTATGAGTATGTACTAAGCAATTATTACTGCCTATATGTTTGGTTGACGGAATGACATCCGTCAACTAGTCGTAAGTATGTGCCTGTGGCGACACCGAGCTATATTAGTTGTTAATGTGAGAAAGATTGCGCGACCAGTACATTTATATGTTAGAATCAAGTAACTTCCCCGCGGGATATTGTTTTATATTAAGCTTTTATTTTGTAGTTAAATTACCAATCTACCGAGTTCATATTCTTAGACCAACGTCAAGTAGGTATTCAGGCCGTCGGGGCGCCTCAAAGTTGAGCCCCCCAACGGTAGTTGGCCGAAGGATTGGTATGCGCTGTCGAAGGCCTGGTGCCACAAATATGCCAAGTTAACCACTGGCATATGACGCCTTATCATCCAGGCTAACTTTGTAGTACTCTTGTTTCTGAGTGAGAGGTACCTTCGCGCCGCTAGGGCCCGTAAAGCCGGCCGCCGCGGGAACGCCCCTCCCTCAGCCATGAAGAGCGCCACCACGCGGGGGGTGTGCTGTATCGATAGGTAATTCAACCACGAATCCGTCGATGCCGCGCACGCCTTCGTAGGTGCGTTTTTCGTGGGGCTGGCCCAGAAACAATGCGGTACTGCTACATCAATTACGCGCTCTCGGTACTAACAGGTACTCGAAGTACGTACGTGACGCGTGAGCGACGCCGCCCACCGGCGAGCGTCGACTTGCGCCTATAATTTTACTTAGTCGGCCCTTACGTAGATGTCGCGGGTAATTAGTCATTGTACAATTTCCGCCACTCTCGTAAGGAAACCGTTAATTAATTTTGTCACCCGAAAAACGTTGAGCTAAGGGATGAAATCGGCCAGATTTGCATAAAAACCCCCAATTATTAAATTCTAGATCAGTCTTCGCTCGCATTTACGACCCTGAACCTGCGAAGGTCAGCGGCGTAATTTTATCCGCATTTTCATATACAAGTCGCCGTGACTTGTGAGGAGGTACTCGCCTAGGTCCAAATACCTACTGGCCGATACCTACCTCTATACCTACTGTCACTCTGACAGATCGCGGAGTGAAACGTCAGTCAGCGACTTAGTCGTTTTGCGCGTAATTTTTATCTTTCATTATTGGACCCGGTCCTCAACCTTTTCCGTACAGTGACCCGCGCTCGTGCAATCTCGCTTACTGCCAATAATAATTAATTAAAAATAAATAAATTGTGTGTTGTTCTATAAATAACTTTATACAATAAATTAGTATCTGATTATAAACTTTAATAAATTGACTTTTCTGTTGTTATTGTGGTTATGGTGGTTATGGTTCAATAAATTAGAAACAATCTAGTAACCTGGTGTTTTTCAATAACTATAATAAGTGCCTACCTGTTCTTCCAAAATTTCAATGTACCTCCACTCCAGGCCCGGAGCTAGCCGAGGATTCGGAGGCCTACAATGTACCAAAAGGATCCCGGTCGGGCGGCGGGCTGATCGATGCATGGAGAGCAAAGACGACGGGGCGGTGGCCCGAGACCATGAGAACTTAAAAATTAACTAAACAAATTAAATTAATAGCTTCTAAAATCAAATCTCACAAAACAACAACCTTGTATTAAAGGTATAAACCTCTCCCGGAACTCCTCAAGAACCAGGAACTTGATATTGAAATTAAAAAATAAAATCGCACACGTAAAATCATACAATCCTATAATACAGATAATTAATACAGATGAAGGGGATGTGGGAATAGCTCGGGTGCCCCGAAACCGAGGAATATCAAAAGTAAGTTCTTCCGCCCTTACGACCCCGAACATGCGACGGTCGGCGGCGTATTATATTCACACTTCTCCATACAAGTTTGCCAAAACTTGAGAGGAGGTACTCACCGCGGTTCGAAATACCTACCGGTCGATACCTACCTGAAGATACCTACTGTCAATCTGACAGCTCAGGTCGCGAAGTGTCAGTCAGCGACTTAAGACTTTTCTTCGAGTCTAACTTTTTTTATTGGACCCGGTCCCCAACCTTTTATCGCAGTGCCCCGTGCTCGCGCTATCTCGGCTACGGATAATAATAAATAATTAATTCTTAAATAAATAAATAATAAGTGTATTAGTTTATATAATTAGTACTATATAATAAATTAGTTTTTTTTTTTTTTATAATATTTTGTGGTTTCGACTTTCGTAATTTGAACTTTTTGTTTACTTTTGGTGATTGTGGAACTTAATAAATTGTCTTTAATATAGTGAAAATTCTTTTACTTGACTATAATATTGTGCCTACCTGCTCTTCCGATACTGAATGTACCTCCACTCCTGGCATTGAGCTAGCTGAGGATTCGGAGGCCTACATCGTGGCGCCCAACCGATAGTGCTGTTCAGGTCGCATGAACCTGACCGGATCCCAGACCCTGAGATCCAGTGCATCATAGAAAAAAATAACTAAATAGTGAGTACAATTACCGAATAACATTGTTATATACCAAGCTCACTGGAAGAGCAGAGTAGTGCAAACAAGTGGAACTTTTTGACATTTAATATGAACTATATATAAATACTTCTTCGTTTTATGCTATAAAATGTTCTGTCGTAAACGGATGTAAATAATAAAAAAAAAAAAAAAATATTTGGTGAAAACGAGTCTCGCGCGCGATCACCCCGCGGATTTTTCCGCGGGGCAAGATTGTACAATCTCGTCTCCACATATGACCGGCTTCGGTAACCGGACAGTTGTCTCCCTCGCACAACTGGGACAATTCCCTATCCCGATCACGGCCGCAGCTTACTCACTCACATGTAAGGCCCCATCCTTGTTACGCAATCTGTGACGGCCGCGAAATCCCCGTACAAACACATTAGTAATGATAGCTAGAGCTGCGCGTGTCCGATCAAAGTGAAATTTGAAATGGCGTACGCGTCTACGAACCGCGGAGACCTCAGTTATTCCATAATACGCGTAACTATAAGGGGTTCGCGAGATATAGAGCTCAGGACGAGATTAATTTTGCCGTCGTAATTATAAGTTAATTAGATATAAGACATATATGTGTACGGTGTCGACCGGGGGACCGCCTATGTGTTCGCGCTTGCGACTCCCACCGCTCAGCCATTAGGAGACTTACGTCACGTGGGGTGTGTTCATATGGTAGCCCGTTCAAAGACGAGCAAATTGATGTATCATACTCCCCCGTACGTAAGGTTTTCGCTTGGTTAATGGAAATCATAGATGTCCATAGATATCACAAATCGTAATTCGTTACGGAGATATGAATTAAATTGCAGGCACAGCGGGGTGCCGCGTAAGCTAGTAGGTACCTACCCCCGGTCTGTACCGTATACAAAAACATCCGGCGGGTTCGCGCCCCGCGCTTTTGCGTAGTGATCGATTGAATGTGATTTTGATAGCAAAGTCGTTGTGCAATTTTGCGACGCGTGAAACGTCGATCCCAGGGGAAGAAATCCCCTATTTTAGATAAAAACCCAGGATTTTCAAATTCTGTATCCAGTTTCTTTACTGTCTCCGAGGACGTCACCACGCAGGTGGACGATCCAAAGTTTCATACAATTTCATATATTTGTGCAAGTTTGCACAGGAGTTTGGGTCCACCCAACTCCCCCTTCTTCCTTCGGGTTAAATACCTAAGCTGGACTCTGCCGTTTCGGGCGAGAAAATCAACATATAAATACCTAAATTCGACTTAGAAAAATTTCGCAAATAAATTTCGAACATAAATACCTATCCGGTACTTTAATATTTTGCACGTGAAGCCTAGTTTCGTACAGCGGTTCCTCAACGGAGGCCCCGAATATTTTTTAACTTTTATCTCATTCATACATCGGTCCTCAGGCCCAATAGTGGCGGCCCTTGATACGTTTGGACAATTGTGAATTTTTTTTCGAAACTAATATTTCTTATTGCGAGTGTTAATGTACTTTATCGTTTGACGGATGACCGTATACTGTGCTTCGAACAATTATGTGAATAATATTAACTTTCTGAACAATAATAATTATAATATAATGAACCATTGTGAACTTTTGTGAACGTGAACAATATATGGACCTTTCTGATTCCGACTATGAGTTTTATTCTGGTTACCAACTACTACAAGACCTTGGCCTGCGACTCCCCTTGCATGGCAACCTTCCACTTCCAAACCCTTGGAACTAGCCGCGGCAGTGGAGGGCCCGTCACTAGCCAAGAATTCGGAGGCCTACATCGTGGCGCCCAAAAGAATGGTGCTCATCAGGTCGCATAAACCTGATTGGATCCCGACCCACAGATCCTATGCAGCATCAGAAGAAAAATTAAAATTGTGAGTACGATTATAAAATAACAAGTGTTATAAATTGAGCTCACTGGGAGGAGCAGTGGAAGCAGGTGGAAATTAAGACATTTTTCTACGAACTATATATAAAAAAAAACCCTAGTGATTTTCTATAAACTTATGAAAACCTTTATTTTAACTTTTATCTCCTAAATCGCACGTAACGCAAGGAGAATCGCCGTAAATAAGTGCTAATTAAGAAAATAATACTTAAAAAATATATATATAGTGATTTTCTATATTTTTTATAAAAAAATTATTTTCTTGTCGTATAACGATTTCGACTAAACCGACGATGCCCATTAAGAATAAGTGATAAATTTTAACATTTTTACTATATTTATCATAAATATATAAAAACTTGTATAAGTATAAAATATTTTTTTCGCAAACTGTTTACGATAATTACGCGCATGTCGCGAGTGGACGATAACGATAATTAACAATTTAGTGTAATACTAAACTATAATAAAATAAAAAAAAATTATAAATATGGTAAATTTCTATAATACCTAAAAAAAAATATTTTTCGGCTGGTTCTACTGTTTCATAAAAACTACACGTGTGTAACGGTGTACGTTAACAATATAACGACAATTTTAAAATGCTAATAAAATAAAATATAAATATATAGTAAAATTTTATAATTGTAAAATAAACATTTTTTCGGAAATTTAAATAATATTCCGGATAACCATCAAGAAAATAAACAATACGTGTACCGTTTTTTTAATGTTTTTCTTAGTAAGTACTTAAAAATATATACATATAATAATAAAACTATATTTAGTTTTTTTTTTTAAAAATACTCAATTTGTGTATTAAAACTAATTCTATGCGACTACGTAATACATAACGACGTCCCAAAAACATAATATAACTAAAACTATAGTTTTTGGAGGTTTTCATTTTTTTTCGCAAAAGTTCTAAAATTCGTGCGGATTTTTATGCTATCAATTAATACCCCAAACGAATACCTACCACATACCGTTTTTCCCGCGAAGATCGGACCACCAGGGACGAAGATAAGGCAATTTTGGGCCCAAAAGTGATGGGTAAGCTGAGGTGTGCCAAATCCAGCACCTTTTGAGATTGCGGCCGAACGGACAGTGCTAGGATAGCGAAACAAAAGCCAATCAATACTAGCAGCTCTTATGCACACGCAATCTAAAGCTCGCCGCGCAGAATCAACAGATAGCGAAGATACAGCTATAACCATGCCTCACCCAGCTGAAGAGCCAGCCGTCAGTGGTCCCTCAGACATCTTCGGCGTGCCTAACTTCCAGGACGCACAAATATTCCCGGAAGACAGTCCACGTACGGACATCACCGTTGAAAGTGGGCGACCAAGGCGAGAAGCGCAGGAAGACGACTGCAAGAAGCCGTACGCCCCAAAACCCGAACTAAAAACCATATTCACGGGCGACCTGAGACAGAGGTTTTTGATTTTCGTGGAGGAATGCGAGGAGTATTTCAAAGAATCGAAATGCCCTCCCAACTGGCAACAACTGGCCTAAATGGCACCTAAAAAAGCAGTCATAACAAAAGACTTCTCAGCCGACAAAGCCAGAGAGAACATTTATAAAGCCCTAGAAGTAAAAACTCTAGAAAGCTTTATAACCGCTTTTAAACACGCCCTACTCACATGCACCGTACTGTTCCCTGGACAGTTCAACAGCAATGGCTATTACAACCCACCCAATAAACAGAGACAAACCAGGAGCAGATCTAAGACACAGATCCAAACTCAGCTCCCCAAAACACAAGACATCATAGGCATAGACTC
This sequence comes from Rhyacophila brunnea, assembly GCF_057557595.1. NCBI lineage: Eukaryota > Metazoa > Arthropoda > Insecta > Trichoptera > Rhyacophilidae > Rhyacophila > Rhyacophila brunnea. Next base: position 37,234,768 of record NW_028232871.1, on the reverse strand, counting down.
AGACACAGAATCTGACTCAGAAACAACTGGCAACCCCGCATTCCAACAGATGTTCCCAAAGGAAGGGAAGGAACTCAGCTGAATATTCGAGGATTCAACAGCTAGCAACTCCTCAACAAACAAATCATCACAAGACTCATCCACTAGCAGCTCGCCCCCAACCCACCTACTCACTCCCCAAAAACACACCAAATCCCCCAACCCACCACAAAAAGCTACCCCCCCTCCAGCACAAACACCAGCAACACAAACACAACCACAAACATCAACACCGAAAAACACCACAGGCACACAGCAACACTTCAAGCCGCCCCCACCGATTTTACTCCACAACAAACGAGACTTGCCAACGTTATTACTCGATGCAAAATTACAAGGGCTAACAATAACAGAATCACTCAACCTAGCGGAGAAGGTAAGAGTAACACTCCCGGACCCACGGACCTACAACGCATTAACCCACACACTGGACGCTAAAAATATTGCATGGCACTCATACGAACGTGAGGAGGAAAAGGTCCTAAAAGTAGTCGTGAAAGGCATATGCGAGTCCCTCAATGAAGACATATTAGAAGAAGAGCTCAAAAGTCTAGGATACCCGGTAAGACGGGTCCACAGAATGACAAGGGCAAAAGACCGCTCCCCCCTACCAATGATTCTCCTGGATATGGAGAAAAGCGAAGCCGGCTGTAATATCTTTAACCTAGACACCCTGCTCACGATGAGAATCAGGGTTGAAGCGATGAGGAAAAAAACTGAAAAAGGCCAATGCCACAACTGCCAGCAGTTTGGACACGCCAACAAGAACTGCCATGCACCGCCCAAATGCGTGAAGTGCGGCGAAGGCCATCGCACGGAGATATGCAAACGCACGAAGGAAACCGGCCCGGCGACTTGTGCGAACTGCGGAATCCCTCATCCGGCTAATTATAGGGGATGCCCGGTCAACCCTAACAACAAAAAACCCGCACCCACATACCAGGGACAGCGCATCCCTGGGCATAGGCTCGCACGGAACGGACCTCCCGTGCACTACAAGATGCATACTCATCGAGCAGCACCACCAAGGCCAGCATGGTACAGACCAGCATTCCAAGCCCCAAGGCCAGATTACCAAGCACCAAGGCCCGCATGGCATAGACCAGCATACCAAGCCGCCACAATGGCCTAACCCAAAACCACAATGGCCCCCGCTAAGCCAAGCCAACCCACCAAAGCAACCCCTGCTACAGACACCACCTGCATACAGAATGCAAAATCAAGGGGTACAGAACAACGCACAGGCGTCCACTATCAAAATCCTAGAACAGCTAATAAAGCAAGCTACGGCATCACTAGCATCTCTAGGACGATAGGTAGATATTAAAACCGTCTCCCCACAGCGACTTCCCTCTCACATTTCCAATGGCTACCAAATTTAAACCCACATCCCTCCAGATAGCCTTCTGGAATGCTGCAGGCCTCGTCATGAGAGACAAAAAGGAGATCATCCACTTCCTTGAAGAGCATGACATAGATATCCTATTAATCAACGAGACGTGGCTTAAACCACACCATAACATAAATTTCCCAAATTACTCCACCTACAGGACGGATAGATTAACAGATAAGGGAGGAGGCACTGCTGTCATCATCAAGTCAAAGATCGATCACTGCTCCTCAAACCGACCATCAGTAACTACTCCGACCTTCACACCTAACATAGAGGAGACCACAGTCCTGGTAAACACCAAAAACTATGGTCTCATCCAATTTACCTCCATCTACAGCCCATCTAACAAAAATCCCACTCCCCAGGAATTCCACGACCTACTAGATCCAATATTTCCCATATCAATAATAGCAGGTGACTTCAACGCCAAGCACCGGTTAAGGATCTGCCCGCGCAGCGACTATAGAGGCAATAAAATCTTTCAGTTCACTCAGGACACCCAATCAATCATAGTGGCTCCTTCAGAGACCACCATACGTACATTAGGGAGACCATTCAACGTCCTGGACTTCGCTATCCTCAGGAACACTAGCTACATACCGATAATTCGAGCTTAACTCAGACCACAAACCCGTACTACTGTACCTGGGAGACCCAGTAGACCCTTTTGCCACACTGCCCGACTCCACCAGATACAAAGTATCATGGGAAGACTTCGGTGCCTATATGGAGGAACATCTCACACCCCGCACACTTCTCACAAACGAAATAGAAATAGACGCCGCAATAGCAGATCTAACGACTACTATTCAGGAGGCTCTTAAAGCAGCCTCAACCCCTATTAGCCCAGACCTCAAACACAGACTCGACCTACCAAAACCGATTAGACTCCTCATAACGGAGAGAAAAAGAACTAGAAAACTCGGTCAGGACACGGGCGATCCTGCTGTCATCTCTAAAGCCACAGAGCTGAAGAAGAAAGTCAGAAAAGAGATCAGACGCTTTTCCGAGGAAACTTGGGTAAAAAAACTACAAGACCTAGTAAAGGGCGGTCACCCTTACTGGTCACTAACTAAACTCCTGAGGGTCAAAAAATGTCCCATTACGCCACTAGACGGCCCAAGAGGCCCAGTCTATACTACCCAAGCCAAGTGCGAACTGTTTGCGGACAGTATAGAAGATCAATTCACTCCAAACCCGATCGCAGACTCAGACTCTGAAACAGATTCAGATTCATACTCAGACACAGATTCAGATTCCGACTCAGACACTCAACACAGAGATAAAAGAAAACACATCAAATCAATCAATAGAGAAGCCAGAGCCATAGTTAATGCCACACCTAGTCCTCCACCGTCACAAATGGTAGCCGTCACAATAGATGAAACCGAATTCCTAATTAAGCGACTTAGAAACCGCAAAGCTCCAGGTATAGACGGGATAAGTAACTGTCACCGACTGGTTTTTCTGCCCCTGTGGGGGGCGCTCCCATAAGGAGTAGTGCTCCCCAGCCGCTCGGTCTGACCCTGGTAGTCAATGTGCCACCGATGGAATGATGACGACCCTTGGCAAGGCTGAACAAAATATTTCATATGTATAAGTCCCGCAGTTTGCTCTGACAGGTCCCACGGCTTCTCAGAGTGAGCTGTGGATGGTTAAGTCGGTCACAGACCATGTAAATATAGGTAATAGGTAATATGGTATAAGGTTAAAAAATTTTTTTTGTCAAATATGATATGCTTAGGTAAAGGGTAATTAAATTAAATTGGATATAAAATATAATTTGGATGTAAGATAATATGTAAATGTAAATTGTAATATAATAGGTAAATTTAATATGTAATGCAAAGGATAACAAAGTAATAAAGGGGGACTTATGGATGGGCGTTAATGGTATATAATAATTAAGGTAGTTAAGATGTATGTAATGTTAAGGTATATAGTTCGATGACGCTACGCGTCGCGCGTACACGGCACAATAATTGTTAACATATGCTCATAGGCCTGTTGCGAAAGCTTCCATTTGTACATATGTGCAATCACAAAGCATAGCAACACGTAGGGCAATCATCGATCCGATTTTAATCACGATCCCGCGCAATTAATTCTCATACTAAATTCGATTTTTAATATCCGCGGCGTTTCCGAATCGGTATTCTGGCAGCTTTCCTGCTCTGACATACGACGGCGTCTCTGTCGTATGTGTAGAAATCGATTTCGTGATACGAATTTGCCCGCTTTGCAGTGACAGAGCCCCTCTCGCTCGCGTGTATGACGGCATCACGCTCACGCGCGACGGGAGAATCGGATCAATGATTTTGGTCGATCGAGGAGACCACGTACTGGAATAAAGTGCGGGAAATCTTTGATCGGCGAGGTATGAGTATGTACTAAGCAATTATTACTGCCTATATGTTTGGTTGACGGAATAACATCCGTCAACTAGTCGTAAGTATGTGCCTGTGGCGACACCGACCTATATTAGTTATTAATGTAAGAAAGATTGCGCGACCAGTACAATTATATATTCGAATAAAGTAACTTCCCCGCTTGATATTATTTAATATTTAAGCATTCATTTTGTAGCTAAATTAACAATCTACCGATTTCATGTTCTTAGACTGACGTCAAGTAGGTATTCAGGCCGTCGGGGCGCCTCAAAGTTGGACCCCCCAACGGTAGTTGGCCGAAGGATTGGTATGCGCTGTCGTAGGCCTGGTGCCACAAATATGCCAAGTTAACCACTGGCATATGACGCCTTATCATCCAGGCTAGCTTTGTAGTACTCTTGTTTCTGAGTGAGAGGTACCTTCGCGCCACTAGAGCCTGTAAAGCCGGCCGCCGCGCGAACGCCCCTCCCTCAGCCATGAGGAGCGCCACCACGGAGGGGGTGTGCTGTATCGATAGGCAATTCAACCACGAATCCGTCGATGCCGCGCGCGCTCTCGTAGGTGCGTTTTTCGTGGGGCTGGCCCAGAGACAAGGTGCTACTGCTACAGCAATTGCGCACTCTTAGTACTAGCAAGTACTCGAAGTGCGTAAGTGACGCGGGAGCGACGCCGGCCATCAGCGAGCGTCGCCTTACGCCTATGATTTTACTTAGTCGGCCCTTACGTAGATGTCGCGGGTAATTAGTCATTGTACAATTTCCGCCAATCTCGTAAGGAAACCGTTAATTAATTTTGTCACCCTCAAAACGTTGAGCTAAGGGATGAAATCGGGCAGATTTGCATATAAACCCCCAATTATTAAATTCTATATCAGTCTTCGCTCGCATTTACGACCCTGAACCTGCGAAGGTCAGCGGCGTGATTTTATCTGCATTTTTACATACAAGTCGCCGAGACTTGTGAGGAGGTACTCGCCAGGGTCCAAATACCTACTGGTCGATACCCATACCTCAATACCTACTGTCACTCTGACAGATCGCGGGCGAAGTGTCAATCATCGACTTAGCCGTTTTTCGCGTATTTTTATCTTTTGATCATTGGACCCGGTCCTCAACCTTTCTTAACAAGGTCCCGTGCTCGCGCAATCTCGCTGGTGTTAGCGTAGTGATAATAATAAGATATTAAATCTTAAGTTATAATAATAAGTGTTCTTCTGACTTTTCTTTAATTAATTAAATTAGACATTTGATAAATATTGTGACTTTATTGTGGTTATGGTTCTAATAAATTAGAATATAATATAGTAACTTTGTGTTTCAATAACTATAATAAGTGCCTACCTGCTCTCCAAGAAATTGTATGTACCTCCACTCCAGGCCCGGAGCTAGCCGAGGATTCGGAGGCCTACATAACCTTACCCTCAAAAAGCTCACAGACACTGGCGTAGAGTACTTAACCAACATACTCAACGCCTGCTTAGAACAGCAGTACTTCCCTGACTCATGGAAAAATGCTGATATTATCCTCCTGCCAAAACCTGGCAAGAACTTAAAGCTCCCTCAGAACCACAGGCCAATTAGCTTACTCCCCACGATGAGTAAAATACTAGAAAGAGCCATAAAATCAAGACTTCAAATCACCATAGATGAGAAAAAACTCATACCAGACAAACAGCATGGTTTTAGAAAAGGCCACTCCACGAACCACCAGCTGTTACGCACCACAGAGTACATCAAAGATGCACTCAACCATCGACAATTCACCACAGGACTGTTCCTAGACATAGCGAAGGCCTTCGACAAGGATTGATCATCAAACTCTCCAGAGCAGAAATAGAACTGCCGATGATCAAGATCCTAAACTCCTTCCTAACCAGAAGACAATTTTCAGTCAAATACCACGGAATCAAATCTTCCATCACACTCACCAAAGCTGGAGTCCCTCAAGGATCGGTACTAGCCCCCATCCTATATAATCTATACACCAGAGACATACCTATCCCAACCAACACCTCCGCTAGATCCTGCATAGTCGCACAATACGCAGACGATACCGCCATACTAGCCAGATCTATTCAACTCAACCAGGCCACTAAATTAGTTCAACTAGCAGCCAATGAAATAGTTAAATGGTGCGACAAGTGGCGCATCAAATTAGATGCCAGCAAAAGCGAGGCAATCATTTTTAGACATAGATTCGATAGACTCAGCAAACGCAGAAATCAACTCGTCATGGGCAAAAAACTAATCCCGTGGTCAAACACGGTCAAATACTTAGGAGTACATTTAGATAAGAATCTTATATTCTTCAAACACGTCAACGCAAAAGACAGAGAAGCTAGAATAGTAAAAGCCTGACTAAATCCAATGCTAGGTAGGCGCAGCAAAGTCTCAACGAGAGGCAAACTGCTATTACATACAGCGATAATCAGACCGATCATGACGTACGCGTGCCCCATATGGACCCACGGCAGCACAAATCTCATCAAGAAACTACAAACAGTACAAAACGTAGTCTTAAGATCAATCACAGGCGCTCCGAACTACGTCCGCAACACAATACTACACAGAGACCTAGAAATAGAAATGTTAGAAGAGCACATCGGAAAGCTAGCCACAAAATTCTACGCGTCAATGGATAACCATCCAAACGCAACAATTAAAAATCTTAATGACTACGATGAAAATACCATCATGGACCATGACAGACCCAGGTCCTTCCTTAGGAGAATAAAGGCAGGATCCAACAAACACAAACAGCTACGACCTAGGAAAAGATAACAAATCTAACTGCCATCTTTGATTACAGATCCAAAGCTGCCCCTCTCTGTTCAGTCTCAAGCTGCCGCGACCCGCCTACCAAAATCCGCCCTCAAAACTCAGAGTCGAGCGATAAAGGGTTCCCACAGCCCACATAGACGGAAGACCGGAGGAGAGCAGCCTAAGACCCGGGAAGGATGGCAATTCTAAAAACATAACATGAACTTGTACCTCTAATAAACACTAACTTGTACTTTATGAAAATAAAGTTTTCAGATCAAACTCACAGCGGCAGGGTTTTTGGCCGGGAGTGTCTCACAAACACTCCCGGAGTTTTTCACCCCACCGCGGCTCACATTTTGATGAGCAAACGGGCTTAATATGTCCCGATTCGAATGGTTATCGTTTCTTTCTTCCTTCATCGGACTGCTTGGACTGGTGTGGTGGACGCTTTGGAACTAGCATGACAGGCCTTTTGAAATGGCGTGCTGGTGAGCCTGCTAAAACTGGCATGGACGATGAGCTGACACGGCGGACTCTCAATGACGAACTCCGCCCCGTGCATGGTTCCTCGATGTCCGAAACGGCGCCCCGAAGCTACACTCAAACTCCTCCTCCTCTGACGTCATCAAACACGATGGCAAATCGCCGGAGGCTTTCAACGGATGGTGATCGGCGGGTGGGCGAATGGTGCGGACAGCGATAGCGGTGGTCCGGGCGGCGGTTTGAGTGCGAATGACTGAACTATATTTAGTTGAAAACTTTCTCTTTTAACTAAAACCAATATTAAAACAACACCCCTCTCAATAGGATCTAAAAAACCTCACTCGAGTCTCCTCAAGACCCGAACGGGCCTCTTCAAGACCCAGAAGTAAACGGGTCTCCTCAAGACCCGGAGTAAAATCACACACGTAAATTCAGAGAAACCTTTAAACAGAGACCTCGCAACAAAAACGAAGGGGATAATGCTTAACGTATGTGAGCCCCAAAACTATTAAGGATTACCCAAAGTCAAGTCAAGCGAGTTGCCTCTGTGAAGAAGTAGTATTTTGCTATTTTGTGAAAATAGTAAAATATTATTTCATATTACTATAAAAGATGTAATTTTAAGTTAAAATTGTTATTATAATTAATATGTATTTGGTAAAGGCAACAGACACGTTTACGTCGTAAAATCACAAATATTTATGTGAGGGTCGGTGGATGTCAATTACAGGGCCTATTATTATGTCAATAGGTACCTAGTTAGTAGTTGTAATTGCATAGACTTCAAACGCTAATAAAATCGTGTGTTTACTCTTGGCATAAGACAATAACCGCGAGTCTATGCCGGACACGGCTATACAAATGCCCTATATAAATTCATTTAAAATCAATCGAATTACATAGATGACATTTTATAACGTCAATACATCCATCCACGTGCACATAACATATTATCTCTTGGCACTTGGTCATTTTGACACCTCAGTAAATTCCAATTAAATAAACAAGAGATATCCCGTAGTACGAATTAACGAATAAATTAAAATCGTGGGTCACCCCTTCTTATTATCTCTTTGGACCAATTAGAAACAGGGATGCTGCTATAAATACCGATACATCCGGGCAATAAATCAATCAGTCTCTCTTCAGCCTTGGACCCGTTTCATCTCAGTCTCTCGCCACTCATCTCTACTCGTCGCTCCAGGAACTTCTCGAACCTTCTTGTACCCGGAAGTACTACCCGACGGAAAAATCTCATCCTGTTTACTCATGGGTGGGATTGTTTCTCGCGTATTCGCTTCGCATCGAACTCGGTCGCAATATCTACGTGTCTGACGCCTTCACCTACTACGTTGAATTTGTAAACCGAACTTTGTATGTATGCAGAGAATAACGAATAAAAAGAGTCATATATCACTCTTATTCAAAAGGAAATATCTTCTTTTTAATAACCCCTCACCGACTGAGCTAAATAATTCAACGAACTACGCTGACACATATCGTTGAAGGGGGAGTTGTTATTCACCAAAGCAGGAGTCCCTCAAGGATCTGTACTAGCGCCCATACTTTACAACCTATATACCAGAGACATACCCATCCCAACAAACAACTCCGCAAGATCCTGCATAGTCGCACAGTACAGACGATACCGCGATATTAGCTAGATCGATCACACACAACCAAGCCACGAAACTAGTTCAGCTAGCCGCCAACGATATAGCAGAATGGTGCGACAAGTGGCAGACCAAAATAAACGCCAATAAAAGCGCAGCAATCATATTCTGCCATAGACACAATAGACTCTGCAAACGCAGGAGCAGCCTCGTCATGCATAAGATAATCCCAAGGTCAAAATCAGTTAAATACCTAGGACTACATTTAGATAAAAATCTTTCATTCTTCAAACAAACCAACGAAAAGGATAGAGAAGCTAGAAGAGCCAGATTATTCCCAATGCTAGGTAGCCGCAGCAAAGTCTCAATAAGATGCAAACTGCTTTTATATTCAGCAATAATTAGACCCATAATGACGTACGCGTGTTCCATATGATGGGCACACGGTAGCCCAAATCTCACTCAGAAACTTGAAAAGTGCAAAACGTAGTCTTAAGAACAATCGCAGGCGCCCCGAAATTCGTCCGAGGCACAACCCTGCACAGACACCTCGAAGTAGACACTCTAGAAGAACATATTAAAAAATTGCGTCGATGGACAACCACCCAAATCCAACCATTAGAAATCTAAAAGACTACGACGAAAATACCTTCATGGAACACGACAGACCCAGGACCATACTCAGGAGATATCAGGATAAAACCACCGAGAAGAAACAGATTCGGCCGAGAAAAAGAAAACAGAACTAGTTGCCTCTTTTGATTCCAGATCCAAAGCTGTCTCTCTGTTTTTAGTCCCAAGCTGCCAAGAGACACCCGCCTAAATCAGACCACAGGCCGTCCTCAAAAACAGAGACGTGCGAGCAAGGGCCTCTACAGCGATTAGAAGACTAGAGGGGAGCAATCAGAGATCCACGAAGGAATTCAAGACTCGGACCATAACCATACCTGTTACTTCCCTTTCAGATTATATTCACAGCGGCAGGGTTTTTGGCCGAGGGTGTCTCACACACACTCTCGGAGTTTTTCACCCCACCGCGGCTCAAATTTTGATGAGCAAACAACGGGCTTAAAAAGTCTTGAAATAAATCGAAGTGCGGTATCGTTTGTTTTTTTCTTCTTTCTTCTGCTTTGCTTGGAGCTGGTGTGGTCGACGCCTTGGAACTGGCGTGATTGGCGGGCTGGCATGAAACTGGCAAGGCTGACGAGCTGGCACAGCTGACTCTCCAAGACGAACTTCGCCCCGTGCACTGACCCACGATGTCTGGAACAGCACCCTGAAGCTAAACTCAAACTCCTCCTCCTCCCACCAACTTGCTGACTATAGGTTCGCCTAGTATTCTCGACTTCGCCATCATCCGTAAAACAAACTACATACCCATCATTCGTACGGTAGATGAACTAAACTCAGACCACAAACTGGTCCTAATGTTCCTCGGGGATGCATTGGATCCATTAGTAACGTCACCTGGTACCTCAAGATACAAAGTATCCTGGGAAGACTTCGCAAATCACATGGAGGAACACTTCACAATTCCACTAGTTATCTCTTCCACATACAAAGTAGACTCGGCAATAAGGGACTTAACAGCCTAAAAAGGAAAACATTTTGTCTCTCTTACCTTTTGTGAAACCAACAAGTGCTGATTGGTTGAAAAATACATTGGACTTTACTCTAATAAATAATGTTGAAAATGTATCCTCTGATGAAGACGATCACTTTAAGACAAATTACTCTGATTAAAACGTAGGTTAAAGGATTATTTATCGTTTTACGGAAAAACAGCATTATTTCTTTTTTCATGTATATGTTATAAACATGATTGTTTATCTGAAATGTTAAACTGCCAATATCGCCAAACGTCGTTTTCAGGATAACGCTCGTTTTCCGGATATGGACTCAATTATTCCAAAAATAACGAATGTTTCATCTAAAATAATATGTTTTTGGAGTTATGATTGTTCCGCACAAAATAGAAATAACACACTTTCAAATGCTCTATTAAACGTGGCGGTTAAAAACAAAATAACCATTCTTCAAAATTACCTCCTTAAAGGACATGCACAAATGGAAGCAGCAGACTCAATGCACTCGACTATTGAGAAACGTATTTGACACCATATTAACATCAACGTATCTGCTGATTATGTTGATTATTGAAAAACCGCTCCATCTCCCCCATATAATGTTGAATAACTTTACCACACCTTTTTCAAAGATTTTTTAAAAATAAAACATTACTCGTCGGTCTGGAAAGTGGGTGACCCGCAAGTAACACATTTGAAAGCTCTCAATTACATAAATTATATAAATTAAGACACACTGAACAACATTGAATAATATCCAGGCTATAAACATTTCACACAGTTTCAACAATTGCAAACACTAAAACAAAGTTTGCACTATTATAATAAACTACCACACGAATGATTAAAATAATATAATTTGAAGGACTTACTATTTCGTTGCAGTGTCATATTTAGTTTTTAGCTGGTAAGGCAATTTGAGTAAATAACTACTGTTAAATTTTATTTTAAAGGCTTTCGTAAGTTATATTAAGTATAAGTATGCATCATTTTTAAACTCATTAGCCCCAGTTTCGTAATATTTTTTTTTAAGAAGTTTTTGTTTAATAATGTGCTCAAGAAATATGTGTATCTCCATACAAATATGCATTTTAAGTTGTGAAAAATGTGTATCTCCATTTTGACTATTTTTTCGAAATTTTATATTCATTTTATGTTTCTTCATCTATTTGTAATATTCTCTGTATGTTTTATTTTATTTAAATATATTATTGACAAAATTATACTATTTTTTGTCTCTCCTGTATAGTAGTGTTTTTGGAGTTACACAATTTTCTAGTTGACGATATGACGATATGCCGCTAAATTTCACAACCCGCTATGCACCGAGAAAATCAATAAAAACTTTTTGAATGTTTCAGTAGTGTTACAGCGGGAATTGATAGACGCATTGATTTCGTTCCATAAATGAGTCAATCGTAGCAGACTTTGAAAGAGGTGATAAAATTTTCAAGTAGAGATTTTAATAATGAATCCATTGATAATATCTTAATTATTTCAAAAAAGTGTTATAGCGGGTTTTGAAATTTAGCGACATTGTTGATTTTTATATAAAATCTGTGAAAAATTAATATTAATTCTAGAATCTCCTAAATATTCTTCAAAGGGTTTCCAAAACTGTTCTTGACAAACATGAAAATCTGTGCTGTTTTCAAACCATTTGAATAGGAAACTGCTGCTTGCTTCGTCATGACTAATCTCATGACACGATTCTGTCTCGGCGGGTGCAACTCTCGGTACAGCATGACATCCTGGACTCCGTAGACATGATAACAATGTCCCCGCTGTGTAGATATAGTGCCATCGGTTTTGTCTCTTTTGATTCTCCATCAATGAGGAATATCGCTGATTGACCAAAACTGTAAATAGAGAGAATATATTGGAAATTTTAGTATTTAATTAGTGTGAGAATAATAAAACAGTACATATAAATATAAAATTAAGGCCCAAAGCCCACGGAAGGCGCTTGTCATAAATTTTACCTCGAGAGCCTCGACCGCTAGCTAAAATACAATACATTCTAACAGTGCAAAACACGCTATGTATGTCCCGCCAAGACTGAGTGCGGGCAACCATTTTTGTTAAATGGTAAGAGCCTCTTACGCCACCGACATCTTTTTTGTTATCCATCTGAAATTTTCACCTATCAGTTCTTTGTGGTCAGTTTCCAGATAGAAATGTAAATAAAAATGCCGTCCATCTACTTTCCAAGATAATTAAAGGCAAACATTTCATGACATCGCCTGCCAAGTGCGGTGGGCAATCTCCAGCTGCATGGGTTGAGTGTGCCATGACATAAACTCCCTGCAAAGTTTACACCCTAAACTGCCTTCAGTCAACTCTCCATCCAAGACTTCCCCCAGATTTCACTACCTGATGTAATGCGGATTTTATTCAGTTACTATCATCGGTATTAAGATGTCAAGAGGCAAAACCCAAGACACCAAAACTGAATTATATGAAATGATACAAAGCTCTTATCAATTTTCACCGAGTAGGTGCTGGAATAATATTAATGGGGTGGTCTATTAATTATTGTATTATAAATTATATTATGAATTTAGCTGTTAATATTGTTTAAATAAGTACATCATAATATGCAATGCATTCTTCTTCTTCGATGGCGCTACAGCTCAAGTCGAGCCCTGGCCTCCTCCACCGCTGTCCTCCAGCCGGAACGGTTCTCCGCACATCTTTTCCAGTTCCTGATTTTTAGTATCTGGTTGGCATCTTTTGTAACATTATCACCCCATCGTGTGCGTGGCTTTCCCACTGGCCTTTTCCCTCCTGGGTTTCCTTCGAGGATCTTCTTCGGTATCCGTGACTCAGGCATGCGCTGGACATGGCCTGCCTAGTTTAGCCTCTGGAGTTTTATGAAGTTGGAAAGTTTTGAATCTTGGTATAAGCGGTATAGTTCCGTGTTGTACCTAATTCTCCACTCCCCACCATCATTCATGGGTCCGTATATCCGCCTAAGGATCTTTCTCTCAAAGCAATCCACCATTTCAGCTGCTTTCACATTTAGCATCCATGACTCGCACCCGTATGCAACGACTGTGCGTATGACGGTTTTATAGAGCCGCGTCTTAGTTTTTCTGTGGACATTTCTGGATTTTGAATATGGGCAGCAATGAGAAGTACGATTTATTTGCAGCGGTTATTCGGGCTTTTATTTCTTCCAGTTCCTCGTTCTCTTTTGTAATATTGGAACCAGGTATGTGAACCGGTTGACAACCTCAAATTGATGGTTTCCAAAACTGGAACTTTGGCCCAGCCTACTCTGATTTTGTCGGCTTTGTACCATGACTTTAGTTTTGTTTTCATTTACTCTTAAGCCAATCTCTAGTGCGGCCCTATGGAGGTGGTCAAATTCTTTCTTCACAATCTGTATGGATCTACCCATTATGTTGAGGTCGTCTGCGTAGCCAACCAATTGGCTCGGTCTGCTTAATATAGTGCCGCTCCTGTTCACTTGAGACTTTCTGATAGCGGATTCGAGGGCTAAGTTGAACAGCATGGGAGCCAATCCGTCTCCTTGCTGAAGACCCTGAGATACTTCAAAGCCCTCCGTCCGTTGGCCATTCACCTTCACCTGGGAGAGTGTATTCTGCAGTGTGATTCTAACAAGCCTGACTAGTTTTGGTGGGATTTCAAAGTCCAGAAGGACAGTGAATAGTTTTTCCCGGTCGATGCTGTCATATGCCTGCTTAAAATCAATAAAGAGCTGATAAATGTCCACATCGAATTCCCAGCATTTTTCCAGTATTTGGCGAACTGTGAAGAGCTGATCCGTTGTAGACCTTCCTGCCCTGAAGCCAGCTTGATATTCACTTACTATGCAATGCATAATTGATATGAAATGTAGAGTAAAAAACAATGAGAGAAGAGTAAAAGTAAATACATAAATTTGAGCCTATTGTAGGATTCAAATCCACGACCAAAGGCTTAAGACGATATATCAGTGAAATGGCAAATAATTTTCAACTATAGGCGTGACGAAATTTTGGACTCGCTGGCATTCGGAGAACGAATGTCAAGGTGTGAATATGTCAATTTGTTTCGTGATGGCGACGGGGGTATTAATTCTTAAATCGTGTAAAGATGACTAAAAACGTTACCCATTTACTTGAAAAAGAAAACATGTCAATGAATATATTATTATTGTTACTAATGGAACAATAAACAGAACATTAAATGGACGCATGTTGGATTTATATGACAAATTATATTTCGGTCGGCATGCGTCATTTGCACCCGCGACCCGCAATCCACGCATCGCCTGGCCACGATCTTTTTAGACCATGCCTCAACTGAGGTATCGCCTTAATGAATTTAGCTGTTAATATTGTTTAAATAAGTACGTCATTCAATACAGAACTACATTAGCATATTATGCAATGCAATTGATATGAAATGTAGAGTAAAAAACAACGAGAGAAGAGTAAAAAGCAACACATAAATTTGAGCCTATTGTAGGATTCAAATCCGCGAAAGGCTTAAGATGAGGGCATTCTGCTAGTATTCCACTGCAGGTTTCTCTGAAATTAATAGGATATAATATAATCACCTTAACGACAGTAGCGGAGCGTCCAAATTCCCTTCAGAATGGTCAGTGTGTGGCGCTAGTGGTGAGTCCACATGGTAATAATTCACAATAGATGCTTGAGGAATGAATTCATTGAAGCCGCACCATTTGTTGATAATCTTACATAATTCTGCAAGGGCGGAGGGGAACCAATGTCTATTTTCTTCAGTGTAATGCTGAAAAGTAATAAATATTCAATTAATCAATGAAACTAGTTAAAGTTATGAATTCAATTATAATGGTGAGGAACACAAATGGTAAAATTAATATTAAGTTTGCCAATATTACAACGCTCCTTTGATTGAGAAGTTGACGAAAGCAGAGTTTTATAAAAAAAAACCTTATAGCATGGATTTACTGGCAACAATAACGCATAACAATAAACGACAATAAATGTTTACACACAAAAGTGCTAACTCGCGAATTTCATTCTTGAAGCGTAACTGAATGCGTTTATCGTCGATGGGTGGTACTATTTGATAGATTGTCACAGAGCGCGTGCAGTGTGGTTTATATTTTTTCAATTTTATATATTAAAGTTCGCCACAATCATTCTACTGCGGATGCGCATATGTCGCACAAATTGTAACTATTGAGTGAAAATTCAGAAGAATTCATCTTGCAACTAGCACAATAATATATGCGTTTACATTTGCATTTTATTATGGTGGCGACCATATCGTCGGTGTTTTGTAAAAAGGGCGAATCAACCATTTTGGCGAAATCGAGATTTTAATGAAAATACAATATGTACCCCACTGGCTTTGTTGTGTAAAAACGGCGAATTTTTATCTCCACAGGAAAGTACTTAAAAACGATAATCGACTAAAATTAAATTAATTAAAATTACGAAATAAAAAGCAAATGTGACATATTAGGCCTTATAATAATACCTATTATAATGACAGTATTTTTTCTAAGCTTTGTTATAAACTTGTTAGATATTTACAATCATCTACAGGTAAAAAACAAATAAATGTCAAAAGTTAAAAATCCTCCTGTAAAGTAGCATTTTGGTTAATTCGCCCTTTTTACAAAACTCCGACGATATGTACTGCCACCAGTAAATCCATACACATATAAACGGCTATTAATCCAAGAGAGAATCTTGCAAAAGATCATAGTTTATGGAATTATTTGTGTTTAATAAAATGCAATATTATTTCAGAAACGATAATACTATGGCCACACTTTTTTTTTTTTTTTTTTCTAGGATCGACTAGTTGATAAAATTATTTATGGCGATCGACTGATATAATAATAGTCGAGCTCGGTTATTGCCATCACGGATATAGCGAGATCTCGGATGTAATGAGGAAACATTCGTTGACATTTTAGTTTATGATTTTCTCCATACATTTATAACGAGCTACTTACCGGGTATACCGAGCTAAAATAAGGTCAAAAATTTTCTTAAAACTGTTAATGTGTCTATCATTTAAGTACGATCCAAGTACACTTGGACCGAGTGCCATCCAAGTGCACTCGTATGAGACATCTTCGTACTAATTATTCCTATCCAAGCTACTTGGACCGCATCCTACTCATCCAAGTTAGCTTGGATAGGAAAAATTAGTATGAAGCTGTCGCTTAGATGGCACTCGGTCCAAGTGTACTTGGCTTTAGACATTTCGGAAGGTACGTATCGAAAGGGCGGACGATAGAATTGGCCATGGATGCACTATTTTTCAAAATGTTAAACACAATGAATAATTAATGATTGAAAATTATAAAACATGCTATAAACACACAATAAAATTTCCAAGAACTATATAAATGAATCAATAAAATGATTAAAGAGTCAGCGTACACATTTCTATCGCCCGCCCTTTCGATACATAGGTACCTACTTATCAATACTTTTTTTTTCCTTCCTGCACCTTGCCGATATAATTATGTGATGTGATATCTAACAAAAAAATCATAAATCTACTTCAATTTTAACAGTGGGCACAAAAATGTTTGCGAAACGTCACCGCCCGCGAAACCGGGGTCGGGTATCACTACTCTAGTGGATAATAATCTAACAATCAATATAGGTAGTAAGAATCCCTACTAGTAAAAGTCACATAAGAAAAGGTTGCCATTACTAGCACGCCTATTGTAGGCTTTCTTGTTTAGTCGAGGGCTACATCCCGTTGCTTCCTGTTTTCACCCGGCTGTGTCCGGTATAACTGTAATGTACCAAATGCAAGCATTGCAGTGCACCTGTATGATGTTAGACAAACTGCTGCTGATTATAATAAAAATTGCATGCTTATATAAGTTTTATTAGCCTCACAAATAGAGGACTTTGAGCCTGTCCACATGGCGCGCTCTCCAGGTACATGTGACCCAATTCAGCTGTCCACAAGCACTCGCGCGTGACGACTCTCGCACAACGTTTACAGCCATTACAAAATGAAATACGACCGCTTGGTGCTCGAACGCGAGACTTTTTATTGCTAATCCCAAATAAATTACACCACCTAGGTTGTAGAGTGCCGAGAATAGGTATTGGAAGTATTCGCGAAATACAAAATCTCACAGATTCTCACAGGACTATCACCATTGAGTACACTCGCGTTTGTTTTTGTATGCCGATCACCCAATTGTTTCAAACACGCAAACTACGCCGCATCTGGACGGAAGACATTTGTGGTTGTCGAGCGTAAATCGCGCCATGTGGACAGGCTCTTACTGTATGATGATATCCAAAAGTACACCATCTCAATTTTTATCAACTACCTACCTACTTTATTTTTCTCTTAATAACAAGTCGCTGTGAATGTAGACATTTATTTCATGAGGCTTCTTGGGAAAATCTCAGTCATCTCACTACCCAATACCTTTGGCCTAGACCAGAAAAAGGATTTTCTGTACAAGTCGGTTACGGAGAAGCGAGGCGGGAACCGCGCTAACTGTCATGGCCGATTTTGGCGAAATTCATTAATTCAAGAAAGAAAACCTAACCCAACCAAACAAATAATCCAGTATATCGGCTATTTTCAAAATGTGTTAACCGTTGGCTTCGTCATAACCGACTTGTAACGGTTTTTTTTTAAATGTATGTAGGTATAACAAACCTTTCCGAGACGAAAAGATAAAAGCCCGCCATGGCCTTTGCTGTGATGCTAATGGCATCAATCCGCGCTGCTGAGGTTTTGCAATTTGCAGCGACCGTTCACCAGATTTCTTCAATTCGGAGTGGTTTCTGAAATAAATGATTTGACAATCGTTAGACACACGAAGAAATAATGGTGTATATAAAATACCTATACCTAGATAGGAAAACAAACAGCTATCCCCATCAATGAGATCAAAATGAAATAACTGCAAAGTAAACTTACGGCTTGATCACTAATAACATGTGATAATAACATTGATTTGTGTAGATTGAACACAAAAAACAAATCTGGTGGTGGCAGGTAGGACCCTCGGGCCTCGACTTGTGATGTTTAAAATCACATAACATCGTATTACTCATTCGAAATTAATTAGACGCTGGACGAGGAAATACGTTGCCGAAAAGTATATTAGTCTACGCGTTGCCGGTAACGAGAAGGTAGAATCGAAAAAGAAGCAGATCAAAGAACGCTGATCTGTGTTGTGTTGCCCTCTGATAAAATATTAAATATACCAAGTATATAACAATTTTTTCCCTAGTCATTTTTCGGCTTTTTTTATGTAATATGTTTTTTTCATTGTAATCTACAAAGCTAAATTAATATCTATTGAATTTATATTATAACTTACTAAATTAACTGTTTTTAAGCTTCGTAATTTTTATATAAAACATTCTTACGGTAATAATGTTAATAGCGCTTAGGTACCTATTTGTAAATTAACATTAAATAAATCCACACCAGAGAGATCAATCTCTTTGATCCACACTGTATTTTCCTGTTTTGTGTGATTTGTATGGATTTCATAATAGTAACTTTGTACCTATATTATTATTATTTAAATTAAAATATAAAATAATGACATTGACCAGCGCCATCTTTAGATTAATAAGGCCTGAGTAGGTATATATTTTTACACAAACAACGAGTGGTCCACTGTTCAGCTGTCAAAATCAGATCCCAGATTGCTTGACATATTGATTCGCTCTTTCTCGTTTCAAATTGAATTATAAAAAAATCTCAAATCAAGAATATTAACTATCAGTGTTATTTAAAAACACCTACTATACATTCCTGTTCTTCATCAGCTGTCTAGTACTTCACACAAAAACCGGTGGTAATATCGATTTCCAAAAAATATGTAGCTTTTATCTATGCATTACATCAGTGCTCTGCCACCGGTGTGCCGTGAGACGATGCTAGGTGTGCCGCGGCGCATTTCTTCAAAAAAAAAAAAAAAACAACGCAATTAAATTTGTATATTATTCGAATTTGACTTTGAAGTCCTTGAGATAGGGTTTGCTCTTTCTTCTTCGCGTGAGGTTATATTCTACTAATTTATTTTCCTTTTTCTTTTCGTTGGTCATTCCTCCCTTTTTATTTACTGGTCATACCCGCGCGCCTTTTTTCTCTACAAAAAATGTACCAAGGACCTACCATTGAAAACAAGCATTGAATTTTGGATCAGGCTCAAAAACATTTAACTTTGCTGCAAAATAAATTTCATCATTACGACTGGATTCGAAACCCTTTTGCAATCAATGCCGAAAATTCTATAGAGACGCTTTCCCTATAAATCCGAGAGGAATTTGTTAAATTGAGGAACGACGGGATGCTAAAACAGAACTTCGCCGATATTCCATTGGCTATTTTCTAGATTTCGGTTAATAAATAATATCCTCGGCTTTCCGATAAGGCTATTGCAGTCCAGTTCCCATTTTATTCGAAATAATTTCTTAGTGTGAAAAGTTTTTCCAAAAATGATAAGCAGTCGTGCTCGAAGGGTCTTGACCAACGTTCCCTCTAATTTTTCTATTGTATGTGCGGATCATCAACGCATCTGAGCAGTGGTGTACCTAGGGCATAACTTAGGGTTTTACACCCCCCTCCCCCACACAAACACACATATACAATTTTTCATTACGGAAGCTTCGACTGATGTAAACATAACCATTCTGTAATTGTCACTATAAAAGTTTTTTACGGCTGAAAAAATGCAATTGGTATCACAAGAACACAATTTTATTATTCCCGCAAAAATAGTCTTGTAATTCATCCCGTACCTATCGATATTTGACGTACAAAATTATAATTGTTTGCACAGATATATCCGTACTTTCATTAACAATTAATTAATGTATGAAACCGAGACTTCCGTAATTCGTCAAAAAATATTTTTTAATGACTGCGTTAATGCATTCAACATTCGAGCGAAACTAAAATCTGGCAAAGGAAACTTTCTTTTACAATATTTTTGTGTGAGGACTGTGCGGGGGATGAAAATATGTGTGCGGTCACATTTTGGTAGGTGTGCGCGCGCATACGCGCACACCTTAAAGGGAACATTAGTCTTGACCAAGAACTTCTGGTTGCCCTTTCAAATATCAAGCCAAAAAAAACCCCTTTATGATTCATTGAAACAAGCTCTGGTATCACATTAATTAGTTATTGTATTGATATTACAAATACACGGACATATGTAAATTTAGTTCTTCCTCGTGTGTTATGTATATTTGATTATTTATCAAATAAAAAAATAGATTAATGTAATTTTGGTGCATGGCCGCTGCCACCACAAGGGGGGGGGGGGCTGACAGAGCTCTAGCCTGGGGGCCAGGCTCAGGGGGAGTCGGCGTGGCAGATCAACCAGATAAGTGAGATAAACACAAATTACAAATTTCCTCTAATAGTAAAAAAAAGTCTATTTTGGCGCTATTTTACAACTTTCGTATTAATATTTCCAAATATACAATTGAGGGGTTGTGGGGTCGACAATAATTAATTATTTTTAACCCGACAACTAACCATAATGCAAGTGGATGTATTTAAAATATAAAAAATCGTTAAACATACAATGAATACCATTAATTTTACCTCAAACACTAAAGTATCACACTGTCTTTAACCTTAGCGATAGGTAGGGGGCCCCGCCAAATATAGTGACCTGGAGTCCCGCTTCAGGATGTGGGGTTCATGTTTTGGTGGATAAAATGTTTTACGTGTAGTGTGCCACGGAATTCTGGGAAAACCTTTGGTGTGCCATGGGTGAGAAAAGGTTGCGGAGCACTGCATTACATTATTGTAAAAGGTGTGTATTATTCATCATGTAACTCATATATTGAAATCAAACCATTCCCTGTGTGAACACGACAGAGGCGTCAGTATGAGCACTCTATAGAACAATGACAGGTCATCCATAGGCAACAACGGGAGTGGCGGAAAAGGTAAGACCAGTCGTTGTGAATGCATCGGCTTTCTACTTGAGTCGGCAATGCATTGACAGAAGGAGGTTGGACATTGACATAATTTTCAGAAAACAAGTTTTATTTTCATACCAAATCGGCTGGTAGATGTCAATGTTATACACAACAAAAACAGTCTCATCCAAAGAGTTTATTGAAGACTATCAAGGCGACGTCCAATCTGGGCCCTCTTTTTGGGATCATCGCATTTTTCCAAAGAGATTGGACTCCTCCCAGTCCTCCTCAGTCTAATCTCTTTGCATTTTTCTCATTTTTGAGATTTAAATGCCATTTTGTTCAACAGAGGAAGTTCTCAAAAATGGTAGGTGGGTATCATTAAAACTAACAACAAGAAAGAGATTGAAGACAACACAGATTATCAACGCGTGCTTAGAACTCCAATACTTTCCAGCAGCCTGGAAAGCAGCGGACATAGTACTAATCCCAAAACCCGGCAAAGATCTAACCAAACCCGAAAACCACAGACCTATCAGCCTACTGCCTGTACTAAGTAAAATCTTTGAAAGAGTCATAAAATCCAGACTCCAAATCATGATTGATGAATTAAGCCTCATCCCGGATTTCCAACACGGATTCAGAGCAAGGCACTCAACCAACCACCAACTACTTAGGGTTATAGAATACATAACCGAATCATTCAACAGGAAAGTCTTCACAACAGGACTCTTTTTAGATATCTCAAAAGCCTTTGACAAGGTCTGGATCAAGGGTCTTATTGTTAAATTATCAGAATCAGGACTCGACAAAGCAATGATTAACTTGATAAGCTCATTTCTTCGGAATAGAACTTTCAATGTTAAATTAAACGGTATCAGATCCACAACAAAAACACCCACAGCCGGAGTCCCACTAGGATCCGTGCTAGGTCCCACCCTGTACAACCTGTACACGCGGGACATAACGATTCCCACAGACAGCAACGGTAACTCTACCATCTTAGCTCAATACGCGGATGATACAGCTATCATAGCGAGATCGCTCAACCTCAATCAGGCCTCCAAATTAGTCCAGACCTCGGCTAACCAAATATCCAATTGGTGTGACAAATGGCGTATACAAATCAACCCTTCCAAAAGCACAGCTTGCATCTTCTCCAAACGATCAAACAAAAAACATTCTCTAAAAAACGCTAAAAAACTTGTTATGAACGCACACCCCATCCCATGGGATAAATCCGTCAAATACTTAGGCCTCACCATCGACAAAAGACTCACTTTTTTCCCACACACGCACATCAAAAAACGCCTAGCCAAGGTAATAAACGCACGACTTCAACCCATGATAGGTAACAAAAGTAGACTGTCTACGCGAGCAAAACTTCTGCTATACACCGCAATCACCAGACCCATAATGACATACGCTTGCCCCATCTGGGCTTATTCAAACCCGAATCACTTGAAAACTCTACAGACAATACAAAACAATACCCTACGCAGAATTACAAACGCACCCGGGTTCGTGCGCAATTCTACGTTACACAGAGATCTCAACATTGAACCCTTCCGCGACCACGTCTTTAAATTATCAGAAAAAATTTACAAATCCATGACAGGCCACCATAATCCGACCATCCTAAATCTAACAACTGATAAAAGCGACACAGATGACGTCTTTAGGAGACCGAGGGCGATCCTGGACGACAAACCGCCATAGTTCCCCTCCCATCCCAACCACAGATCCCACAACCCGAGCGACCAAACCTTGTTCGAAACGATGTTCGACCCACAGAAAAGAAAATAAATAGAACTCCGATCTTCTATTCTCCAAACGTTTGAAAGTGAAGCAGGATTTTATTAGTGTGAGTAAATGTGTGGACGCATAAAAAATGACCTTCGCATCACGCACAGAGCCGCATTATTGATGACTATTTATCATTAGACAGACTTAATACGAAACATATTTTAAATACTTACATATTACTAATATTTGTGTTTTAACACGTTTTTTAAATTAACATAGGTACATAGTTATTAATTTCACACACAATTAGTTAGGAATATGCTTTCTAGAAATTGAAAAAGGATATTAATTTGGTTTTTTAGAAAGTATATTTATATGAAATGAATGAACATAAATAACACATTGTACAGAATAATTATAAAAAATATTAAATATAATTATAAAAATCCCATTCAACTTATACCTACGTCACATAATATATAAGATTAAGTAATAACAAGATAAGTACAGCAATATTTACATACAACAGATAATTCTAAATAAGTATAACATTAATCGCATTTATAATAATATATTAACAGAAAGTATATATTTTTGTCTTATACCTAACTTACTGTCATCCATCAAATACACATTTTATTAATGGTGTGAGTTAAAAAAATCAATCTAATAAACAAAAATGATGGGACCCATGTAGGGCTTCCAATTATTATTAACCTGAGGAAAATTACTTACTATCCGGTTAGCGGTTAGGTTGCTTATTTACAATATATTTTTATAGAAACAAAATTATTTACGGGCAAGACAAGACGTGTACCTACTCAATTTAGGGGATAAGCAAAAAACCCAATTCAGTTGTCGATATCCTACAGATTTCCCGTGGGATATCGGAGCCCCGCGTAATCCTTAAAGACCGCCGCGCTATTATTTATTCTATGGAATTTGACTAACACTATATCAATAACAATAAAAGTAAGCCATTTAAAGGGTAAGTAAGTAATAGAGTAATTTAGGCAGGCGATTTTATTACTTGTTACGACGCAACGTTTATGAAAAAGCGCTCACGAGCTATTTTCGCTGTTTGTCTCTTTAGTTGTTCATATACATACTAATAATTTTACCCGGTTTTTGGTTAGTTTACATATCCACGGTTACCAAGTTATCAGGTTTCAGTAAAAACAGGGTTGGAAGCTCTAGATCTATTTACACGCTATTCATTTTTCGTATACAAATATGAAAAACGACGGTACAGACATAAATAAGAAAATATTATACACGATTTATTCAATCGAGACAGGGAGAAAAAACCAAATATCAAGTTTTTTGACTATTCTGTCGCATGTGTAATGGAAGATCGTTCTAAACATGGCATTTTCACTTCTATAATATACTAAATATAGGTAGGTACACAATACATTAACGGTGAGGAATAATTCATAATTGAAACATTTAATGACTTCAAAATAAATTGATAGTCAGCGATTACAAGGTGTTGTGTGTGCTTATGGTGGTCAAGATGGGTATCCAAAACAAGGTACCTATTTGAAAAGATAAAAAGATCATGGCTATGTCAAAATGCCGATGAAGATTAGGTATGTCGACGTAGTTTTAAAATTTGGAATAATATAGCTAGCCATGTTTTTTAATTCATAATCGGCGGCTCTCGTGGTGCAGTGCGTAAGACACTGGCCTTCCATCCCTGATGATGAGTTCCAAGTCCAAGTCGTACGCCGTACTTGGTCCCGTGGAAATCTGTTATGCCAAAAGCCAATAGTATAATATCATTAATTATTCACTAAATATTTGAAATCGTTTAACTTTGTACTATGTAATTAGTGTGTTTGTCTCTTCATTTTATGATTAAAATGAATATTGACAGTAAATAAATGCACATTTACCTATGCATATTGCATACGCAACTGTATAAATCATTATTATAAACAAAACAGTTATAATTGATTATAATAAATATTATCTAATATTCCCTGTCTGAAATGCGGCCCTGTTATTCAAACAAAACACACGTATTATATGCATACAATGGTGTGCGTCGCACTTTCCAAATACACCCAATATTGTTTGTGCGTCGTCAAATACCACGCGTAAAATTAATTTTAATTCATTTTAAGATATTGACATATATATTCAAAATAACAACAAAAATATGCTTTCTTGTGAAATGTAGTTGCGCTATTTGTTTTATTTTTCATATTTGTATCGCTACTACAACCTTTTACTGAACATATTGCCATTTTCAATTTTAAATTAACATAAAACCGAGAGCACTGAGGCAGTTGTCAGACCGACGCACAAGTTTAGAGTGACGTTTTCTGAACACGCGGTTTAAGTTTACCTTACTCGAGATCGGTTGCTTGCGTAGCCTTACCGGTTGGGTATTTCAGTTCCCATTATTTCTGAGTTCCCTGGTTCGACCCCTCCCCGAGGATAATAAAAGACGAAAGGCAACCCTCTGCCCGTCGCTATTGCGCGGACGGAGGGAACTTTCCTCCCCCGATCTTAGGGGGATATAAAGTATAAAAGATTAAATACTGCTCGGGTGATACACTCGAGCATCGATGGAGAAAAAAAAAATATATATATGAAAACCACTGATTTACAACAACCAAAGCTTACACAACAAATGAATCCAGAGATGAAGGAGATAGGGGGCCCAGCCCTGGAGCTCCAATTGAATGTAAAAAGCTATACAAAAAAGAAAGAAAAGATTGAAGACAAATCTCTTTGACCAACATCGATTTCATTGCTTCATAGGTGTAATATATGTTTACACAATAATATATTAAGCATAGTAATTTAATTTCTAACATATATGAATCACACAAACCAGTTTGGCATCAAATATTATTTTTAAAAATTTCACAAATTTTTCCATTACGAAATAGTATATCTGGTAACATTATTCATCGCCATTTTGTAGATTTTCTACTCAGAATATCGTCACCGTTTTAGCAAAACCATCTATGTGTCACTTTTATCAAAAATGACTTTTAAATACCAAGTCATTCCTTATTTTTTTCTCTATAGGCCAGTAAAATGATCTATGTGTTGGGTAAACTCGCTCCGAAGTTATTTCAAAAAATAAAAAACAGCTATGTGTAAGGTTCAAAAACCACGGTTCACACAAACAACTATGTGTATATTATAGTAACATATAAGTAAGATGGTATTTTGATATCGAGAGTGCAATGTTTTTTTACAGTCTATGTTATATACTATGCATTATGGTCTTGCACGACGGTTTGAAAGATGCTTCCTCAAAAAGAGAGACAGGAAATATTCAATAATTTCTGGAAGATGCCTACATGGTCAATAGGGTATAGGCGAGAATTAATTTAAAAGTTGGATAAACAACTACAAACGTCTCGATGACAGTGGCCAATTGAAAGCAACAATGACAGGTAATAAGAATCTGACTGAAGATAAATAATTGGTAGTGCAACCAAAAATCAAAACGGAGAGATTTGTGGAAAAATGTTACATTATGGTTGGATCTAATTCCAAAGTTCCCAGCCATTATTGCAGAGAAAATACCTCCAGGGTGTATGTGGAATCGTGTTTCCGATCCAAAATACAAATGCATGATGAATATAAAAAATAGTCTCTGGAAAATGGTCATAAAGCAGCAGAATATACTCCAGCCACCAAAAAATCAGTATCCACCAACCACGTAAAGATTAGTGTGCCATCACTGCCATCTGCTGTAGTTATAAAATGAAGAATGTTTCAGAAATGGAATACAATAGCCACATTATTAAAAAAAAAAAAGATGCTAGAAGACCAAAAATGAAATGAAAGAGAGAGTACCAGAACGTGGACGGTTAGTAATCACAATGGATCTCCAAAATGTGCTGCTATGTCCAAAACACGGGCGCAAATGTATTATAAACAAAAGCTGCAACTACACAATTTCACCATATACATTCTTCATAATGTATCTTCTAATGAATTTGTCTCATCTCATCGAAAGCAGGACAATACAATGAAATAATTCTAATATCGGATGGGTGTGGATATCAAAACCGAAATAAATTATTCGCTACTGCTCTAAGTTATATCTTTAGAGAGAGAAAACATCGAGATTCAACAGCTATTTCTGGAAAAAGACCACACCATGATAGAGGCCGATAGTGCACATGCCACCTAAGAAAAGTATTTTAAGCCTCCAATATATTCACCATCTGGTTATATAGCACGTATGCGGCTAGCAAGACCAACACAACCTTATAAAATTAATGTCATTGATTTTTAATTTTTAAGAATTATGGATAAGATTAAATCTGGATTAAGTTCAATCAGACCAGGAAAACGAATTGGAGATCCTGTTGTATATGATATTAAAATGTTACAGTATCTACCAGATGGAACAATCTTTTACAAACTCAACTTTATCAGTGCAACCGTTTGACTGCCTTTGTAATATATATAATGAATCATTGCCAATATCGCAGTCGAAATACATACATCTTCAGGAATTAAAAAGTGTAATAGAGAAAGATCACCACTATTTCTACGATAACCTAACATTTAAACCTGCTAATAGAAAGTAAACGAACTTATAAATATAATATCATCTCACTATTGCATTTATAATTAATAAAATGATATTGCAATTTATCACTAACGCACTATGTACCTATATGTCAACTATTATTTATGTAACAGTTTTTCATGAATTTATTATTATTCACATTTTGATGAATAAATTAAACTATGTGTATTTACAAAACGGTCAAAACAACTTATGTGACATCACAAACTGTATTTTTATTATTTTTGTATTAAAAATAAAAGATTTTTGTAAACAAAATAATAATCTTAGACCATTTTCTGATTATAATAAAGCATTCTTCATAATTTTAATGTTTAAATGTAACATTATTTTTTTATTCAGTTTTATCCTTCTCCTGCACAATTTGAGAAAGTGCACATAGATGGTTTTGCTAAAACGGTGACGATATCCGGTTACACTATTCACCGCCATAATAATAACCGGTCGATGCAGCAGATTTCTACTATTACATTATTACCATTGGGCTGTCGAGTGTTGATTGTTTGCTTGTCAAACAATATTCATTTCCATAACCCCAAAATTCTAGAAAAAATCGTCAAAATTAAATTATAAACCACTAATATTTGATTCATTAGTATAAAAATGAAAACTGTGAGCGATGAAGTCATTACTGATTCATTAGAAAAAGAATTGGTGTGTGTATAATCCTTACCCATACACGATTACTTGCCGTTAAATTTGCTAGAGGATATAATTTAATAAAATGTGTCTATTTATTGCAGGTCGAGCCAGTCGTACTGTCTGAAGGCAAACAAAAACTTAAGCAATGGTTAAACAAAAACTTTCGAATAGAAATGACTGACGGTCGTGTCCTCATAGGAGTATTTTTGTGTACTGACAGAGACGCCAACGTCATTCTCGGTATGTGCTGTTTTTCAATACGTGGACATGAGATTTTACAATTTTCTTTTTAGACCAAGCAAAACCTAACCTAATCTAACCACCCCAACCTAATATTACCTCATATAATCTTAGTTTGTGTTAATGGCAGGGACGGCTCTTGTATAGGAGCAAATGTGCACTGATCTCCCAAATTATTATGTAATAATATGTACGTATTCAAATAACTACATATATTGTAATAATTAATTATTGTAAAATATCTTTAATTTGTCGCCCGTCCGCTAAGCGCATCCACGTAAGTATTTCTGGCGTATTTTTAACCAGCCGCTGAGCTGGAGATGTGTATACGTCATGTACGTCTTTCATAGAATTTGTTGAATGTTCGAAAGACGACCTGTACTGCCCGAGTGCCCGATCGTAGACGATTTTTTTGCATGCTGCCGAAATGTAACCTCACTGAACGTACAATTTTTACCTTGCGTTGAGCAATGTCCTCCCTCCTAGTGCTTCAAGTATAACCGATAGATGTCGCGATTGACTGGCGCGTTTATAATAATATTATTGTACGTACGTATGAAGTAGGTAAAAGGTTCCCGCGCAGTATTTAAAAATACTAGGTATATTATTATTTCATACATTATGACGTTATGAGGTAAATGCTCTGTTGTTTGATGTGCCATATTAATATTGAATCAATAAACATATCGATTAGAGTAATATTGTGATAATTAAGTTAGGTACAGCCATATCACCATACAAATACGATTTTATAATTATTTTACATTTCAAAATTAAACACTAAATAATTTTAATATAAATAAATCTACAGAAAAGTAAGTCAGTAACATAATACAAACAATATACCTACTTATACTTACTATTATTTTTGATGTTGAATGTCTTTCAAATTAGTCGCATTTGGAGTGCAATTTTGGTGGAGGTGTACAAAAGTGGCAAATTTTTAATACAAGTGATATCCCGTTGGAAAATTAATGATCCATGCCCAGTATTTATAAAAATGATACAATGCGCATATGATAATGATGTGTGATGACAAATGAGGATTTTACGGCTTTTTCTCAAAATACTTACTTACATCAGTTACGATTTATGGAAGTTACGAGTGACAAACATGGTAACTATGTCAGCACATATGAAGTGTAATCAGGTACAATAAAAATCTAAAAATGTGTGTACCTATTACCTTTTGCATCATACTTATCATACCAGAGACTTGAACTTTGTAACTTTGACAACAAATAAATGCTGTTCGTGAATGTAAGCGTCGTTTAGCATACGCCTACCTCCACCACGAAGGCTATTGCAGATTTTTTTTAAATACCATGAAAAGAAAAATGCATGTCTTTATTTGCGCTCCCTAATTTTATTATCACCGGCCGCCACTGGTTAATGGTGTATCAAAATGTATGAATATTTCAAATTTTCAAATTTTCAATTAACGATTATTGGATCGAAAAGCCGATGCGCCGACAGAAAAAAGCTTTTATTATAATTGTCTACGTGGAATAAACTGTTTTCGTAAAAAAAAATATAAAAGCTCGTGTCTACCTCTGCGGCACAATTACCCGTGTTTTAATACAGAGCATGGAACTAATATGTGTTGATGGATATCAAACGTCATAAAGTCCACATATTGAAAAAAATGACTTTTGATATACGTTTAATAGAGTATGCAAATCTGCATATGATGGTATACTGCAAACCCCCAAAAGTCCACTGTTTATGTATGAAATCACGTTTCGAAAGATCAATATTTTTTCAAACCACCTAAAGTCCACAAGCGTATTTTATCGAACTCCATAAAGTCCCAACCAGCCAATCACTGACAAGCTAGAACCCTGTCATGGCCGCCATTGTTCCACTTTCAAGCTAAACGTGAACGACGGCTCCTATCATTTTGCTTAATTTCTAAACAATTAACTCATAAAATTGACGTAGAAGTGAATGTTGTGGATCCAGACAAAGCTAGAAAGATGTTGAGCACCGAAGCTAAGAAGAAAAAGGCCGCCAAGACACAGAAATTGTGAGTTTATTAACTTGAAACCGAGTTCATTCATTCAGGTTTTAGTTTTTTGTGACTTTTAGACAGGACCGTAATGGAGTGACACCCACATAGTTAATCAAGTGTACTTAAGACTAATACTACTTCAATGTGTCTTTTGCTTGAGTTTAATAATTACTAATAGGGTAATTCTAATAATAATTTAATAAACACATAATTAAACATATTAGCTATAGAGAAAGGTAGCTACATATTTTTTTCAGATTGTGTTCGTGTTGTTTAAAAATGACACATCGCAATGAAATATTTTTTAGACAAAAAAAACACCTAAAGTTTTTTTAAATTTTAATACGTACCATATATTTTGCTTTCTGCATGTAAAACATCATTTGAAAACAAAATATGCACTGAGTTTCGTAGTTTGTTACACTGTGATTATTGGCATTTTTACTATAAAAGCGTATGTATGCATGTAACAAATGAAGTTATAATATTTCTATTTTAAAGAATCTGTAATAGAAATGAATTTTAAATGGTAGAATCCACTAAACATACGTCATCCGGCGCTTCCGCCAAATTCCTACACATAAAAATGGTCTCGCGTTGATTTATCGATATGTTTTCGTCGGAGGGCCATAAAATTTAAACTCAAAAGAGGCTAAGTAATTATTGTATTGTTTGAACAAAATAATGGATTTATTTATAAACATGGTCTGTACAAACTCTGTAACAGTGACAAGTTTCACAGGTTAGGTTGACAACTATAATTTTTGGTATAATATTATCGATCAAGCAAATATTTTTTACGAACTATCTATAACATAATATTATTACAATACCTACCTTGTTTAAAAAATGAAGTTCGAAATATTAATGTTCAGATATACAGCGGTCGAAAATATTATTGCTTATCTTACATTAATAAATAGGAATCACAATCTTTCTGACAATTGTAGATACATATTACCGGAATAATTCTTTGTTGTCAGTATTGATGATGGGGAGGTTGTGAGCTTTGTTGAATTGATGCTGAATGACCATCATTTCAGAATAACTTCCTTTGGTTCAAAACTTTGAATCGCAGACTGAGGACACTCTATAATTATTTATATTATATTTAAATTTCTATGTCTAATACTTAGTAAACTTATTTACTTTCTACAGGTACTCGGCACCTGGACTACCCATGCGAAAAAACTGCACACATAAGAAAAAGACTTTGCAGTGTCTCACATTGACATCGAATGATATTTTTGAATTCCATCGAAACTTTTATAAAAGAAATTCCAAGATTGATCAAGATAATTTCATATTGAAAAATATCGAGACAGAAGAAATCAAACGAAAGCGTCCGAGAACACAATCACGTAATCCAAAAGAATTTACAATAAAGCACTTTATACCAAAAAAAAATGGAAAACGAAAAGTTCCAGTGTGTGGTGCCTTTTTTATAGGCATTTTAAGGATACAATTAGGACGAGTTCAAGGCGTGACTAAAAGGCATCGGGCCACAGGCATCTCAGCTCTAGAGAATCGCGGTGGAGATAAGAAAAAATTTGCGTTTGCATCGAAAAGAGAAGCTGTGCAAAATTTTATCAAAACGTTTAAGCCATTAGACTCACATTATTGCCGTAGCCAAATAAAGAAACGCATATATTTACATCCTGAACTCAACATCAAAAAGATGTTTTTGATGTATAATGACCAGTGTCTGCCGGAATTAAACGTTAGTCATGGTTTATTCAGTAACATATTCAACAATAAATTCAATATTGGCTTTGGTAGTCCCAGACAAGATGTTTGCTCCACATGTATTGAGTTCAAGGAGAAAATAATGCGGGAAAAGTCTGATAATGAAAAAAATAAATTGATTCTGCAAAAACGCATTCATAGACTACGGTACAAAGCTTTCTTTGGACTTTTAAAGGAGGACGACCCGGAGATTTTTATCTTGTCTTTTGACTGCCAAAAGAATTTACCCCTGCCTAAAATACCCGATCAATCAACATACTATTCGAGACAATTATATATGTACAATTTTACAGTAGTCATTGGGAATTCTCACACCAAACTCACTCCTGAAAATGTATATTCATATTTGTGGACAGAAGATCAGTCTGCAAAGGGTTCGAATGAAATATGCAGCAGTGTATATCACTGCCTAAATAACATCGCCTTACCACTGCATATTAAAAAAGTTCGTTTGGTTGCAGACGGTTGTGGGGGGCAAAACAAAAATTCAATGATAGTTGGCATGGCCATGAAATGGCTGGAGAACGCTCCTCATTTTGTTTCAGAAATACAGCTTATTTTTCCTGTAACTGGCCACTCTTTTATACCACCACATAGGGTGTTTGCGTTGACCGAAAAACAAATTAGAAAACACGAATGCACAGTTCGACCAGAGGATTACGAGGAAATAATAGCAACATATGCGACCATACATAAACTTGCTACCGATGTACCAGTTTTGCATTGGAAGGATCAGTCAAAGATAATTTTGAAAAACACCCAGTCATGGCACTTCCAAATAAGTAAGATGAAGAGAATAATTATTGAGAGAAATGTTGGAGGAAATATTAAAGTTCGCGGTGAATTATCTTATTATAGCGATACAGGGGTTGCAAAAACTATAATTAAAAGTGGTAAACGTATAACTGATTTCAATCCTGAGCCCGTCCAACTGGGTGCCTCTGTGAAAGAGGCAAAGTTGACGGACGTAACTTCTCGGGAAACACTATGGAGAAGACTGGAGAAATGTTCCAGGACTAGAATATTACAAAAAGGTGTCGGACCAAAGAAATGAAATAAATGATGAATCCCGTAACGACCCGGAAGAGGATGAACCCATGGAAGAAGTATTCAATTTTGTTTAGATCAGATATTTTACACTATTTATATTATTATAGACCACTAATGGTTACCATACTAAAATAATGTAACATAAAAATTCAAATTGTGTTATTTAATTAATTATGTAGGTATACTGGTATACCAATATACCAATTCATTTTATGAACATATTTATATTATGTATTGTCATATTTTGGAATAGATCGACAGAAGTAGACTTACCCCCAGTGTCACCCCCAATTTTTGCTAATATCCCAAGATAATGAATAATATTAATTTGCAAACTCTAAAAAAAAGAAAAAAAACCTACTTAAATAAAAAGCAAATTTTGATGTCATAAAAAATATACATGACTTGATTTGTACACATTTGTACAGTAGTCTTGACTTCCAAAATAATATTATTGTTTTTTTATTATTTTGACATGTTTCAGTGGTACGATTACGATGTACGACAGCATTTTATTTTAAATTTTCTATCAATTTACTATTTGTAACATAAAAATGTACCACTTCAGTTCAATAATAAACCTTGAAAAATAATATAATTTTGTTTTTATTGATAATGCCAATATACATACTCCTCGATACGTCCCTTTAAAATAACAATAAAACATGGCCGCCAAAACTTAACAAACTGCATAAAGTCCCATGCATATTTTATCAAACTGCATAAAGTCCAACTGAAATTTTATCAAAACTCATAAAGTCCACCTGTATTTTATCTAAACTGCTTAAGTCCAAAATAAAAACATTTTTTATAAATGTTGCACTGAAGAAATACCTTCAGGACTTCCTTGAAGCCATCGTGGGTATTAGATTCAATTATCTTACAATATCTCACATGTTACAACCATTTGTATTACAAGATATGATAAAACTGCATTTTTCTCAGTTTGACATTCAGTGGACTTTACGACGTTTGATATGTGTCAACACATATGGAATGATTAACAATCGTTTCTCATAAATTCCGTTGAGACACAACTTTGGCCATTCACAACGAAAACACTGCAAAAAATATTTTTGTGAAATTGACATTGAAATTTGAGAAAATTCGTTTCAAAGGTCCGTCTTGTCTTAAATATGTATGCGATTAGCGCAATGATGCCTAATTCAAAGCTCCCTTAAAGTACCATTTCTGAATATTTTGCCTGTTCTACGTGGGATAAACTGTTTCCGCAAAAAAAAAAATGATAAAAATGGTCATGCGGTTATCTGCGGCACTATAATTACCTTAGAATGCTACACAACGATATATCGTTGTTTTTGATAATGGCCAGAAATGCTAACGACTTTTGCTTTTGATGCCTGAAATGTTAAGTTAATTTGGGAACATACTACTGCACCAATGGTATGAAATATTGTTTTATCTATTTAGTTTTATTGTTGTGTAATATAACCCGATTCATATATGTTTTGTGACTGGGTAGGTTTAGAACTTATAACTATTGTATATTTTTTTCATGGCATCACCCTTTTTATAATAAAAACAATTCCAAATACAAATTTCAGTTTTCAATATAAAAATTTGTTTACAGTCAAATTGTTGGTGGAAGGACAATATTTTATTTTATTTTATGGATTTGAACCAATGGGAAAGTCTTTTACTCAACTCAGTGTTAAAAAGTAAAAAAAGTCAAAGTAAAGTGTATTCGTGCTATATAAAAACAGTTTCATTTATAAAAAAATAATGAAATAAAATCATTTGCAATACAAATTTTAAATGTTCCAATAAACAAACACCATAAAGACCTTTTTCACCAATCACGCATATTGTACGATATCTTTTAACGAGGCCACCATGCAAAATTTTTCTTTTCAGCCGGGTAGTTTCCTAATTCCACTACTTTGTACCTATTATCCCGCGTGTGGGATAACCGATTGTTTCCAATAACTGGTAAAAATCAAAACTCTGCGCTGATCGTGCATTTCGCTCGCTCTCGCGATCGCCCGTATGATGGAGCGAGAAAGAGATATGTTAATTACTTTTAACAGCAGATGTAGCTCGGGATATCTAATCGCCTCATTATCTATTCAAAATGATAAATTAATTACGAAACGTGTTTTCATAATATTCCGATTTCGCAGAATCAATTAGAGTGGTAAGGTGTCTAAAAATAATACAATACTTTAATTTATCGACAATTATTGGTAGCAATCCTTGACCGGATTTTGCACAACATCGTAGCAGCCAAAAGGTTAAAGTTGAAAGTTTCTATAGCGAATGGTATTCATAACTCTTTTTTATAACATGTTTTCAAACCTTTTCATCCTGCGGCACCCTACAAATTCCATTTACAGTCAAGTATTATGATCACGGACATAGCGAGATCTCGGATGTAATGAGGAAACATTATTGTTGACATTTTAGTTAATGATTTTCTCTATACGTTTATTCACTTTTATAACAAGCTACTTATCGGGTATACCGAGCAAAAAAATCTACAAAAATTTTCTTAAAAATGTGTCGAACGTTTAAAAATATTTTCGACCCTAAGCAATAAAATCCGACCGTAGACCGATGCCGCCGGGATCAAATTACGTTTATGACACTAGTTAAGTGTCGTAAGTACCTAATTGGTGTTTTCGCTGACAATATTGAAAAAGTATCCACGCATATGGTTGAAATTTCATGTAAAAAATCCAAGGTTTGTGAAGTCAGTAGGTACCTACCAGCATTCATTACAATAAACAATTTCTTTTGTAGTTTATGAATGCCATGCTTGTTTAGGGGAAAAATTCTAATTGTGTATTTTTGTTTGAATTATGATTTTTTGTGTTATGTGACCGCTCATTTAAAAATACCTATTCTCTGATATAACGAGTAACGCGTCCATTTAATGTTATGTTTATTGTTATATGAGTAATAATAATAATAATATTATATTCATTGACATGTTTTCTTTTTTGAGTAAATGAACGTTTTTTTTAGTCATCTTTACACGATTTAAGAATATATTCCTCCGGCGCCATCACAAAACAAATTGACGTGCTCACAGCTCGACTATCGCTCTCCGATTGGCAACGGGTGCGAATTTTCGTCTCACCTATTGTTGAAAATTATTTCCAGTTTCACTGCTGTTTGCTCTTAACAGTTTTAAGAAAATTTTTGACAATAATTTTGCTCGGTATATCCGATAAGTAGCTCATTATAAAAGTGAATAAATGTTTTGAGAAAATCATAACCTAAAATGTCAACGAATGTTTCCTCATTACATCTGAGATCTCGCTATGTCCCGAGTTCGACTGTATTATGTTTTATATAAGTTTTAATTATTTCTATATTGAAGACTGATTATGAACAAGAACAAATAATATGCATCTACATAACTTTTGAAACACCTCAAATAGTGTAGTTATTGGATAATATCTGTAAGGTTAGTAGGTGGGTTGGTAGCTTAGTAGTAAAGAGCCTTCACTGGGATTGCGAAAGATGTGTGTCAGAACCCCACCTGCTACAAAATATTTTCTAGGATTTTTCTAATATGTATGTCTCTGAGGCTTTTCCATAGTATCTGATTTATGCGTTTTCATTGTTTCAGGATCGTGTGCGGAATACTTAAAAGCAGAATCAGACGAAGAGCCACGGGTCCTGGGATTAGTGATGGTGCCCGGTAGACATATTGTTTCAATTCAGTTAGACGATACAACACCGGTTACTAAGTATTACGTTGAAGACTGATTTTTTACACAATGTTAACAATGACCATCACTATCAACTAGCATTGCATCATTTTCTCACCATGTCTATGTCAATTATAATCATTCACATCCAGGAGGCCACTTTTTTGTCAGGGTTTATCTCCTTCGGTGTATTTATCTTTTGAAGTCCCGTCCCCACTCCACTTACAGTTTGTGCAAAGCAGTTTCTTATATTTTGCTACTGCAAATTCTACATAGCAGAGTGGGAATGACACTTTGTGAGACAAATAAACTATACCACTCATGATAGAATAGTCAAAACCATTGTTGTTTCATTGGTTAAACAACATCTATTACATTACCTTGTCGTGTCGGCTTCTTTACAAATTTTGTGTATTTGGATCCGAGGTACCTCTCCACGCATCCAGTGGTGTCCAAGTAAATGTCTAGCTACTAAATCTTTCACTAAGTCACCCATATATTCCGATGGATTCAAAAAAAGGGTAGTCTATAAACAGACCACGGTTATAGTGAAACAACTTAACCATGACCATATGCAGAAGCACACCTATTAGTGCGCATAAAGTAGGCGGAGAGAATTAGTATATCCCTGAACTCAGTTGTGTTAATATCGCTGTCTGTCTGCAAAGTCTGGTTTACACGATACAATAATATATTTCCAATTTTACAATGAACCTTCACAAAAAACTTTTACGAGGACAAACGTGAGCGATTGTTTTAATGTTACCGAATATTTAAAAGCGATCAAGTAATTTTCACAATTATTGAACAATACGTGTAATCAGCGTTGCCAATGTCTCGGACCTAATTTGTGACCCCCTGGGGGATGACCCCTGGTGGAGTAGTATGCGACGCAACCATTTTGGTCTGACCCCGATAGTCAAATCTGCCACTAGGTATATGACGGTGACCCTTGACAAAACCAAACAATGTTAAAATATGTACGTAAGTCCCACGGTTTACCTTGACAGGTCCCACTACCTCTCAAGGTGAACTGTGGACGAGATAAGTCGGTCATAAGGGCCATGCAAATAACAGGTAACGATAAGTATAGCAGCGGTCATATAATAACAAATAGTACAATAAATATAACATAAAACATAGTAATAACACAAACAGTTAAAATCTCGATTAAATAAGATGTTAGATTAAATAGGTATATGGTTATTAAATGTAGATAGTTAAGAATATGATTTAGATTATGTAATGTAATTTAACGTGTAAATGTAATAGAGCAACGAATAGGTAAATATTAAAGCGAGGAATATGGACGGGCGTTAACATAGATAATTCATAAGAATAGCGTAACTGGATAAATGATAACTATAATAAAAGGAATGTAATATAAGCTGTAGCATTACTCATGTACCTAGATAAGGATTATCGTCGCATTCGATCAATCCGCGTATCTCCATTTGGCAACATGTGTTTTGTGAATAATGATGACGTCACATTGACAATTCGACATGTTGCAGGCGAGACGAGTTTCGATGTGAGAGCCGGCTCAGAGTTCGTTAATACTAATAACTGTATTATGGATATGACAGTGTCACAAAAAACTATTTGTTATTATTAAAAATACAATCCATGTAACTCTGTCTAGATTTACTTCATTAATTTGTGTCGGAAATAAGTATATTGTATATAATTAAAATGTATTATTAATTCATGGGATTAGACATGCAACTGACATTATTTATATTTCTACTACAAATAAAACAAGTTTATACGATATTAAAAAAATTTAATTACTAAAATACAACAAAAATCCAAGTTTTTAGTTATTATATCGTCTCTGTTCTGGCAGAACACACTAACTGGAGAATACTAGTTTTGAGTAAATTTGACTTTGAAGTTGTTAAAATGTTTGAAATGGTCTATCATGTGAGTTTATTAAGTAATCGTGAAAAGGATGACTTTAAAATAAATACTTTATTTATTAAGAAGGTTTCCAGACGGTAAAGTTTGAAATAAGGAACATTTTGGTATAACTAACTCAATATATAATTTTTTCGAATTAGTGTCTTCTGCCAGAACAGTGACGATATTGCTGTTTGAATGGAATGGAGCACCTACTTCCATGTCCGATCGTAATATGATCATATGGGCCTCCACAGGGCGAAGGTTTGTATTAACAGACTTGTTTTTACGATAAATGGATGTTAACCACTTCAACCTATTAGGTCGATACTCTGACTCCAAACATAAATTGATAAACAATATGTGTATTTGCCAGACACAGGATTCGAACCTGGGACCCACGACATTATAAGCTGACGTTACTTTGGGTAATAACAGGTATTATAGGTTTACGGTCTCCTGTATTGAGGATATCAGGGCCTCCGGTGCGGAATCTATTTTAATTTCGGTGTTGAGTTCTATTAGTGTGAGATGTTCCTCCGGATAGTTACCGAAATTTTCGCAAGATATTTTATATCTTGCGTTGTCCGGTACTGAAACTGGCAGGTCTATCAGGTCCCCGAGGAACAATAGAACTATTGGTAAGATTTCTAATCGTCTGAGAACAGTTCTGAGCACAAACCGACCACTAAATATTTGGGCAACGTCAGGATAAGTAGGTAATTAAATCTGTCGTGAATATTAATATGCAAGATGTCAGTATATCGTCAATAACAATATTATCTAATATATAATTCGATACATACGATCTTAGTAACATATTATTGTATTCATTTGAATCAATAATATGTCTAATATAAAATATATATGAGGAGTTTATTATCAAACACGGCCGAGCCATGTCACTTTCTTTTCAAGAGAGATGAAAGTTTGTTCGACTACCTTTAAACGACATTTTATATTTTTATTCCATCTATACAGCTTCATATACTTACTGTCATAATACGACAATTATTGAAAAGATAAAATTTTATTGAAGATGCTTAGTTTTGTCATTGACTTAGCCATGTTTGATACTAAGTGCAAGAACGTAGTGGTCACGCGGGAGCGGCGTCTTGCGAAACTCAAACGTATAACCGTGTGTGAAATGTTTGTAGACAGTGTCTTTTTTGGGGCATAATACACACGGTTATACGTTTGAGTTTCGCAAGACGCCGTTGCCCGCCCGTCATTGTGGCCAAGCGTGTTGACTCCAGCTTTTGAAACTAAAATGACTTGAAATGGCCATTTAGAATTAAGCCCATATCCGGAAAACTAGCGTTATCCTGAAAACGGC
Source organism: Rhyacophila brunnea (assembly GCF_057557595.1). NCBI lineage: Eukaryota > Metazoa > Arthropoda > Insecta > Trichoptera > Rhyacophilidae > Rhyacophila > Rhyacophila brunnea. Next base: position 37,194,699 of record NW_028232871.1, on the reverse strand, counting down.
GTTCAGAGTTATTGGCAGTTAAACATTTCAGTTGGTTGTTGTGGAGATTCCCGTTATCGAAAATATTTAATTCTGATGAATAACAGTAGTTTGATTAATTGGGAACACGGTTTATTAAACAAAAAAACTTTATTGGATAAACCACCATGTTTATAATAAAATATAAGGTAACAAATTTAATGCTGTTTTTCCGTATAACATAAAATAATCGTACAACATTTTGATGGTAACATCCTTTACCCTAAGTTTTTAAGTGAGTGACTTGACCAAATGTCTTCATCAGTAGGTCTATTTCCAATATCTATTGGGATAAATTCCAATTTATTTTTTAACCAATCAGCACTTTGTTGGCTTCACAAAAGGGAAACAAGACAAAATATCTTTCATTTACTTTGTATCCTGTTGGTTTTTATAACAGCTGAAAAAAATGTATTGCACAACTTCTTACAGCACTTACCCACATACATCAAAGTATATTTTCTTGATAGTCTCCTTTAAAAGTTTTATAATTTTTACCACTATTCGTTTTTGACGTTATAATTAGTTTCGTCAATGACACGCGTTTTTAGAACAAATACATTCAGATTTTATACGCTGAAGAGTAAAAAAATATTTATCGCAACAACAAATAGAAATGCCGCGAACGTCCGTAAGCGCGATAATGTGTGTAAAATGCCGCAAACTTATCTGAAGAATTGATGCGGGAACCACAGTCGAAAACTACGCAATTAAGACTTGCAACTGGATAGAATCTGACATTGGAATGGCGTCCATATGGGTTCTAGTAGTTGCATTTTGACTATTATTCAGATAAGTTGATTGAACTGTATGTCTAACAATAATTCCATGTCATTCATAATAGGAGATTTTAATTTACTTACCAAATATAGTAACAAATATAATACCTAGTCCATGAACTTGGGACATTCGACGCCTGATATCTACAAATTCACCACAGGGCAATCATTGGTAAAGTTGACTTCATGTCTTTCTGTAATCTCACACAGTGTAACAGTAGATATTCATAATATGTACTAGATTTTGCTTTGACAAACTCACCTTCAAGTACTGCTCCCTTATCTAAGATGGATGAACACCATCCACCACTTAAAATCTTTGTCAACTTAGAACACGTCAAGATGTTACCACAATATCTTTCTTTCAAGTACAATTTCCGTAAGTCTTAACTACGAGGAGATAAACACTCAGTTAAATGACGTTAACTGAACTCTTTACTAAAATTAAACACGCATGTGGATTCCAAACTTGAAATTTTCTATGAACTCGGTCATCAAATTCACTACACCTCTTCTTAAACCAAAGAACGTAAAATATCCAACCTGGTACTCCTCGGCCTTCATTAAAATGATCAGTGAGGAAACAAAATTTCACAAAAAATACAAAAAGCATGGAATCCCACTATGTAGACAAAATAACTTTTGATCTTCTTCGTACTCGCTGTAAATCAGAAATAAAGGCGTACCATTCCAAGTTCATACTTCAAACAGAAAACCACATAAAGCATAATCCTAAGGTCTTCTAGTCATATTATGTAAAAAACAAAAAAAAGGAACTCACCTGTGCCCTACCAGCTGAATTTATTTTATGATAACAAATGGGCCTCTGACAGATCCTTACTCTGCGATCTTTTTGCCAAATACATTAGATCGGTCCATTTAAACGACACGAGTCTCAGTACTATAACACCCAACACTAGTTCCTCTTCCAATAATCTGGGACTGATTCAGGTAAGCGTCAATTACATTGAGCTTCTTTACGAGCTGTTTGTTGGCGAATTTACAATCTGCCTGTAAAGTCACCCAGTGTAATCATCGAATAAGCTAACAAGCAGGTTGTAAACACTCTAATGAGAAAAGTTGAAAGCCGGTCAACTTTACACGCTACATGCCAGTGTATGGGCCTTCTGCGTCTGCGCAGTAGAGCGCAGTAGCTACCTCCCGGTAAAAAAACGAACTACGTTCTGTCAAAATAGTCGCTGGCTTGTGGCTTCTCAGCGAATGGAAAGTTTTGTGTGTAATCATCAAATCACAGTAGCTGAATCGCCCGCTTTTAAATTCGCCAACAAACAGCTCGTAAAGAAGCTCAATGTAATTGACGCTTTAGATAATAAATGTATTTTAGCCGAGCTTAAACTGACAGATTCTTCCAAAGGTGCTGGTCCCGACATATTCACCCTATTTTCATAAAAAACTGCGCTAAATCTCTCGTCCTCCTATTCCTATTCCTCCTATTCCTCCGTTATTTGTAGCGCATCACTTCATTCTGGAATATTTCCTACAATAATTTGGAAAAAGGCGTTCATCATACCCATTTTTAAAAAAGGCTGTCTCAAAGGCTGATATGACCATGGCCCTCACAAGGGGGGGGCTAACAGGGCTTTAGTCGGGGTGCCCAGCGTGGCGGGTCGACTTGATAAGTGAGATAAACACACATCACAAATTTTCCCTAATGGGGAAAAAAGTCGCCTGCGGCGCTATTTTTTTTGTAGAGTCTGGTATGTGTGGTTGTGTAATGCAATATTTGATTACTGTGTGTCGATATTCGACAACTCCATAATTCAAATGGATTTATTCAACAATACAAAAAAATCGCTAAAATTACACTGAACACTCGTAATTTTACCAGTAACAACATTTAGCAAACGATTCTGTGTAAAGTTCCACTGCCTTTAACCCTAGCGATGGGTAGGGGGGCCGCCAAAGATCCTGGCCTGGGGGCCCGCTTCAAGATGTGGGGGCCATGGACGTGACTAACTATAGACCTATATTATCGATACTCTCATCTTGGCAAACAAAATGTTTGAAAAGCTAATACATAAGATTATTTTATCACTGTGTCAAACAATCTTTAACTAACTTTCAGTATGGATTTTTACCTCGACGATTAACTTCATCAAACTTAGTTGCTTATGTAAAGTACCTTGAAGAATCTATTGACTCTTTTAAACATGTTCACTTAATTTACATTGCCTTTAGCAAAGCTTTCGATACAGTCAATCACAAACTATTGTACACAAAATTCAGCCACTTCAATTTATTTTCATGGCCCCTTCCTATCATGGCTGTACTCTTATTCAATTAACCATTCACAAAATGTAATCAACGGCCATTCGTCTGACGCATTCCCAGTTCCATCTGGTGTACCACAAGGCTCACATCTAGGTCCACTACTTTTCTGCATTTTTATTAATGACATTACAAAAGTGATTCTCAATTCCAATTGTCTATTATACGCTGATGACCTGAAACTTTACAAGGAAGTACAAAATATTGATGACATCTTTCGGTACAGTTCGGTTATGAGGAATACAGCGGAAAACACATTTTGAAAACACCCGATATACTGGATTATTAATTTGTTAGTTTGGGTTAGTTAAGGTTAGGCTAGGGTTGCTTAGGTTAACCTAACAAATTAACCAGTATATCGGCTATTTTCAAAATGTGTTTGCCGCTGTATTCCTCATAACCGAACTGTACCTTTCTTCTCCAGAAGGAGCTAGATAGTGTTCATAAGTGGTGCATGGTGAAAATCACATGATTTTTAACTCCGACAGGTCGTCAGCTGAATGAAGAACTATTCTAACTTACATTTGAATTTTTTGAGGAGAGAGCTTTTTGAAACAACTTACTGAAATTATTTATTATCTTCATGGATAAATGGATGCATCATATTTTAGTAGGATTATTGATGAAAAAAATGGTGCATACACCTGTCCATATAAATAATAAATAACCGAAGTAGGCTGTTTCAATAAACTCTTCTGCAAAATATTTCAAATGTGAGTTAGAATAGTTCTGCATTCAGCTGACGATGGTGCTTTCAAATTAAATTCACTCGTCGCCGTTTTCTATACCAGGCAAAATACCATATAGATGGCAAGGTGTTCACCGAGGTGTCGCAAATCCGGGATCTCGGGGTGATTATTGATTCCACTACCACTTTGATTTGATTATTTCCAATGCCAATTTAATGCTGGGTTTTTATTTTGAGGCTATCGAAAGATCTCAAAAACCTTCTACCAAAAATTCTTCTTTATAACACTCTGGAGCCCACACTACACTATTCAACAGATTGGAACGGGTGCAAATACGTTTTTTAAATCATTTATCTTTCAGCAATCACTTCAATATCAACTTACCCAATTATTTTTCCCAAATGGAACATTTCAAAATCCAATATTTAGATACACGGCGTACTATTTCTGACCTTATTTTTATCTTCAAAATAATAAATAACCATACAGATTCTCCACAACTACTGTTTTATATTAAATTTAATGTCAATATCTATTCGTCCTCACGTTTTCTCATTTTTATACATTCATACATACAAAACCAATTTAGGTTACCTACTTATTGTCCGGTGGCTCGACTCTGCACAATCTTGAATCTTCACAGTAATCGAGTAGATCTGTTTTGTTCAGTTGCCTCTTTCAAATTAAGTTGCTCCAAAATCCACAACTATTACATTTTTTTTGTTATATTGTCTGTCTTATCTATGTATATATATACTTTTTTTATGTTTTTCTGTTTGTTTTCTCTCTATTTTTTTAGTAGATATAACATTTAGTTTTCGGCTATTCGATGACAAATTACCTTTTATGTATAAATATTTTGACATGAAACACAAAGCAAAATCTTCAATATAAGTTACAAAAAAAAAATGTACACCAGAATATTTTTTATCTGTAATGAGTAAATTGTTTTTCATTTTTTTACCCCTTTCGAACATGTCAAGCAAGTTAGTGATTACCAAAATTTAAAACGATAATTAAAGGGTTCCTCCAACCAGGAAAGGTTGGAAATCAATGGATATACTAAAATATGAGCGTGATGTTCACAATGAATAAAAAGGAGGCAGGATTTCTGTGTTTTGTCAGCGTTATTCAGGAAAATAAGGGAACTAATCAAAGAGACTAGTCTTAGAGTGTGTCAGACCATTGATGGCGTATTTGATGGAGAATGGAGGAAGCTCATCAGGGAGACTGAGGCACACCGTAGATGATGATGGATACTCAAAATAAAACAATTTATTTCCTAATTAAAATAACTTTATTTATTTCTAATAAATTATTTCCATGAAACGTAATATACAATAACGGATATTAATTAAAAATCTCAACAATACAATTCAGTATGATGCCTAGTCCAGACTGAGATAAGTCATGTCACCGGCAATCTGTCTGTACTCCAATGTGCCGAGGGACAATTGAGCAGTGTTACCGCCCAAAAGATCATCATTAGAAATAATGCCTCTCTAGACCGAGCAGTTAATACCACCTGAATGCATCAAGAGCCAGCCACAAAGTACGCCTCCCCTATAGCAAAGAGCGACCTAACCGTCAATATCAGGCATAATTATTCTCAACCAGACTATAGACCAATTCCATTGAATTCATCCAAAAGCCAAAAATAACCAAATTGGAAGGTTATTTGTCAAGTAAAAATTAACAATAATTATACCAACCAGTCTTAGTGGCATACAGCACCGAAACCACCAACAAAATGCCTACAAAGACAAACACCAATTCAGACATTCTAGAATAACGGCGCGGCCGATCTGTATTGCACTAAATATACCGTGTATACACAGACAATTTTTTCCCTAGTATTTTTTAGGTTTTTTCAAATGTAAATTTTTGCAATATAATCTACAAAGCTAAATTATTTATTGAATTTATATTATAGCGCCCAGGGCAAGGGGCAGACTTTGCGCCCCCACAACCTCACCAAAATACTAAAAACATAATTCGTAAAAAAAAACAATTAACCAAAAGACCGAAGACCTTACTACTGCCCTCAGCATGGTTCCCACTAGCCGGGCCCGGCGTAGCGGATCAACCAGATAAGTGAGATAAACACACATCACAAAATTGCACTAATATTAAAAAAGTCGCGCTATTTTAATTCAAGAGTAGTGGTTGTGCCATGCAATTTTTGATTATTGTTTGTACTCCATTCAACTGGGTTTATTAATAAATACAAAAATCGTTATAAAATACCCTAAATTTTACCTTGAACACTATTTGGGATACACAACTGTAGATCATCACACTAACTTTAACCTTAGCGATAGGCAGGGGGGCCTGCCAAATATTCTAGCATGGGGGCCCGCTTCAAGATGTGGGTGCCATGGCCCTTAACACTACACAGTCAAGATCACCATGACGGGTCTGGCCAGTGGCTTTTATTAAAAACTTTTTAACAAAAAACGGTTCATAATTATTATTTTATTTATTGATTTAAATCATTCCAACTAAATATATAGAATTAAAATGTTCATGCTAAAATTTAACTTTTCGTGCTTTGCATGAAGCAAATTCATTAATGATACGCTCATTGCTCAGTGTTTTGGTTATAGCGTTCTCTATGGAGATAATTGCTAAGCCAGATAATCGTTCTTGCCCAATGGAGGAATGAAGATATTTTTAATTTGCCAAAACTTCGTACACATGCAGCCCCAGTAACTGGTATGGTAAGAAAAATTCGAAGAGCGATTTCACAATTTGGGTAAGCATCTTTAAAATGGTATGTATGGATTAATTGCAAAAGTTCCATTTGGTATACGGTGGCTAAATCTGACAGAAGAGAAGATCTTAAATAGTTACCTGTCCATAGATTAATACATAGAATACGAGGGCATTTGGCCCTCGAACATCGGTAGTGTAGAAACAATCGCAGCTACCATTTGTCCCGCTCGAATAGTAAAGTTTCACTTTTATAAGTTAAGCCATGGTTTCCCAAACTATGGGTCGCGAGCGAATATTGAGTGGGCCCTCGCCACTATATACATGAATTAAAAAAAATAGGAAGTGATAAATTTGATATTTCATTCAGCACATAAACATCTACTGGACGAAGAATTCATTCTCAAGCTTACTTATTTGCCGGATATTTTTTTGAAATCAAACGAACTTATTTATATTTGCAAGGATCAAACGGATCAGACATTTTTGCAGTTCTTTGCTAGATTTTTAGATTTTTTGCTCGGTATATCCGATAAGTAGCTCGTTATAAAAGTGAATAAATTTATGGAGAAAATCATAAACTAAAATGTCAACGAATGTTTCCTCATTACATCCGAGATCTCACTATGTCCGTGATCATAATAACCTAGTTTGACTGTAATTAAGTACATAGGAAAAAAAAAATATGGATTTATCTTTAAATTATTATATATTATATTAAAGTATGATTAATAACTGTTAAATTGATTGCATTTTATAGGCAGTAGGTAAATGATTTCCATTGTGAACAGATTCGTAAAAGGCCATTGCTAAAATGGCACCAGTAAATGAAATCATTTGACATCGATCAATAATAAATTAATTAAATATTTTAATTTCAATCAGACGAGACTTTCGATCCGTTTTATGAGCAGAATCGGAAATGTTCGGGAACTGATTCTGCGTGACGAGTATTCCCGAACAGCTCGATAGGTCTGAGCATAGCAGCGCATGCTTTGAAAATTTTTAGTAGATGTCAGACGTGTGGAGCGGTAGGGTATCGCTCGAGCGCGACTTCGCAACAAATCGCGCGGATCTCAATAATAATAGTGAAAACAAACATAATACATGGATAACACGATACATTCGTCGGTTCAATTACTGATATCCGTCCATTGACAGCAAGCGATTAATCTCTCACTAAGCTATGACGGATCTTCTTATTAAAAACAATCTAATGTTGATGGGGAAAATAGCAAGCTATTTGACACATTACGACGATATTACTATGTATAGAAATCATCAAATAATGCATCCTTGATAAATGATAATGTCGGCGATAACTGATTCCCCTTAATCCTCGCTATAATACTATTTACTATTGATAATAAGTAATAGTTAACCCAATTTTCATACGTATTTTGTATTTTTTAACGCACGCACCTTACACATGTCTAGTTATAGATGATAATACCTACATCGAATTTTATGTGCAATAACCGTTTAGCTAATGTGTAATTTTAATAAATGGTGTTAAATCGATGTCTGTATATTTATAATCGAGTAGCTATTTTGTAAGTGACGATCTCCTTAGATTCTTATTAGAATTAAATCATACACCGAATGAATTGTAAGTTATTTTGTGCAATTAAATACATGTGATCGTTCTTCCGGCAGTGGTGTTCGGAAGTGTCAGTGTGAAATGAAATGACTGATATCTGTATGTTGTAATAAATTGTTATTTGTGAATGTAAACAAAGTTATTAAAACACAATGGCGGAAAGAGAGCGAGTGTCAAAATCAACAATCCGGGTGGGATTTTACGATATCGAGAGGACCATTGGCAAAGGAAATTTTGCCGTGGTCAAATTGGCACGACATCGAATTACCAAGACTGAGGTAAGCACAAATATACATCCTAGCATTTAGCTACATAAAAATTGTTAACACTTATTTTATGTCATGTCGTGAACGCGTTGAATTTGTAATTTGTTATGTTCATTATATGTAAAATAAACAACTCCACCCTTCGCCACTGCTACGTTGGGAAACCCGCCTCAAACGACTCAAATAAAATAGTACAAAACTTAAATCCATAGAATTCAAATTCAAATTCCATCAAGTACCTTCGGTCGATATTATTAATAGTATAGCAGTATAGCTTATATAGGTAAGTGTTCTCTTCAAATACTGTCTTAACTACAGTGGAAAACATAAGTAAATTACCATGTTCACTTATAATAATCGGAGCATGGTATTATGAGGTTCCACAGATTAGGGGGTCTTATTTAGGCTATACTACCTACTTCACTATAACAAAACTTAATTTGTCATAAAAAGTCAACATGCGTCCATTTAATGGTATGTTTATTGTTCTATTACTAATAATAATAATATATTCATTGACATGTTTTTGTTTTCAAGTAAATGGGTAACGTTTTTTAGTCATCTTTACACGATTTAAAAATTAATTCCCCCGTCGCCATCACAAAACAAATTGACGTGTTACGTCTGCGACTTTCGCTCTCCGATTGCCAGCCAGTCCAAAATTTCGTCGCACCTATAGTTGAAAATTATTTGCCGTTTCACTGAAGTTGTTCCTTGCACTGGATCAAAAATACACATTGAAATACGAATCTGCAACCCAAAACTTAATATTTATAGAGGAACGGCCGCTCTAACAATTCGGCCAACGTTGGTGCCAAAAACGGTCATAGGGTCTCCGTAAAATTCGCTGAAAAACTATTACTTAAAAACGTTCCAGCGTCCGCGATAATCTGTGTGCGGAGAGGAGTTTCATGACCTGAAGAAGGTTTTCATCAAGTAGTGGATACTATTATAATACCTCGAGTTCTGGTCTGGACCCTCTCCCCAGGAACAGACAAAATACAAACCATCTAGGTAAATGGAATATTACTTTTACGTTTTATTCATCAAGACCTCGTGACTGAGGATGGTTTGCTATCGTGCACCCTTCTCAACGGACTGGCCCTATTCCTCTCGGTATTCTACGACACGCAAGGCCCGTGGTATTGGCATTCATACATTGGTACAATTATCTGGGGCACCCAACGCTTGCTTTAATATTACGATGTGGCATGTCTAAAAGACAAGACAGCGATGGACACTGACGATACTAATAATTATTACTGTTAAGGCCTTGTCCAGATAGCGCGTAACAAGTCGCGCGCTCTCCAGGTAGAGTTGCTTCTTCATAACATAACATATTATTATCTATTTTAAGTATGTTATAATTACTACATTTATTAATACAAGTGAATAACATTTGATCTAATTTTATGCGAGTTAATTAAGCTAAGAGGCGAATCAGTGTAGTAAAAAGTGTAAAAAAAGTATGAAACGTCATCTGGACAAGCTCCAAGCCACGCGCATTCGATAACCACGTGTAGATGTTATACCCTGCAGACCGGTGGTTTATCGCTAGACAAAGTGCGGAGTGTATGGGAATGGGAAATGTAAATGTGGAAATCAGTGGCACTTGCTCGATTTTGTTAACCCCGTCTCCTCCCTCAACTTAAAAATCAATTAAAAAATATTATAGGTATTTGATAACAGTGTTTCTGTGTGCGATCCTGCCACGGCTGATGGCGTTTCTCTAATTTGACGATATCCTTCACATCGCATGTTCTTGTCTGCTTCGTTATACATTGGTTTATTCATTATTGTATGATGCTCCCGGTCCCGTGTTATACCCGGTGACGTCTGTAGACAAAATGCCGCCCCTGGGCAGCGCCATAATGCCGTCCCATATTTTTATACAATATTTTTTAATATCCGTGCTCGTGTCGTTTCTGGTCACCAAGGACGTCAAAGGGCAACAGAAGTAAACTAGACATCGCGAAACTGACAAAAATTAAAGTCCTGTTAAACCTATTAAACTAATTTATACATTTTGTTTCCAACCAGTGAGCTGAATTTTTGAAAGGAACGATATTTTCGTTATTAAGTACTCAGTTTAGGTAGTTATTTCTATATAATATACCAAATGATTTTCCTCGGTTTGCCGCCCTTCAAGTAACTGCCGCCCCCAAGCGACGCTCAATCTGCCTACCCCCACGGGACGTCACTGGTTATACCCAACATGATCATAATATGTACGTAAGTAGGTACCAACACGATGTATAATACAATACACAAACTGTATTCAGTATGCAACTAAGTAATTAAATACATACATATTATCTATGTAGGTATTTAATTTTGTTGATTTCTAGTTAACGGGATAGTTATCACTTTATCAGTGTTATCACTCAGTTATCAGTTTGTGGTCAATTTCATAATGCGGTAATGAATTTTATCCATTGTCTCTTTTGAGTACTTAGTTAGTTACCTATCTATGTGGGTAAGTTATGTACCTACATACCTTTATAGTCGCTTACTAATAAACAATACATAAAGTATACATTGAAGACAACACTTACCTATATAATATATAAGCTATACTATCGACCGAAGGTACTTGATGGAATTTGAATTTGAATTCTATGGATTTAAGTTTTGTACTATCATTGTTTTATTTAAGTCGTTTTTTGTGAGGGGTTTACCAACGTAACAGTGGCGAAGGGTGGAGGTAGGCTGTTAAGATCCTATATAAATAGTGCATACTAAACTTTGTCAATTATACGTATTTGTTTTCACTGAACTAAGACTACGATTCACAGATGGTGTTGGTTTGTTTTTAAAATTCAATTATACCCTGCGAGAACCAAACCATAATAGTTTTGGTATACCAAACCAATAGTTTTGGTATATTTTGGGCGTTACGACAAAATTGTGCACACATTTTTATTCATAGGTATTTGTTTTCGTAGGATTAAATATGAGGATTATTAAAAAAAAAAAAATATTAGGTACACTAAAAAATATTATTCTATCTACAAAATATATAAAAGTTCCGTATGATTAATTGCATAATTTTATATGTTTTATTGATAGATGTGTATTTTTTGACTATATAATATTATGTCTTATGTATCTATCTCTAGTATCTATTATGACTTGGTTTTCGCAGGGTTTAATTGAATTTTAAAAACTAACCAACCTCATCTGTAAATTGTAGACTTATTTCAATGATTTTCAATTTCAAATACGTATGACTGACCATACTAACTGCCTTAAAAATAATCATCTATCTATAAAATATCTATAATTATGAATGAATGAAAAAGTGTGCACAATTTTGTCGGATCACCAAAAGCCATACCAAAACTATTATGGTTTGGTGGCAGGGTTTAATTGATTTTTTTAATTAACCAACTCCATCTGTAAATTGTAATCTTAGTTCAATAAAAACGAATACGTATGTCTGACAAAGTTTAATGTGCGCTATTTATGTCAAATCTTAACAGCCTACCTCCATCCTTCGCCACTGGTACGTAATTACTTTTAAGTTGTAATAAGTAGATCGTATTTATATTTTAACTGGAAACAACCAATGAATGACGTAGTAATTAATTTCTTATCTTTTATCTACCTTAACTTAATTTACAATCAAATTTAGTAATACTTATTATAATTTGATATTTATGAGTTTTACGACTATTTCGCCATCATATAATAAATAATCATTTGTTAATATTTTAAACAATGCCATTTTGTTTTACTTTCTCTTTAATGTGATCATTTATTTTTGACACTTTTTTTCTCTATGATTTATTTACGCGCGTGTTTTTATTCCCGCGGCTCGCTCAAGACAAATAAGTAACAATATTCTTTTAGATCATTAGAGCAGAAGCAGTATAATATAAAATGTGCCCCACGCACGCTTCTTTGCGTGAGTTTTACGGCCGCAGGTAAAACAATAAATAATAATTTTAATAAACTCGGTTGCTGGAAAAATCGACGCGGATAGGAAAACGTAGAAGCGTCTACAATGTGTGAATAGTTGTCACGGATGACGTCACACGCAGATGTTTTCTTTTGTGTACCTACCGTGACGGAGTGGGTGAAAATTCGGGACTTGCCAGTTTCATGGATTATATGCATGGATTATCTCGCAGGCGTGAGAGCATTGTTTGCTAAATACGTATTCATAGACAACGGCGTGGAAAGCTGTCAAAAACAAGTGCACCCGCTGTCAACTTATAAGGGACATAATATGCCTTTATAGTATTATTATTAGACGTCGTGAAAACTAGACAGGCATTGAAGGTTATAAAAATTGGACGTATATTATAAACCGTTAAAGGGTCGGGTCATTCATAAATGAAGTCACACGTTTTTCGGTATTTTACGACGTTTTTCTTAGCTCGTATTCTTATTTGTCCGGTACAAATCTTGCAATCGATTTTTAACTAACTTCCCGACTAGCTAGACATTTGAAACTTTTAGAATATATCAGAACACGATGCCAATACATTTTTTAAATACTTTTAGCCATCTTTAAGTAGAATTGATTTAATTTTCAGTTAATTCTTTTTTGTATGAAAAGTTATTTGAGAAGAAATCCGTAAAAAGTAAAACTATTATTGGTTGCTATGTGGGTCCTAGCAACTAAATTATTAACTATGTAAGTATGTAAGTTACTATGGAAATCAATATGGAGTGTCAAAATGACATTTCAGTATATTTATTCAGTATTTCTATCAAGTGCAATTTTTTTGATCGTTTAAGCTAGTCAAGTCAAGTTTATATGATTCAACAGAAAATTTAAAAACGCGGTATATAAAAAGTTCTTTTTATCTTGTAATTATTTACCACTCCATTTCTTAAAAAAAAACTACTTATTATGTTGAGGATTTCAGTACCTACTTGTAATATTTTCAGAAAGAATAGGAAGTATCTTGGTTTTGTGACGTTATATATTCAACACTTCCCCCTATACTCTTCACCGCAACTTTGCCTTTATATCAGCCGTCTATGAACGACCCCTAAGTTGACTAATATTAATAATTCACGTGAGGTAAATAATAACATTATTCATTAATGTTGTTATTATTACTTTTGTAAACACATTTTTTGTATTCAATACATAATACACGCGTGTTTTGAGGAGCAGCATTAGGTTTTACAGTGTTATACCCCGTTACGTATTATCGCGGCCATAACAAGAAAATGCACGTGTAAAGACGTGCAAGTTGCAAGATTGCATGCAAAGATCAAAAAAATTCAGAGGCTTCTGATTTTTTACGCAATAATTGATACTTGCATGATCGGTGCGCATGCGCAGTAGAAAGATAGTGGCGAACGTACCGGAAGAAATACGAACTACACCGCGCAGAACATTTTGACGTTTACCGACTATCAACGAACCTGTCAAATGGCAACATCGCGTCTCGTTTATGCATGAAGAGTGAGATTGGAGAGACAGTCAGCAATTTTAGGTGTAAACCGTTATTATCACGATAGTTTAAAATACACACTGTTGGTGCCAGTAAATCCATGCACCTATAGGCGCTATAAACTATAAATATTGATAAACTATCTTGAAAACCATATATATCGTAATATATTGTAAGGACGTCTGTACTGCGGTTTTATGTACCTATTTATCATGCTCTTTCGTGCAGTGATGTCTATTTTTATTAGCCGACATTTTTTATTTAAATAATTTACTTATACATAGTATAAGAAACAATCGATAAAAATATTATCGCATCTCATGGCATTGAAAGGCTACCATCTATTTGCATCTACAATTATTTGTAATTCTGTCGTGAAAATAAAATAAATTAATATTAATATTGACATTCTAGTCGGTAGAAGTAGGTTTTTTCCTCTGTCGGTACATTTTCATTTCGTGCTTGATCCGATGACGTCATCCGAGTATAACAGAAGCGTCCGTATGACGTCAGAACTCTCACAGCAGCCGACCGAGTAGGTAATCAAAATGATCGATACGGTTGTTGTCTCCATTTTTGAGATCTCGCATTTTTTTTTAAATTTAGCATTAAATAATAATGTGTGTTGTCGTTTGTAACATACAAAGTTATTTTGATATGCACATACAGGTAGTTGACTGGGGGTTGGATATGAACACTGCATCATCACCATCATCCTCAGACAGCGAACTATGGGGTGCCTTTTCTATTGTGTCATATTGGATTGTTCAACATTAGCCGGCTCTCACATCAAAACGCGTCTCGCCTAAAACATGTCGAATTTGTCGAATGCAACTGTTTCGTTTGAAAAAAACATCTGCTGTTGCCATCGACAATTGCATCCTTCTCGGGCTCCGGAGTCGAAGAGTCGAAGTCACATACAAACACCTACGAATTGGTCATTCCTATACCGGCTCACCGATCACCGCATTCAAATATCTATACGTTTTGAAGGCTACGCGCGATTGTCGCTAGGTAGATGTGCTCGGTCTTCACAAGCTACACTGGATCGCAGTTCTCGGAAGGTTTGTTTTATGGCTGTGCGGCACACGAGACGAGTTTTGATGTGAGAGCTGGCTAACTTTCCACGTCAGTTCATACAGTGTACATGACCCGACCTGCACTGTCTCTCAATCTTAATTAATATACTACCAATGATACGGACACCCAATAAGTAAAGTTAAAAAGATGCATACTTTATACATATGTAATACTTACTTGATCTATGCACCCGCGGTGGCTGGCGTAGTGGTTATAAGTCGCGGGGTCTAATCATACTTTTCCCTGACGCTACAACCCTATCTGACTCATGGTCTCCTCCAGCATTTGCCTCCATCCGGGTTTGTCCAAGGATGCCTAAAGTGTTTTTAAATTCGACTCTACACAACCCCTCCATCTGGTAGTATAAGACTTGTACGAGGTCGATCAAGTCTTAGTTTGACTTCCGGCTCCCGAATATCATTTATTTTTCATCAGGCGTGGCTCATCCATCCTGTGTATACGGCCCAATTAGACTAACCGATGGTTAGATGGACTACTTATGCAAAATATTCCAATATTTTCACTGAACCATTTAACTGTCCATAGTTGCACTTGCACACATATTATTTTTTCTTTCCTAACGTACAATGGCGATTGGAAATAAACAAGCTGACTCCTGACTACTACACCAGTCAATTTTTGACAGGCCGTTATGGGTTCGCTGCCAAGCTCTTTGAGCTAGGACTTGTTACCCGACCGGCATGTCCATTCGGCGGAGAAAAGCAGGATGCAAACCACATCATCTGGGAATGTCCGAAAATGTGCTCCGAAAGGGAAGAGATGCTCAAGTCGGTCCAACCAGCTGTTGGACCCATCGGGCCGTCCGACCTGGTCGCCACAAAGGCCAATTTTATTGCTTATATGATTTATATTTATATTATTAAATTTCTTTTCTTTTTCTTAATTCTCCGTGCCTTTCTCTACCACGGCACTTTGTATTAGAGTAAAATCATTAGAATCAGTTAAAGCTCACTTGAGAGCGTGGCTTGGGTATCTGCTCTTGAGACATTCCCAAGCTTAAACAACTGCTGATACCTCAAATCCAAACGTAGGGCCTCGTGATATGCTCGATTAAGACCGACTGTGGTGCGGGGCGGGTTGGTATGGACGGTTCATGTTTGTGTGTCCATAGTTTTATGACCATATCAGACCATTACCCGTGTATACTTATGCTGTGATAAAAAGCGAGTTGTTATAATGCGATCATCAACGTAGAATTGGAACTGAGGGTGGCTTTTGAGTTTTTTTGCAACTGTTGGGTAGGTATGTCATGACTTTGGGCGCCGGGGAAAAAAATCTGATGTGAATAAGCTTGGGAACTCCTGGTTTAGATCCTAGTTATCACGACTCGTTGATCCATATACTATTTATTATAGTGGCTAACCTTTCTTCCAATTGTTTTTAGGATGGTTACATTTAAATTGTACGTAAAACATTTCACCGTAGCACAGTTTGCCGTGGCCTTTATACGGTCTCCAATTTTATTAGATTCAATATGAACGTTAATTTAATTTTCATAGCTGATTTTGGCAAAATTCATGAATTCAATAATGAAAACCTAACCTAACAAATAATCCAGTATATCGGCTATTTTCAAAATCTGTTTGCTGCTGGCTACCTGTAAAGTGTAAACTGACAAGAACCGTGTTATATTTAGACATGAATTTCATGTCAGTACTATACGACCCAAAGAGGTTGAACGGTCTTTAATATACGGCCATATATTTCCGATACATTTTTTTTTGCGAACTGCATACTTACAAGTTTCCGGACACGTTTTAGGATAACCTCTAAAAATCAACGTACATGTATATTTTTCTATAAAAAACCGAATTCTTACACTGGATAATCATTTTTTTAATAAACACTCGCTAAACGTTTTCCATTCATACACCTGAGAGCCTCTTTGATTGACAGTTAGTATTCACTGAATAATAAGTAGGCAGGTACGACGTCATTCTTTCGTCAGATGAAAAAAACTACTATATTACCAATGGTGTGTTTCGAAAGTGTTTTGTACCTGAGTATTACGATATTTTAATACTATTATTTATAGCTTTTTCTTTATTATTTCGTTTGAAGTTAATAGTGTGTTTGAAATAATCTCTCTGAAGGTCGTAACCCATGCTATTATGAGTTTTTGAGATAATATGTATTTTTATTATCCGCATGTAAATAAAATTATCTTATCGAAAGACTTTTTCTTCCGTCATCTGTTAATATCTGACGACATTAATATTGTCGCGGATGCAAAAAACGATCAAACTATAGAAATTGTAGGAATCTGTAAACGGTATATTATGAGTAAAATAATTTTATCACCGCAATGTGTAGAGAACGCGTACATATAAGTAAAAGCATTCTGATAAATTAAGTTAAGCTATGCTTTCTACCAGTAGCGAAGGGTGAAGGTAGGCTGTTAAGATTTGCCATGAATAGTGCACATTATGCGCCGGCCACACGGCAGCGACTTGCCTGCGCGGTTTTGCCTGTGTAAAATTCTCCAGATCCAAGTGGACCAAACAATGGCTATTGAAAAGAAACATACACTCGGATATAAATCAGCATTTTTTGCTTAAATATAATATATACTAGTGGTGAAGGGTGGAGGTACGCTGTTAAGATCCGCCATAAATGGTGCACATTAAACTTATTCAGTCATACGTTTTTCTTTTCATTGAAATAATACTACAATTTACAGATGGTGTTGGTTAGTTTTTAAAATTCAATTAAACCCTGCGAAAACCAAGCCATAATAGATAATAGTCAAAAAATACTAGTCTATCTATAAAATATCTAAAATTATGCAATTACATCATATATAATATGAATATTTTATAGATATAATATTTTTTTTATCTATTGTGATTTTGTTTAGGCAGAGCATAATGAATTTAAAAAACGTACCAACAATAATATGTGTAATATTATGTATTCTTCCATCCTTCCTTCCATCCATATTAATCCAACGAAAACAAATAAGTATGAATGAAAAAAAACCGTAACCTTCGACGAACTGAGCGCGGCTTGTAAAACTCCGTTTGCGCAGTTAAAATTTCAAGCAAGTTGAATTTTACGCATTTTGCGCGGTGTACATTTTTGCTGTCCACACGCACGGGTTTGCCTGCGCAAACCGGTTAGCGCAGGCAACACCGTGGTGAAGCATGAGCGTGTGGCCGGCCTTTTACAGTTTGTTAGTCATACGTACAGTAGGTGCTCGGTAATGCGGCACCCATATTTTTTCACCTATGCCGGACTGTCGTAATTGCCGGATTATTGGATTTCTATAGGAAATAATAAATAATCTGTCAAAGTCGGGCACCGAACTGCCGGCTCTCCGCTCTGTAATCCGGCAGTTTAATGTGAAACCTGCCGGATTATAGAGCAGGAGAGCTGAGTTGCAAAATACCGGACTAATGGACGTGCCGGTTTGGTAACGTCGGATTACCGATCGCCTACTGTATCTGTTTTTATTGAACTAAGACTACATTTACACATTGTATTGGTTAGTTTTTAAAAATCAATTAAACCCTGTGTCACGCACTGATTTTTCCGCCCCTGTGGGGGGCGCTCCCATAAGGAGTAGTGCTCCCCAGCCGCTCGGTCTGACCCTGGTAGTCAATGTGCCACCGGCGTAAGGATGACGACCCCGGCAAGGCCGAACAAAAGCATGCGATATATTTCATGTGTATAAGTCCCGCAGTTTGCTCGGACAGGTCCCACGACTTCTCAGGGTGAACTGCGGATGAATAAGTCGGTCACTGACCATGAGTATAGGTAATAGGTAATAAAGTATAGGATAAAAATTTGAATTAAATATGTTTAGATAAGGGGATAATTAAATTAAATAGGATGTAAAATATGATCTGAATAGTAAGTGTAAATATGAAATATAAATTGTGATGTAATAGATAAAATAATGTAACAACATGCAAGGACTAATGAGAATAATAAAAGGAGACTTATGGATGGGCGTTATAGTACATAGTAAATAAGGTAATTAAGTTGTATTGTAATAGCTCGATGTCGCCACGCATCGCACGTACGAGGCGCAATGATTGTTAACATATGCTCATAGGTCCTGTTGCGAAAACTTCCATTTGCACATATGTGCAATCACAAAGTATAGCAACACGTAGGGCAACCATCGATCCGATTTCAATCACGATCCCGCGTAATCAATTTCCATACTAAAATTCGATTTGTAATAGCTACGGCTGTTCCGCGCGCGGCGTTTCCGAATCGGTATTCCGGCAGCTTTCCTGCTCTGACGTACGACGGCGTCTCTGTCGTACGTGTTTGAAACCGATTTCGCGATCCGATTTGCCACTCTGCAGAGACAGAGCCCCTCTCGCTCGCGTATATGACGGCGTCACGCTCACGCGCGACGGGAGAACCGGATCGATGATTTTGGTCGATCAAGGAGACCGCGTACTGGAATAAGGCGCGGGAAATCTTTGATCGGCGAAGTATGAGTATGTACTAAACAATTATTGCTGCCTATATGTCTGGTTGACGGAATAACATCCGTCAACTAGTCGTAAGTATGTGCCGGTGGCGACACCGAGCTGTATTAGATGTTAAGGTAGGAAAGATTGCGCGACAGGCACGCAGATATATTCAATTTAAGTAACGTTCCCTCTAGATATCAATTAATATTAAACTTTCATGTTATAAATAAATTAATGACCTACCGATTTCATATTCTGAGACCAACGTCGAGGAGGTATTCAGGCCGTCGGAGTGCCTCAAAGATTGGCCCTCCAACGGTAGTTGGCCGAAGGATTGGTATGCGCTATCGTAGGCTTGGTGCCACGAATATGCCAATTTGACCACTGGCATATGAAGCCTTACCATCCAGGCTAACTCAGGAGTGCCCTTGTTTCTGAGTGAGAGGCACCGTCACGCCGCTAGAGCCCACGGGGCCGGCCGCCTCTGTGACGGTCCTCCCTCAGCCATGAGGAATGTCACCACACGGGGGGTGTGCTGTATCGATAGGCAATTTGACGACAAAGCCGTTGATACCAAGCACTCCTTCGTACGTACATTTTTCGCTTGGCTGGGCCAGAAACAGGGCGCTACTGCTTCTGAAGGTACGTACTCTCAGTACCAGGAGGTACCAGAAAAACGTAAGTGACGCGAGGGCGGTTCCGCCCATCAGGAGGTGCCGCCTAAGACCTATAATTTGGCGTAACCGGTTTTCACATGGATGTTGCGGATAATCGGCCACGGCACGATTTCCGCCAATCTTCATAGTGAAACCGTTACAGATTTTCGCACCCCCCGAAACGTTGGACAAGGGGATGAAATCGGTCAGATCTGTATAAAAACCCGTGATTTTAGAATCCAGCATCAGTCGTTTTCTGCTCTTACTACCCCGAACCTGCGACGGTCGGCGGTATAAATTTTCTCACATTTCGCCATACAAGTCTTCGAGGGACTTGAGGGGAGGTACTCGCCGAGGTCCATAATACCTACCGGTTGATACCTACTCCCCTATACCTACTGGCAATCTGACAGTTAGGCGAAGTGTCAGACAGCGACTTAGCCATTTCATCCGCGTTATAATTTTTGTTTTATTGGACCGGGTTTCCAACCTTTTCGACACAGTGCCCCGTGCTCGCGTAATCTCGACTACCGATAAAAAAATAAATTAGTTCTTAAATAATTAAATAATAAATGTGTTGGTTTATATAATTAGTTATTATATAATAAATAAGACTTTTTTTAATATTTTGTGGTTTCCGACTTTCATAATTCGAACTTTATAACTTTTGGTGGTCGCGGAACCTAATAAATTGTTTCTAATATAGTAAAAAATTCTTTCACTGGACTATCATATTGTGCCTACCTGCTCTTCCAATACTGAATGTACCTCCACTCCAGGCCCGGAGCTAGCCGAGGATTCGGAGGCCTACATCGTGGCGCCCAACTTAATGGTGCTGTCCAGGTCGCATAAACCTGGCCGGATCCCAGACCCTGAGATCCTCTACAGCATCACAAATATAGAAATAAATAGTGAGTACGATTTTTAACTGTGTTATACAACATCAAGCTCACTGGAAGAGCCGTGTAGTGCAAAAAGGAACTTTGACATTAATATGAACTATATAATATAAAATAAAAACTTAAAAAAAAAATACTTAGCAAAATTTTAAAAAAAAAACTTAAAAACACTTATAAAATTTTTGCGAAAAGCCAATACTTAGTAAAAATTTTGAAGAAGATTAAAAACACTTGTGAAATTTTTAACAAAAATAAAAAGACTTGTGAAAATTTTAACAAAAATAAAAAGACTTGTAAAATTTCGAAGAAAAAAAAACACTTGTGAAATTTTTTAACAAAAATAAAGACTTGTAAAATTTCGAAGAAAAATAAAAACACTTGTGAAAATTTTAACAAAAATAAAAAGACTTGTAAAATTTCGAAGAAAAATAAAAAAAAAACACTTGTGAAATTTTTTAACAAAAATAAAGACTTGTAAAATTTCGAAGAAAAATAAAAACACTTGTGAAAATTTTAACAAAAATAAAAAGACTTGTAAAATTTCGAAGAAAAATAAAAATCTTCGTGTAAACACCAAAAACACTTTGAAAAATTTTGTTGAATAAATACTTATAAAAATTTTCGCGTAAAAACAGAAACACTTTGAAAAATTTTGTTGAATAAACACTTATAAAAATTTTCGTGTAAAAACAAAAACACTTTGAAAAATTTTGTTGAATAAATACTTATAAAAATTTTCGCGTAAAAACAGAAACACTTTGAAAAATTTTGTTGAATAAACACTTATAAAAATTTTCGTGTAAAAACAGAAACACTTTGAAAAATTTTGTTGAATAAATACTTATAAAAAAATTTTCGTGTAAAAACAAAAACACTTTGAAAAATTTTGTTGGATAAACACTTATAAAAATTTTCGTGTAAAAACAGAAACACTTTGAAAAATTTTGTTGAATAAATACTTATAAAAATTTTTCGTGTAAGAACAAAAAAAAAAAAAAAAAAAAAAACTTATAAAATTTTTTTTGAAAAAAAAGACTTAGAGGATTTTTGATGTAAAACTAAAAATAATCTCTACGCCGTGCATTAAAAATCGCTGCAAATTACGAACGGCTCGACGGCTCGCATGCACACGCGGTCCAAAGCACGCCGAGCGGAATCTACCGACAGCGAGGAAACACTAGTAACCATGCCTCGCCCAGCGGAAGAGCCAGCCGTCAGTGGTCCGTCGGACGTCTTCGGCGTGCCTGATTTTCAGGACGCCCAAATCTTTCCGGAGGACAGCCCGCGGACGGATATCACCGTGGAAAGTGGCCGGCCGCGACGAGAGGCCACAGATGACGACGACCAAAGACCATATGCGCCGAAGCCGGAACTCAAGACCCAGTTCACGGGGGACCCAAGACAGCGGTTCCTCACCTTTGTGGAGGAGTGCGAGGTGTATTTTAAAGCCTCCAAATGCCCGCCCAGCTGCCGGGTGTCCGAGGCTATACGCCGCCTGGAGGGAGAAGCGAAAGCCTGGGGACGAGACTTCGATCCCGCCGATTCGTGGGAAGCCTTCAAGGAGGACGGCGTCCTCCATTTCGAATCCTTTGCTCGCCGGCAGCGACAAAGGATCGACCTCATGGTGAGACGCCAGAGGCCAGAGATGGCCCCATACCCATTCCTGCGGCAGAAGTCAGAACTCGCCGCAATCCTAATGCCGGATATGAAGCCGGAAGTGATGGCACAAACCTTTCACTTCCTGCTGACAGAAGCAGATCAGATCCGAGTGGATCGCATACAGTGGAGGACGATGGCACAGCTGCTAGCCGTAGCCAAAACACTCCACCCGCTGCCTGGCGAGCCCGCGGGAAGACGCCAGGCGTACCAGTCGTCGTCCAAGCAGCCGCCGCCGCCATGCATCCTGTGTGGCCGTGGCGACAGCGAACCTAAGAAGCCGCAGGCCGCCGACAACTGGAGAGATCGGACACGGGCCGATCAGAAGCCCGTGGCGCAGCGAGATGTCCGCGGTGAAGAGGAGGCGCCAAGGCGCCAGGAACCCACCAACCGAGGCGGGTACAGCGGGCGAGGAAGAGGCGGCGGCAACCGTGGCGATCGCCGCGCAGCCAGCGGCCAACGCCAAGCTGAGCCCGAGCCGCGTCGTCAGGAGCAGTCCCGCCAGGACTGAGGGCGCACCCCGCCGCCGACGGCCCGTTGTCGGCTCAAAGGAGGACGTCGGCCGAACGGGCCCAGCCGAATTGTGAACCGTGCCGAGTGTAGAGACGTACCCCTCACGCCTACGCGAGGCATAGTTCGTGATTCGAAGGCACAACCGGTATCGAACAATGACCGTGTTAGTGAAAATAATAATGTAGACAATAATTGTAGCATCGTGCCAAATAAGACTGAATCTGGTCCCAGTAGCGTAAATTTATGTACATATTATGTTAACATTGATCAGGTTCCAGTTACCCAGGGGGGAGCACAACCAGTGGTCGTGGATACCGGTACTGATGTGGGCGCATCACTGCCAGATGCCTGCAGCATCAGTACGGGCCCTGAAGCGAACGCGTCGAGTACGCACACTGGTACCATGTGCCATTCCGTTCGGGACGTAAGGAGCCCGAACCCCGAGACCCTCGGGTCAAACCGGTGGGGGACACCACCTCCCGGTTACAATAATGGCCATGTCAGGTCGATGACCTTTTATAATAAGATAGAATTAGGAAAATTAGGTTATGTTAGCAACACGGAGGTGGACGACGGACAGGGTAAGTGTCGAATGTCCGTCTCGAGTGAACGCGACCGGCGGGGCTCCAGCAACACACGAGCCACGCAGAGCTCAACCGGAACGGTAAGTAGCTCGGGTCGCGTCAAAGTTGGCGGCGGCCCCTCTGTGTTAACTAACCCCAGTAGTTTTAGAGCTGATTCTGGCACATCGTATTTAACCCGTAGTTTGAATTGCAAGGCTGAGACTGGCCGCCTAAAACCTAAAGTCAGTAACGATAATTCATATACCGCCACCAGTAATCGTAAGTGTAAAATAAATAGTGATAAGTGTATTTTAATTAACGATGTATGTTATAATGTTGAGTGTGATATAGCTAGTGTAAGTGTTGATAATATAAGTGCTGTAAAAAGTGATGACCCTGTAAATAAAACGTGTAATATAGATAGTGTAAATACAACTACCGGCGACGACGCGAAGCTGTTCGATGGCGAGTCGGCAGTGCGGAACGCCACCGTAGTCGGCGACGAAGCATCAGCGGGGGTATACAGTGTCTGGGGGGGGGCCACTCCCATTTTAAGGGGTGGCCACCTTCTCACACTGCCCTTCCGCATAGAAGGAGACGAGAAAGAGTATGATGCCGTCGTTGACACGGGAGCGACGCACACTTTGCTGCGTAGTGATCTATGCCTCCAGGAAATAGTGCCGCGTGGGAAACCACAATCTTTAGTTACGGCCGGGGGGGGATCACTGCGTACCGAAGGGGTTGTCACCGTAAAGGGCTTCCTACGGGATAGCCCGATAGTGGTGCAGGCACTCCTAGTCAAGGACCTACATGTCCCATTTTTAATCGGACTGGATTGGCTGGAGGCGCAGCAGGCGGTGGTCGACATGAAGCGCCGCTGCATCCACTACGGTGACGACCTGCGACAGACGCTGTACAGCAGGACCCTTCGGAAGCCCTTACCGGGTGGTCCGATTCAGACAGCGGAACTAGCGCCCGGAATCCCCGATTCGGCCCGCGTCGCCTTGACGAAAGTCTTGGAGGACTACGCGGACCGTTTTGCAGAGACCGGCCCCTTGTGTCGAACAACAGAAGTGAGGGTCTTCCTGAAGAACCCCACTCCGTTCCGTCTTGGTCCCTTCCGTCAGTCGGAACAAAAGAAACGCCAGATACAGGAAGACGTCGAGCAGATGATGGCAGACGGAGTGATTGAACCGAGCTCCAGTCCATATCTGAGCCCAGTGGTACTGGTGCCGAAGAAGGACGGTTCTACAAGGTTTTGTGTGGATTATCGGCGGCTGAATTCGCAGACGGAGGACGAGGCGACTACGCTACCGTTAATCCTAGAGACCTTGAAGGACCTAGGAACCGCTAAGGTATTCAGTTCACTGGATCTCCGCCATGGTTACTGGCAGCTCAAGTTACATCCAGAAACCAAACCTTTGACGGCCTTTGCGACAGCTGACGGCGGCTGCTACCAGTTCCGCGTCCTCCCATTCGGGTTGAAGCAGGCTGTGGGAGCATTTCAGCGCCTGATGTCGCAAGAGGTCCTGATTGGTTTGGTGAACAAAATCTGCCTCGTCTACCTCGACGATATTATTGTGTACAGCAATAATTGGGAAGAGCACGCGCAGCACTTGAGGCTCGTGTTCGAAAGATTGCAATTCCACGAATTGCGGGTCGCCCCGAAGAAATGCCAGATTGGAAGGCAAGCTGTGGATTACCTGGGTCATCATATCACGGAGACGGGTAATGAGCCCCAGGAACACCACCTTGCTGAAGTGGAATCGGCTGCGGTGCCAAAAACGAGGCGAGATGTGCGCGCTTTTCTGGGCCTGTGTAACTGGCTCAGAGAATACGTGCCGCGTTTTGCTGAGATGGCGGTACCGCTGACGAAGCTGCTTCGCACAACTGTGCGATTTCGGTGGGACGACGAAGCGGAGGTCGCCTTTCGTCGAATAAAGGACGCGTTAAAGCAGCCTTTGAGATTGGCTAGACCCGATTTTGAGAGGCCCTTCTGCCTCCAGACGGACGCCAGTGGACATGGCATCGCGGCCGTATTGTTCCAACCACGGGACGATGGCGGGCGCGATGTCATCTCCTATGCGAGCAAGCGCGTCAACGAAACTGAAGCTCGTTATCATATTAACGAACTGGAAGCCATGGCCGCCGTATGGGGTATAACCAAATACCGCGGCTACTTGGAAGACAGAAAGTTTAAATTGATAACGGACAACCAGGCGTTGACGTGGTTGAACACCGCCAAGAACCAGAAGGGTAAGCTCGCTAGGTGGGCGATTCTGCTCTCGGAATACAATTTCGAGATCGAACACTGCCCCGGCAGTGAGAACCATCTAGCCGATCACCTCTCAAGATTTCCGCAAGGACCAGCGGGTGCTACTCTTAGTCCGGAAGAGGAATGCGCCCGTATTGAGGCACCGACGAGACGAACGGAAGCTACGGCGATGTTACTAGTCATGGTAAACATCCGGGAGGAAGTAATTGAGAAGCAGAAGACCGACCCACGCACTATGGCGACAGTCGCGCTTTTCAATTCTCCCGACAATGCGGGAAGACGACCCGCCGGACTAGCCGTAAGGGACGGAATGCTGGTAAGGATTAGCAGTCGGATGGATCCGCAGCTAGTCGTACCAGCCGGCACAAGGGAAGACGTGATGAGAGTATACCACGACCAGAGCGGGCACCCAGGTGCCGCGGAAACCGACCGCTCTATAAAGGAGTGGTATCACTGGAAGAAGAGACGGCGTGACGTCGAAAGATACGTCCGTAGTTGCGAGGTGTGCGCCACTCGGAAGAGGGCTGCCCCGCAACCTCCGGCACCTCAGACGTCGCATATGGAAGCAGTGAGGCCATGGGAGATCCTGGCGTTAGATTTGATGGGACCATACCCAACGACCAGTCGTCGCAACAAATATTTGCTTGTGATGACTGACATGTTCTCCCGATGGGTGGAAGCCTTCGTGATGCGATCCGCGACGGTGTCGGCGATCTTACCATATGTGGAAAATCAGATCCTGAAACGTTATGGTTATCCGCGAGCGATTCTGACGGATAACGGGACTCAATTTGATCATCCCAGGTGGCGTATGGCTTTGGAAAAATGGGGAATAAAGCATTGGACAACGGCGATTTATATGCCGCGCTGTAACCCCACCGAACGCCGAAACCAGGAGATCAAAAAGGGTCTCCGTGTCCGTCTAGCGAGCAATGACCATGACAAATGGGATCTGCACGTTCCGGACATTATGTACGATCTCCGATGCCGGAGGAACGCCGCGACTGGGTTTTCGCCCGCGGAAGTGCTATGGGGGTTCCCGATCTGCCGACCGGGACACTTCAGCAACCCACTGCGGACAGAACTCGACGATGAGGTCCGGTTAGATAGGGAAGAGATGAACGCGGCGGTATCGGCCAACCAAGCGGCGTACTTCAGAAGGCGAGGTACCGAGCCGACCACCGGTCCGCTGACGTTCGAGACAGGTGACCGGGTGTATACGAAGGAGCACCCGAAGAAGAGGCCAGGCGCATGCGCCGGCCTAGATGCAAAATGGAGTGGACCACACACGGTCATAATGAAAGTTGGTCAAACACAATACTTTGTGAATCGACGTGGCAGGCCCTATAAATTCCACGTCGATCAACTCCGACGTTATCTGCCTCCTGTGGCCACGGGAGCCGAGGTAACTGACGAGGGGGCAGACGATTCGGTGACGCCCCCAGCGCCACCGGACGTCACTTCCGCGAGCTTGGGTGACGGTACCGAACCGGTCGGACCGTCGCATATCCCAACAGCGGAAGACGAAGTGCGAGGAGTCGACTTCGAAACGGACGATGAGATTGGGGAAACCCAAGGAGGGGATGGCGTGGATGGCATAGTCGACCCCGCGCCATCCGGGGAGTATCGCCCAGAGGAGATGGGGTACGATACGAGGGGACGCTCGTCACCAAGACCGGCGTCTCCAGAAAACCTCGAAGCTGACGACGGCACCACGGTGCCCGGTGTCGGCAGGAGCCTTGGAGACCGAAAGGACGCGTTGGACGACGTCTTAGACGACGCCCCTTTCAGGTCAAGGCCTCCCAGACGAGAGTTCCGCTTGGCGGGACGCACGGGGAAGCGGCGCCAAAAAGGGTCCGTTCTCCCGGCGTCCGCAGACGTACGGTAGGAGTCCCGAGCTATACGCCGTGGTTTACGACCGCTATCCTGATGCGCGCAAGAAGAGTCACGCACGTAAGGCAAATAGCTATGGGACGAAGGAGTGCACGCCTTCGCCCAATAAAGCTCTCCAACTGAAAGCACTTACGTGACGTGACAGCAAAGACACCGCGCGCAGAAAGGGGACCGAGGCCCAGGGTAGCGGAGTGCTCACACGGGTATACGTTGGGTTCCACCGCGTCGAAATGGAGGAAGCGGAACGGCGATTAATTCTTTTGTTTTCTTTGTCTTGTTACTAAACCCTAACACGCATGTATAATTCTTGTCCTTTCTTTTTTTTTCCGCTTGTGTTGTAAATAAACCCATATATGTACGTCTGACGTCGAGGATACGACCGGGGGAACCTCCCTGGCGTATGATCTGTAGGTCCCAGAACGGGCTGCCTGGCTCACACCGGGAAACCTGTACGCCCAACCCTGACGAAGGACTGGGGGAAGGATGCTTCCTTAAGCTCTTGTCCTGACCAACACTCCTCGTCAGGAGGGTAACAGGCAGACTATTTCGTCACCAGCAGCCCGGGAATGAATTATTCTCTAATCCATAATTGCATTGTATAAAATTTCTCTTTGTTTTTCTTCTCCCATATTCTTGCACCCGACTCTGGGCAAATAATAAATATAAAACATAATTACCCCTCACTGTCATGTGCATGCCGTAGTGTTACGAATTATTTTAGGTATTTTCTTTTGTACGTTTTATCATTATTTTTTTTTTGAGCATGTTTTGTTTCGTGAGGCGGAGCCGAGGGGGGGCCGGTGGCTAGTTGAGGTCAGATCCTGGCGGTGGTTTTGCTTTGGTTGGGGGGATTTGTCACGCACTGATTTTTCCGCCCCTGTGGGGGGCGCTCCCATAAGGAGTAGTGCTCCCCAGCCGCTCGGTCTGACCCTGGTAGTCAATGTGCCACCGGCGTAAGGATGACGACCCCGGCAAGGCCGAACAAAAGCATGCGATATATTTCATGTGTATAAGTCCCGCAGTTTGCTCGGACAGGTCCCACGACTTCTCAGGGTGAACTGCGGATGAATAAGTCGGTCACTGACCATGAGTATAGGTAATAGGTAATAAAGTATAGGATAAAAATTTGAATTAAATATGTTTAGATAAGGGGATAATTAAATTAAATAGGATGTAAAATATGATCTGAATAGTAAGTGTAAATATGAAATATAAATTGTGATGTAATAGATAAAATAATGTAACAACATGCAAGGACTAATGAGAATAATAAAAGGAGACTTATGGATGGGCGTTATAGTACATAGTAAATAAGGTAATTAAGTTGTATTGTAATAGCTCGATGTCGCCACGCATCGCACGTACGAGGCGCAATGATTGTTAACATATGCTCATAGGTCCTGTTGCGAAAACTTCCATTTGCACATATGTGCAATCACAAAGTATAGCAACACGTAGGGCAACCATCGATCCGATTTCAATCACGATCCCGCGTAATCAATTTCCATACTAAAATTCGATTTGTAATAGCTACGGCTGTTCCGCGCGCGGCGTTTCCGAATCGGTATTCCGGCAGCTTTCCTGCTCTGACGTACGACGGCGTCTCTGTCGTACGTGTTTGAAACCGATTTCGCGATCCGATTTGCCACTCTGCAGAGACAGAGCCCCTCTCGCTCGCGTATATGACGGCGTCACGCTCACGCGCGACGGGAGAACCGGATCGATGATTTTGGTCGATCAAGGAGACCGCGTACTGGAATAAGGCGCGGGAAATCTTTGATCGGCGAAGTATGAGTATGTACTAAACAATTATTGCTGCCTATATGTCTGGTTGACGGAATAACATCCGTCAACTAGTCGTAAGTATGTGCCGGTGGCGACACCGAGCTGTATTAGATGTTAAGGTAGGAAAGATTGCGCGACAGGCACGCAGATATATTCAATTTAAGTAACGTTCCCTCTAGATATCAATTAATATTAAACTTTCATGTTATAAATAAATTAATGACCTACCGATTTCATATTCTGAGACCAACGTCGAGGAGGTATTCAGGCCGTCGGAGTGCCTCAAAGATTGGCCCTCCAACGGTAGTTGGCCGAAGGATTGGTATGCGCTATCGTAGGCTTGGTGCCACGAATATGCCAATTTGACCACTGGCATATGAAGCCTTACCATCCAGGCTAACTCAGGAGTGCCCTTGTTTCTGAGTGAGAGGCACCGTCACGCCGCTAGAGCCCACGGGGCCGGCCGCCTCTGTGACGGTCCTCCCTCAGCCATGAGGAATGTCACCACACGGGGGGTGTGCTGTATCGATAGGCAATTTGACGACAAAGCCGTTGATACCAAGCACTCCTTCGTACGTACATTTTTCGCTTGGCTGGGCCAGAAACAGGGCGCTACTGCTTCTGAAGGTACGTACTCTCAGTACCAGGAGGTACCAGAAAAACGTAAGTGACGCGAGGGCGGTTCCGCCCATCAGGAGGTGCCGCCTAAGACCTATAATTTGGCGTAACCGGTTTTCACATGGATGTTGCGGATAATCGGCCACGGCACGATTTCCGCCAATCTTCATAGTGAAACCGTTACAGATTTTCGCACCCCCCGAAACGTTGGACAAGGGGATGAAATCGGTCAGATCTGTATAAAAACCCGTGATTTTAGAATCCAGCATCAGTCGTTTTCTGCTCTTACTACCCCGAACCTGCGACGGTCGGCGGTATAAATTTTCTCACATTTCGCCATACAAGTCTTCGAGGGACTTGAGGGGAGGTACTCGCCGAGGTCCATAATACCTACCGGTTGATACCTACTCCCCTATACCTACTGGCAATCTGACAGTTAGGCGAAGTGTCAGACAGCGACTTAGCCATTTCATCCGCGTTATAATTTTTGTTTTATTGGACCGGGTTTCCAACCTTTTCGACACAGTGCCCCGTGCTCGCGTAATCTCGACTACCGATAAAAAAATAAATTAGTTCTTAAATAATTAAATAATAAATGTGTTGGTTTATATAATTAGTTATTATATAATAAATAAGACTTTTTTTAATATTTTGTGGTTTCCGACTTTCATAATTCGAACTTTATAACTTTTGGTGGTCGCGGAACCTAATAAATTGTTTCTAATATAGTAAAAAATTCTTTCACTGGACTATCATATTGTGCCTACCTGCTCTTCCAATACTGAATGTACCTCCACTCCAGGCCCGGAGCTAGCCGAGGATTCGGAGGCCTACACCTGCCTAATCAAACCATAATAGATTTGGTATATTTTGGGCGATACGACAAAATCGTGCACACTTTTTCATTCATACTTGTTTGTTTTCGTTGGATTAAGAATACATATTACACATATTGTTGGATGATTTGTTTAAATAAATTAAGGCCTGCCTAAACCAAACTAAAATACTTAAAAAATATTATTCTATCTATACAATATTCAAAGTTATGTATGATTTAATTCCATAATTTTAGATCTTTTATAGATAGACGAGTATTTTTGACTAATATCAATTATGGCTTGGTTTTCGCAGGGTTTAATTAAATTTTAAAAACTAATCAACACTATAATGTAAATTGTAGTATTATTTCAATGAAAACAAATACGTATGACTGACAAAGTTTAGTTGTGCACCATTTATGGCGGATCTTAACAGCCTACCTCCATCCTTCGCCACTGCTTTCTACTACAATATTTAATTACTTTACTGACTCTCACAATACAAAAACATAGTACTTCTTTTTTTATTTAATGAACTCCTCGTAAAAAAAATAATGGTGATCTCTTGTTGAATCACGAAGAATAACAAAGGGTGTCTTTCATTAATTTGTAAGTATATATTTTTAATTGTCCTCCCTTTTGGTGTTTTCGTATTTTTATTTTATTTCTCTTCATCCATGTTTATTTTCTCAGTTCTTTCGTAAAAGGTTTTTTATGGGTCTGCTTAGGAACGTTTTTCATGACCTTACCTAAGTACACGGAAAGTTGGTTAAAAAGCACACACATTGGTCAATGGTTTTGATTGCTTATCAATATTAACAAGGTGGAAGTACTTCTATGAACTAGGTACTAGTAGATAACTAGACTACATAGATATACAATACTAATCATACAATTTCTCTATGGTAGAATTTCTACCTCCCATAATGAGATTTCATAATAAAACAATAATATTTTCAATATTCATACAACTGAAACCAATACTACGTATTATTTGATTATAGCAAAGCACAGAGCTTCTCAACTGTCGTGTCGTGTGCGGTCGGAAAGTGTGCTCTAAGGCCCGTTTCAAACGGGACACCGGTGTCGCGCTCAATATAATATAGGAGGCCTTTGTAATCGAATAAAAGGACCTTTGCAGTGGCGCACCCAGGGGGGGCAAGGGGCCTTGTCCTAATAAATATCCTAATAATGTACTGATGAAGGCTATGGATATATATTTAAGTTTGATATTTATATGAAAATTTTGGTTAATAATATATTAAATCTTTCCATATTCAGGCAGTATTTTAATTAAAATTCTAGCTAAGAATTATTATCGCTAGTAAGTTGCATATGGCATGGAAAGTATGCTCAAGAAGAAGATCCATGTGTTGGTAAAACCAATACTCTGGTTTGATGGGACACATATTCATTTCCATCTACCTATATCCCAAAATGTTAAGAACTTTGATAATTGAATGAAAGAAAAAGATGTCTGTCGGGGTAATGTAATATAATCGAAATACGCACGGCATGCCAATAATTAAGGGTTTGAAAATAGGGTTACATGTAAATTGTACGTACTATGTAATTCGCCGTAGCACAGTTCACCGTGAGTTGTATCGGAAAGAGATGGCCGTAAAGAATTGTGATGAAAAAATGACGCGTTGTTCGTGGAACATTTTACCGTGAAGTCAGTTGTAGGCACGTATCTTAGAAAACTATTTATATGCGACGCTTGTTTGCAGATTATAACATAATATTCCAATTTTATTATATTCAATAAGAACATTAAGTTGATAGACACGACTTAGTACTTGCGAGCACCTACTTTTGAATAGTTCAGACTTATTTACACGATATTACTGTATCTATAATTAACGCACCCACATATTTTCTTGTCTTTGCATTGTATTCCGGTGGTTTTTATTACGTAGTAGGTACCTAGAAGTGTTTTATTTATACATGAATTTAAACAGTATACGGCCACCTGCTTCCGATACAACAGATCATACGGCGAACTGCATACCTACGTACAATGTGAAAAAAAGTGACGGTTATAAGTAAAATAATTACAAGATAAAAAGAACTTTTTATATACAACGTTTTTAAATTTTCTGTTGAATCATATAAACTTGACTTGACTAGCTTAAACGATCAAAAAAAAATTGTACTTGATAGAAATAATACTGAAATGTCATTTTGACATTTCATATTGATTTCCATAGTAACGCACGCATATATTAATAATTTAGTTGCTAGGACCCCAGACCCTAGCAACCAATAATAGTGGATTGAATTACGGATTTCTTCCGAAATAACTTTTCATACAAACAGAATTGACTGAAAATGAATTCAATTCTACTTAAAGATGGCTAAACGTATTAAACGAATGCATTGGCATCGTGTTCTGATATATTCTAAAAGTTTCAAATGTCTAGCTATTGGGGAAGTTAGTTAAAAATCGATTTCAAGATTTGTACTGGATAAACAACCACCGGACAAATAAGAATACGACCTAATAAAAAGTACGTTGTAGTAAGTAGTTATTCTTCTGTAGGTTGCGACAATTTTTTAATTTAAAAAGTGTGCCGTGTGGTGAAAAAGGTTGGGAAGCACCGGGCCAAGGCAAACTCGTGTAGACAGTATTGTGCTATCTCGTCGGCTGCTGCTCGAGTTATTTTCTGTTAACTTCACTCTCATGCTGATTATACGTTGATATAATAAAATGATTGGGTATGTTTTGTTTTGACTCCGGATTGATATTTACGTCTGTCGCTCATTGCTAGTTGTATTACGCAATGATAATTCATTGTAGACATCGGTATTTTATTAATTGTTTATAAATTTGTGCTGTTATCTCTAGCAAAGAAAATGTGACCAACGAGACTTTGTCTGTCAATTATTTATTCTATCTGTGTACTCGTAAGTAGTGGTATGTACGGCCCGTGAGCGGTAACTATGAGGTATTTACACTATTAAGCACAACCCACATTGAGGTGCATGTCGCCTACTGTCACGCTGTCGCGGCGAAAATTTAGTCTAAGGTCTCCGTAAATTCACTGAAGAATGACACTCATGAAGAGTGCCTACTATAATGTATTAGTAATTTGAATTATTATAATTATTCATGCTTATTTCGATTATTGTTAACAGTTTCTACGTGTGCGTACGTTGAAATTACGTTTGACATGACATCCATAGATAATATTTTGAACATTCAACATTCTCATAGAAAATACATAGTGCCAACCGCTAAAAACAAAAAATCGTGATTTTGACACGACGTTCGAAAAGTGTAGGCATGTGGAATATAATAAAAACGTCATGCAGGTGTCGTTGCAGTGCAGTTCAACGTGAGGTGACCTCATTGTTGTTTTAGTGATTACGGCAGATTTTTCCAACTGACAATGTTCGTTTAAAGGTTCAAAAGTGCTACGGGATGGGAGCATCAGTCTGATAACATTTTAAACACCAAGAACAACGACATTACACACTTTTTTTCCCGTAGCGGCAGCCCGTGACAGTAGGCGACATGCACCATGACATGCACCTCAATTTAGGTCGCGCTTTATGCTCCAGCACCGGGTCCGGATCATTGGGTCAGCACAAAGTCTCGCCATTTCTATTTCGCGTCTAACAAAAATCACTTTTGTATTGTCATCTCTCGGTGGTACCGTCATGTTCCAGTCACGTGAAGCGCCTCTTCGTGATCACGCCAGTCGTCGAGGACTAACGTGTCAGCTCACGAACTCGAACGTTTGTAACGCGGCCGTACCAGTCTACCCATAAGATTCGGCATATATATTGTGTTCAAAAGTCAAGACCTCGATCGCCATGCCACGTCTAGGGTCGTCGCACCTGGAAATAATTTCCATAAAAAGAAGACTGCACATGCTTTATACAATCAATAGTCCTTAGTAACATACAACAAATATACACTCGTATATGCTGTACTACGGTCGCCATCTTGGAAAATGGGTTATTTTTTAAATTTTCAGCCATATCTCATTAACGGCTTAAATATAGAAAAATGTTTCACATAAAAATGGGCGGCGTTTTTTATAGCGGACTGTAATTTGTGTATGATGGTGATGGTGGATGAGGATGCTGGGAGACGGTAACACGGGAGTTAGTCCAGGCATAACCTTATTAATGTTCAGCTGTCCGGCTAAAGCTGGTCCCTGGTGCATGCCCTCACGTCCTAGTAGACACTCGCACGGTACATTTGGGTTTATTATGATAAATGAGGATAAGTACACCATGTGCCGGTAACACGGCTTGACAAGTGGTTTGATTTACTGAGTATACGTGTAGATTTTTTATCGTGTATTAAATATTGTATTTATTAAACCGTTTTCCAAGATGGCGAAAGTAGCAATTACTGGAAACTAGTGCTTTGCATATGCAGAGCCTCCACTTAAGGGGAATTACTTATAGATACACACTAAAAAATTCCCCAAGGACTATAATAATATAATCCCTGATATTATTGTAGAAATCCTCTTGTGATGGGTATCTACTAGTGCATTTACATCTAAAATATTATTATTTAGTGATTTTTTCACAATGAAAAAATATATAGAAAGTCGCTCTACCGCCATGGACCGAAGCAGAGCCAATTGAATGCTCTCATTGAGAAGCAAGTTCAATTTTAATCATTTCCCGGCCGTTAATTAATTCAACTCGACTCAACTGCAGTTGCGTCAGTAGACATCCACTTATTTAATACGTACGCAAGAGATATTTGAAGTTACGTGTGTTCGTCATCATGACTACATATTATTATAGTACCTATAATACACATCATTGACGAAGAATCGATCCAAAACGATTATTTAATATTTGAACATTTTCTTTTTTCCTTACAGTGTGCTGCATTTCTCGTACTAATTAGGATATGAGTCTTCGGATGATTTTACATGCATGGCCGATTTTTAAATTCCCTTACATTATTTCATTTCACTTGCATATAATAAATTAAGTCATTTTAAATAGGTATCTATGCACCAACACTGCCAGCGCCATGCTTTGGAAAATTTGGGTGGGCACTTCACGAAAATAAATAATATGTAGGTACCTATTTTATGTAAAACTTAATACGTTTTCAAGAATTTTTCGTTGGAATTTTGGTCCAAACATTTTGTTGAGATAACGATGTTGTAAGTTGTTTTTGGTTACTCGCCCATCTTCAGGACAAATTATTAAGGCTATAACTTCAGCTGGGGCACGGTCTAAAACATGGGTAGCCAACCTTTTCAGCAGCCGGGCCAGATTCTAAAAATGAGATTTCCTACCGGGCCGCAAAACCGATTTTTTTATAATACAAAACAAAAAAGAAATATGTATTATATATATTAATAAAATAAAACAAAAATCAGAATCAAACATATTTATTAGATTAGACTTTTTTTAAGTAATAAAAAATAAACAAAACAATATAAAACTAATAAATTTTAGTGAGAAGTTTGATTTTGTATGGCAGAACTAAGTGAACCAACCTGATGGAATTTCTTCTTTAACTGTTCATCGCAACATAGTTCTCAATGTTCCATTTTAAATTTCCTGGTAATAAATTCACGTCTACAAATGCAGCAAAAAGCACACGGTGCTTTTTAAAATCTTGGGCAAATATCGAATCTCAATTGGCGAAATTAGCACATCTAGCAGTAGCATTTGATATTATTTCTATTTTCTCACTGCTCCACGGGCCACAAGTTAACACCCAGCGGGCCACACGTTGGCCACCCATGGTCTAAAACGATCGTGACTACGCGACGCGAAGATTGTGCAAACGACGCCTTCAGAACAAAACATAATTTCTCATAAAAATTTAACATGCGTCCATTTAATGTTCTGTTTATTGTTCTATTTGTAACAATAATAATATATTCATTGACATGTTTTCTTTTTCAAGTAAATGGGTAACGTTTTTAGTCTTCTTTACACGATTTAAGAATTAATACCCCCGTCGCTATCACGAAACAAATTGACGTGCTCACAGCTCGACTTTCGCTCTCCGATTGCCAGCGAGTCCAAAATTTCGTCACACCTATAGTTGAAAATTATTTGCCGTTTCACTGAAGTACCGTCTTAACGATTTACTGTATTGACAATCTGTGTGTAGTCTATAACGGCTGTCGACACAATGAACCCAAGAATTATTGTAGAATTAACAAAAAAAATAATTCGGCCACATTATGAGAGGACAAAAATACAGCATTCCCCAATTTGTCATTCAAGGAAAGATCAATGAGAAGCGTAGCAGAGGACGGCGCCGCATTTCGTGGCTTAAAAACCTCCGTGATTGGTACTAGTACAGCTCCACTGAACTGTTCCGGGTAGCAGACGACGAAGATAAGATCGCCTTGATGGTGGCCGATCTCCGCTAGGGGATGGCACAATAAGATGAAGAACGAAAAAAACTATTATTATTATGTTTTTAAATAAGCGCTTATATTATATTACTAAGTATAGCATTTTACCGGAACATTCGATACCTACTTATATCGATTTAACCGTTTAAAAAGAGTGACGTAGTAGATATTGATTGGTATATCTATAAGTGTATTCTGACTGAATGCTTTTTAACAACGATGTTCAATTTTCGTGAGTTTGAATCGATTTCCGGTTCCGAAAAAGTGCATCCGGCGCGAACGTAGCGCTTGTTCCGGTCAAATTCAATTCAATGATGGATGTACCTCCGTAAGCCACGTCAATGCAGTTTGGAATTAATAGACAACCGGCTGTAACTGTCAACCATTATTTGTTGCGTATTATACATGATAATTAATCTTTATTTTTAATGTGTTTTTTCTTTTTCCAACATGTGTAATAAATTATACTCGCTGATGTTGATTTTACGGACTATTATAATAATATATTCTCTCTCCTTCTTTGTCTAAGCTTGTGCCTCGAGAGTAGGGATTCCAATCCCGGGATCCCGAGCTATTTTCGATACCTATGAATCCCGGGATTGATAAACCTAATCCCGGGATTTCGGGATTGATTTTTTTATCAATTTTTATGGAAAATAAAATAAAAGCGAAAATACGAGGGTGGGTCAATAATTCCTTAGAAAAAAGCATTAAAACAGTTTTTATTTTTGTATTTTTTTTTTATTTCTCAACATAATCTCCTTGGAGCTCAATACACTTGGTTAGACGTTTCTCAATTTTTTTTAAACCGTCAGAAAAATAAGTTTTCGGAAGGTCCTCAAAATAAGCATTTGTCCGATCGATGACTTCTTCATTTGAAAAAAAATGTTGTCCACTTAGCCATTTTTTTAAGTTTGGGAAAAGGAAAAAGTCACTGGGGGCTAAATCTGGCGAATACGGTGGGTGGTCGACCAATTCGAACTTCAATTCTTCAATTTTAGCCATTGATCGTAAACATGTGTGAACACGGGCATTGTCCTGATGAAAGGGGATTTTTTTCCTGTTTAAATGAGGCCGTTTTTCTTCAATTTCGTTTTTTAGCTGGTCCAATAAAGATGCATAATAATCCCCTGTTTTTTTTTTCCTTTTTCCAAATAGTCAACGAAAATAATTCCACGTGCATCCCAAAATACAGTAGCCATAACCTTACCAGCTGATTTTACGGTTTTCGCCTTCTTTGGACATGGTTCGCCTTTCGCAATCCACTGCTTTGACTGTTCTTTCGTCTCGGGAGTATAGTGGTGTATCCATGTTTCATCTACAGTCACAAAGCGACGAAAAAATTCATCCGGATTGCGTTGCATGAGCGACAACAGGGCTTTAGAGGCCACCACCCTATTGCGTTTATTGTCGACTGTGAGCAAACGCGGCACCCATCTTGCAGAAACTTTTTTCATACCCAATTTGTCATGTAAAATAGAAATGACGCTACCTTTTGAGATCCCTGTAACCTCAATTATCTCACTCAACTTTAATCTTCGGTCACTTAACACCATATCGTGGATTTTATTGATCATTTCTGGTGTAGTCACCTCTACAGGACGTCCTGAGCGTGGTTCATCCTTTGTTGATGTACGACCACGTTTAAATTCATTTAACCAGTTATTAATAGTTGCAAGTGAAGGAGCAGATATGCCGTGAACTAAATCCAACTCATTTTTTATTTCCTTTGCTGTTAACCCTTTTATATTAAAATGTTTAATAACAGCTCTAAACTCAATTTTCTCCATTTTTGTAAACAAGCAATTTTTTTTTTAAATGTACGAAAATAAAAAACAACAACCCGACCAATCTGATTGAAACTTCGCAGCATACTGAATCGGTAGTGCCGCTGCATGAAAACAAACCGCTTACAGTACTAGTCGCGCCACCTGTCGGCTTTTCTAAAGACTTATTGACCCACCCTCGTATAACAGAAAAAATACTTTTAATAAAAAATAACTACATTAGAAATAAACTGAGTTTGAATAGAGTTTGATTTTTATACCCATGTGTAAGTTGCCGATTCATTTTATTTTTTCACATAAATTAATAAACATGAGAAAGATTGGAAAAAAATAATGCTTCGTACTATTAACAAAGTAATTCCACCATGATCTCATACGTTTTACGGCAGTTTCATATTTGGCTGACTAATTAGATTTATGAAGCGGAAAGACCATAAGTACACCATGATTTGCTTTACTATTTTAAATCTCGCTTTACTATCAGAAACAGTAATCTCATATTAAATTCACATTATTATTTATATTACAATATTATTTACTCCATTAAACTTATATACGTCCAAGATTGAACGTATACAATATTAACAATAAATGTCTTAAATAGTATAAATTATACTAGATTTATTTTTGACCGATTTTATCAATGTTATTTGTAAATATAAAAATTTTATATTAACAATGGAAAAAAATGTCAATCCCGGGACCAGTCCCGGGATCCCGGGATTGTCAAATTGTAATCCCGAAATCCCGGGATCAGAATTTTGGCTCGGGATTGGATTCCCTACTCGAGAGTACTCGTATATGGACACCAGACGACGCCTCCAACAATCTGTCTTCTTCTGTCTTTCCAGGTCTACCAACACTCTATGGATGATATTTGGTGGACGCCGAAATCCGGTTATGTTGAGGAGGTATCCGTAAGGCCCATTTCAGACG
Source organism: Rhyacophila brunnea (assembly GCF_057557595.1). Lineage (NCBI taxonomy): Eukaryota > Metazoa > Arthropoda > Insecta > Trichoptera > Rhyacophilidae > Rhyacophila > Rhyacophila brunnea. The sequence goes on along the minus strand of NW_028232871.1, from coordinate 37,154,643 downwards.
GGACACCGGTGTCGCGCTCGTATTAATATAGGAGGCCTTTGTATTCAAATAAAGGGGCCTTTATATTATGTTTATGAACGCCCCAGAGCTAATGAGTCAACGCGTGCCCGGTAAACTCTTCCGTCGGCCGCTACATTCTCAAGCCGCCGATACACTTGTTTTTATTACCGCAGCCAGTTTTATGTTCTAATTTATAACGCAAAATTATGCGTTGACTAATTAGCTCTGGGGCGTCCATAAACATAATACAAAGGCCCCTTTATTCGAATACAAAGGCCTCCTATATTATATACGAGCGCGACGCCGGTGTCCCGTCTGAAATGGGCCTAATACTTGGCCGAGTCAAGTCAAAAATTACTCTTCAAATCGTACCTACGGACACCAAGTAATCACCACAAGCATAATATGTTTCCGAAACTCGGCATCCGGTTGCTCTTAAAGCATTCATGAGTTGCAAAAGCCTCGTTACCGTAAATCAGCACCGTGAGAATGCAAACGTTGAACAGGCGGCAATTGGTTTTAATTTAATATTCAAATATGTTTATCATTAAATAATTCGATAGTTCTACTCGAGTGAGTGTGCATGTATTTCGACTTATATCTGGACTAATTTGGCCTACAAAATTGTTTGTTACGACACACGCAAGGTATATGCGATACTCGTATTTATCTATAGGTACCTAATGTGTGTAATTTCTTTTAAAAAGGGACAATATCACCAAAAATGTCCTGATGTCAAATTGTTAATTCAAATATCGAATTAACTTTAAAATATAATTACTTAGTACTATTTTGATTTAGCAGTGATTTAAAGGTTGCCGAATGAAAACTCTTCCAACAAAGCCTTAGTTATCATTTCAACTCAACCGAATTGCCGCTAGTTGTGTATCACTATCTCCTATTGTCGATTCATTACCTACGTCAATTAACTAAACGTTTGACTGCATTTAAACAATATTGTATTTTCCGTAGATGCTAAACATGTAATAATTATTTATTCACCCTGCATTTTACATGGTGGTAATATTCTTTCAATACATAGATAGGTACTCAAAATTAATTACACACCTGTAAGTGCAATAAAATTAAGGCCCGTTTCAGACGGGACACCGGTGTCGCGCTCGTATATAATAAGGAGGCCTTTGTATTCGAATAAAAGGGCCTTTGTATTATGTTTATGAACGCCCCGAGCTAATGAGTCAAAGCGTGTCCGGTACACTTTTCCGTCGGCCGCTACATTCTCAAGCCGCCGATACACATGTTTTTATGACCGCAGCCAGTTTTATGTTCTAATTATGCGTTGACTCATTAGCTCTGGGCGTTCATAAACATAATACAAAGGCCCCTTTATTCGAATACAAAGGCCTCCTTATTATATACGAGCGCGACACCAGTGTCCCGTCTGAAACGGGCCTAACATGTCATAGGTACCAACTGCTCACAATATACATACGTATTGTAGGCATACGAAATAATCCGACATTTGAGTATATATTCCTGGTTTCATCACTCGGTCAACCATGTGCCGGGTGTCCACCTAACCGCGCGTGCCCACTATAACGTCTGGTCGTAACGATTCCATTATATTAAATTTAATGTCGGAGTCGGTTTGCGCGAAATGCATGCGCAAGGTTTGGAGGGTAATACATACATAAAAACGCAACCGCAGTCGGCGTTAATGGGCGCGCAGGCTAACAGTACCTAACTAAATTAATTATGATTTCATTACAATACATTACTTGCATGTTACACAGTTTACTTTATCACTTTTTGTTGTCCATGTACCTAGTACCTATATGTAATTTGTTGAAGATAGTGATATACTTACAATTTTTTTATTTAGTTTATATTTGTGTGTAAAATTGTTATTTTATTACTTTTATTATTATTTGTTACCAATGTATTAATTAAGTTTAGAATTTTCAATGATTTATTTGATTGTATTAAACCAAACTAACACCCACGATGGTCGCGTCGGTCTATAGCGTCGTGGGTCCCAGGTTCGAATCTTGGGTCTGGCAAGTACACATATTGTTTTTCAATTTGTATATGAGTCAGAGTATGGACCTAATAGGTTGAGCAAGTGGCTGACATCCTTTTCTCGTAAAAACAAAATCTGTTAATACAAAACTGCACTCTGTGGAGGCCTATAATTATGATCTTATTGGGATAGGACATGGTCGGAAGTAAGAAGTACTTATTAACCGACAATAATATTCGGTTTGTTATGAAGTACCTATGTCAAATTTCTAGGTTAACCGGTTACTCGATAATTAGGTTTCCATGCCTGATCAGTTGTTTCACCACGCACGATATTTATCCGGCAATTCTGTTTAATCGTTTTTTGAAAAATCTCATGCTCGTATACTTACCTAATAATATGTGTGTATACCTACATGCTTCCTCACACGGTTAGTTTTATCTTATTTTTTAAGCTTTTGTATGTTTACCATGTATGCTGAGAGAGACACGTTCTCTTATAAACCTAATCTACATTACTTATCTGATAATGGGGTTGTGAGATCTCTTGGAAAATTCCTCACGCGCTTTCGTGTTTTCCAAGCATGCTATATTTTGTTAGTCCTGTAATCTTGTATAAATGGCTTCCTTACAAAAAAAATCATTCATTCATTTTCATTCCGACCATGTCCGATCCTAATAGGATCATATGGCCCGCCACAGAGTAGAGGTTTGTATTAATAGATTTTGTTTTTACGAGAAATGGATGTCAGCCACTTGCTCAACCTATTAGGTCCATACCCTGACTCACACACAAATTGAAAAACAATATGTGTACTTGCCAGACTCAGGATTCGAACCTGGGACCCACGGCGTTATAGAAGGCTATACCTCAGTTGAGGCGCGGTCTAAAAAGATCGTGGCTAGGCGATGCGCGGATTGCGGGTCGCGGGTGCAAATGACGCATGGCAAACGAAATATAATTTGTCATATAAATCCAACAGGCGTCCATTTAATGTTCTGTTTATTGTTCTGTTAGTACCACTTATGGGCCCCGAACGAGCGGAGTTGTTTGCCCGGGTCCGACCCCATTCGGGCCCAATAGGACACGCGGACATGGTGGCAACCGAGGCCAATTTTGCGGCCTTTACTAAATTCGCCAGAGCGTACGGGGGGCGGGACACTCTTGACTCCCCTTGCGACTCTTCAAATTAAAGTCACTCTGATAGTTGCCGTATAAATTAACATCATGCATTCGCACTTCGGTGCAAGGTTGCATCACCAGTCCCGTGCGGCTCTGCTCGGGATAAAATGAGGGCTTAAATTCTTTGATCTGGCACACGTAAGGGTTATGTTAGCCGGCCGCGTATGACGTGGCTGCATATACCTACATAACGGGAGCGGAGGTGGAAATTTTACAGACCATGTTCTATTAGTAACAATAATAATATATTCATTGACATGTTTTCTTTTTCAAGTAAATGGGTAACGTTTTTAGTCATCTTTACACGATTTAAGAATTAATACCCCCGTCGCTATCACGAAACAAATTGACGTGTTCCCAACTCGACGTTCTCTCTCCGAATGCCAGCGAGTCCAAAATTTCGTCGCGCCTATAGTTGAAAATTATTTGCCGTTTCACTGATGCATCGTCTTAAGCCGCGCGGCCACCGTGGGTGTAAACAAAAAAATACATCGTTGATTAAAGTGGGTCTCCGGTATTCATTTTTTTCATAAGACGTTCACGACTGACTAACTACTGACGAGAATATAACTAGAATGTGTGAAATTTATTTAAAAACTTATTTGGTCGATTGAGGGTGCTTTGTACTTAATGTAATTTAGTTAAATTCATATAAATATCAGTGGTGAGGGGTGGAAGTAGGCTGTTAAGATCCGAAGTAAATAGTGTACACTAAACTTTGTCAGTTACAAACAAATAAGACAAGTATATTATTTGTTTTCATTGGGAATGGGATAGCTGGACGCCAGGACAGTTGGACGCCGCACTGTCGTAGACACGTATACAGAACGTAGACGAGGAATTTTAATCAGTTTCTATCTACTACTAAGTACTTAGATTTAATTCATTGTACTCTTAACACAATGTTTTTTTTTATTGCGAATAGATGATTAAGAATTACCATGCCTAAGGTTTTATATAAAAATAAAAACTCTTTTTTCGTTGGAACTTCAACATATGCACGATTAAATCATTATTTACTAGTGCATATTTAAATTCTCACCAACTAATAAATCATAATATAATACCAATTTAAATATAAATAATAATACTTATTACATATACCTAACGTCTATTTATTTTCGAATTGCGTGGCGTCCAGTTGTCCCGGCGCCAAATCGTCCTAGCCACTTTCATTGAACTAAGAATATAAATTGCAGATGGTGCTGGTTAGTTTTTAAAATTAAATTAAACCCTGCCTAAAACAAACCATAATTAAGTTTATGTATGCTATGGGCGATCGTATAAAAATAGTGTACTTTTTCAGTCATATTTATTTGTATTCGTTGAATTAAGAATTTATTATTAACATTTATTATATATACAGTGTTGGTTAGTTTTTAAAATTTCATTAAGCCCTGCCCAACCAAACCATAATAGATATTTCAAAATATTATCCTATGTATGATTTAATAGTATATAGGTATATTATACATGTACGTGTTCTCAGTTGTATCCATATCTATATCTTCATATCAGTTTATGTAATTACGTTTTTAATAATATTATTAAAAAAAACTGTATTCCGGAGAATTTTACCGCCCTTGAGACATGCCGCCCGGGTGCTGCGCGTCCCCAACACCCCCGCTTGACGCGGCCCTGACAACAAGGAGATAACTGCAACATAACATCGTCTAGAAGAGTATCTAGTTATGAGTTTAGGCTGTTGTTTTTGTGCGGTCGACTTATTTTGGGCCCAGTGTGAATTGCCGGCAATGTTTTGCGATTTCTTGTTATTATCCGCACGGAAGTGGGTGTGCGTGCCAAATGTTGATCTCGTAGACTCGCACATGTTTGGCTGTCTTCCGTGTTTACTCTGGGAGTGTATCTATATTATGTCAGATGAAAGAGAAGAGCTATCCGAGTCTATCCAACCTTCAGTTGGGCCGATCGGGTATTGCAACACATTATATTATCGGGTATTACACACATATTTAGCGTTTAGTAAATTTGCGACTTCGTACGGCTAGAGAGGTATCTTCTCATTATTCATGTCGACCGAAGTATGAATCTTTATTCTATATAGCTAAACAACTTAAGCACGGACCTGCGCAGAAGCACACTTACTTTAGCGCTCATAGAGTAGGTATGTCAACGCTGCGTCTGTGTTTGAAAAGTCTGTTTTACGCGATACAATAGTATATTATTTACAGTTTTACAATGAACACCTCATGTGGATCGGGTTATTACAAAAAACCTTTACATAGGCATAGGCAAACACGAGAAATTATTGTTTTTAATGTGACCGAATATATATATATAAGTGTATGTAAGTATATATAAGTGATGTAAAAACAGTACAATTTAAAATATTATAATATTGTTAAATCGGCAAACGAAGCAACTGCCATCCAAGTGACAGCTTCATATTAATTATTCCTATCCAAGCTAACTTGGATAGGAATAATTAGTATGAAGATGTCTCATACGAGTGCACTTGGATGGCACTCGGTCCAAGTGTACTTGGATCGTACTTGGACCATGTCAACGCGCTTTAAGAAACAAATTCATGATCCGAAACGGCGCTCCTGTCCATTTCGAGCTCTAGCTAATATGCGACTACGTATCCCTTTTGAATTAGTTCCTTGTTCCTTTCTCTTTTGTAGTCGATTTCACTCTTTCAAATTCACTGACATTTGCAACAAATTGCAAACAGAGTTTTACTACTAAAAATTTCAAGGAAGTAGACTACGTTGAATACAGTAGATAAATATCCAAGAATAATACTTGATTAGTTTCCGATACATTCGCAAGACTAAGTAGTAATTACTTATTATTTTATGTTTAATTACTCAAATACATATTCTTCATTATTTAATTTTATTAAGTGTGTCGTGATCTTCTCGATGTGTATAGCATTTTTACCTGATCGCCTTATCAACCAACCGCGTGTACCGTTGCATACAAAACAAGATAAGAAATTCTCGTGTTTATTATTTACATATCCGCAAAACTGCGGTTTCTTTTTACAATAATAACATTACTTATTTATTAAGAAAATGATAAAACTGTTACGTACCTATAAACTTCCGTCGAAAGAGAATTCCTTGTGCACTTTCATAAAATACTACTTAAAAATATGATTGCAGTTACCCACTTAATGAAGTCGAGAAAACACATACCGGAAGATAGCCAACTTATAATACATATTATTATAAGGCTGTTATGAACGGTTCATGTATGCATAATGTTAGGAAATGTATTCATTTCAGCCATTCTCGATCCAGTGCTGGATAAAAGACTCTTCTTGGTGTTGTACCTACCGACTATTCTCAGTTATTACTTTCGTCGCGACGTATTTATAGGTCTGTTACCGAAAGTTGAGGGGATCGCAGATATGAAAGATTGTGTATATTTTTGAAGAATACACTATTCTTTTACAGGCTGTTCCTTTTTTGATTAGTTCGATTTGAAACATCCTACATACAAATACAAATACATAATCAATTTGAAACATCCTATTTGTAAACAATGCGACTGTGTGAGTATTCTGGTCGCCTCAACTTTCGGTAACATACCTATACTTCCGCTAAATTTGTTTACATGTACCTAAATTGTACGAATTACATTTCGCCGAAGCACAGTTCACCGTGAGCTGTCTTACCGGAGATGGTCGTGGGTAGAGATTTAGTGGACTGTAATTTCGAGATGCTGGTTGGTGGATTACAGATCTAGGGGGGAGGGTTTAACAAGGATGCCAGACACTGACCTTTTTATGTTGAGAGGGCTGGCGCGCGCTGTAGCCCGTTCCAGTGTTCACGCACTGGTAAATGGACGGTTCGGAATTTCACTCTCACGGTTTCACTTTTGGTTTTGGTTTTGAGATGAATGATGATGAAAAGTTCAGGATGGACGATGGACGCGACGTTCGCTCAAACCGTATCAGATTTAGCGCAACGAAAGTCAAACATTTATGCGTTTTGAGTCACTCTAGTTAACGCGGCCTCGTTCGTATCGTATCAGATAGAGCGCGATGGGCTTCAGCTTCAGGATGTGGGGGCCATGGCTGGAGGATTTGTGTAGGTCTATTTTAGTTGTCTTTGATAGGAGTCTTCATCTGTAGTGTCTTTCTAGAGTAAATATATTTTTACTTACTTCTTGGGTGGTGTCATTTTGAGAGGGTAACGCATGATCCCCAGATACCCATATGAATTCGTTGACTTTCACAAAACTGTTTTATTTACATTATGTAAATGGGGTAATTTTATTAACAATCTTTTTATGTTTCGAGAACCTGAACCAACCTACCAACGTATGTTGTAACAGTAAAATATAGCAATGCATATTATATAATTCTTATATACATATTATCAGTTATGTATTATCGGAAGGTGGTTTCGCAATATTTACAAATCGTTTTATAACTGACGTATTGTGTAAACGTTCTGTTTGTATTTTGTAAAACAGGTTTTTTGATACTTTATACTCTATCTTCACTATAACATAACTCTTTATGGCAACGTGACATACCTGATTGGATTGAATTTACAATATGTTCAGCTAATGTCGTGAATATTTGCTGATATTTATAATTTGTGCCTATGTCTATGCGGTTTGAATTCTGTTCCCGCTGGTTACAATGCTGACCAAATGGTTGGAATCAATGACATTAATATGGACGAAGCATCTAGAAAATAAAATGACACTCACTTTGTGTCGGGTCTGCCGGATGGCGAAATTCATATTTTAATATCGGTATCCTACGCTCAAATGAACATTCTGCTTGCAAGCGGTCTGGCGACACCGCTGGGTCTGCCCATACAAAATTTCTGACTGTCAGATTTCGACTCCACCGTTATTATTGTGTTACAAAATGCCAATGTGCCTAGTTAAAAATTGTAAAAAAATCTACTAAACACTCCAAGAAAGATGGGATATCACTTTGCATGTGTTAGTATTATTTATTATTTATAAAATGCCATTTTAAGATATTGATGAATGTTTATTCAATGCAATTGAATGACAGGAACCATTGGACAGTCAGTCGCCTGTGATTCGCTGAGCTCACTGGCGTCTAATCTCCGAGAAGTCGTAAGTAACCGAGAATCTGTTTCTAACGCAATGAGTCATGACACTAATACGCCATTACAATAAAGGTTATATTACTATAAATTCTCGAAGCTTGTATCGCATAATGGGAACGGATACGTCAATGGTCACGTGAAATCTACCTATACATCTGTGAATGACTTTCATGCACAATTTCTCGTGCGCGCCGGGTATGAAGTGAGTCGTCCATTTAATATGTCATTGGTTGGAATAGATCGGGGATCATTGTATGGTCGGAGACTTGAATTACTTTCAAATCGGTCTATCTGGCAGTGAGGTGACATAACCAAAAGCATCAATAATTTTAATTGGTATATTCTAAGCATTCTAAAGCCACGACGTCAAATGAACGATATTTTTAGTTCACAATCTAAACATTCCGGCGCATCTATTCTATACGCAAGACTGCTATCGGCGGCTATTAAGGGTAGTTTATATGTATGTATTGAGGTATTATAATTGTTACAATAAGTTAGCCGTCTAAACTGTTTATCTTGCTCTAAAAGTTAACACAGTATATTTTAAGTGTGTTTTTTGTATATTTTAATATATATACCTATCCAATTCCTTCTGGGGGCCATGACTATGATAAACTACCCTCGATAGCAACCGATAGCAGCCTTGTGTATAGAATAGATGCGCTGCTGGTATTTTTCAAATTGTTTTGGACTCGCACATGTTAGGTTACGAGGGGGTTATAGATATTACAACTAAATCTGAAAGTATGCATTGTAGAAATGCAGGGTCTATTATCAAGGATTAGCGATGATTTACATTTGTATAAATAATTTATGACGGTACCTAAAGATTGAGGATGTGTTATTTTGTTATTCGAGTTTTTTACAAGGGTTGCTAGAAAGTTCCTCAACCTTTGGGTCTATACCCTGGATCCAAACAAACAAATTGATTGAAAAAAAACGCGATCATAGCACAGGCGCTGTACTGCATCGTTATTATAATCAGCACGGAACTGTGTAATCTATATAAAAACAAGTTATTTCAATATTTCCGCTTTATTAATTATACGCACCCACTTACTATGTAGATCAGGGATGCCCAACCCAAATCGTTTGACGGACCAAAAAAAATATTAGAGTTTAGGTGGTTACCTTATAATTAATGTGACACTTGTTTTTGTTTATTGTTTGATATATTTTTAATATTGACTGGGAGTTTAGCCGACTTGCATCGCAGTTGATTGGTCGTGTTTTCATCTACATTTTTTTTTCTCGACCATGTCCGATCCTAATAGGATCATATGGGCCTCCACAGAGTAGAGGGTTGTATTACAGAAATTTGTTTTTTTTTACGAGAAATGGACGTCAGCCACTTGCTCAACCTATTAGGACCATACCCTGACTCACACACAAATTGAATAACAATATGTGTACTTGTCAGACCCAGGATTCGAACCTGAGACCCACGGCGTGATAGTCCAGCGCTTAAGCCACGCGGCCACCGTGGATGTATTCATCTACATTTACATATTTTCATCTACATCTACATTAGGTACTACATTTGATTTCGAAAAGAACGATTCGCAGCGATATGTAGTCCCACAATGCTGCTGTAATGCACATTGCCAGTCGTTTTAATTTTGGAAATTTATCTTCGAGGATATATTTCTGATAAAGCTCGAGTTTATTCCCTTCGCACATGCACTTTAACTGTATGCTTGATTGCAGTTCTATTAGCTCCATTTGTAACTTTGGGGGCGCTGATTCCACCTCTACGTTAAATGGAGTTAAGAATATTTTGAACTTTTCCTCATACTTTTGCATAAATGCGAATCTGGTATCGAATTCTTGAATTAATTTTGTGACTTCATTAGAAAATTTAAAAAAATCTTTACGGTCACTATTAAGTACGGAGTGGGTGGAGCCGGTATAAGCATAAACACGGGTACTATAGCACGCAGCACATCTACTGGTAATGCCAATTGGGAGGGTGATAACTATGTTCAACCAAATTGCTTCGTGTGTTGATATATTCCACTTGCGTGAGAGTGAGTTTAGGTAGACGCTATTTTTAAATTCTTAAAATAGGGTCCACTTAGTTCATTCGGTGTGCTTCCATGCTTTATAATTAATATTTTTTTATAATTTTGGTACCTTTTACTTTACTTTTCTTTTCATACTGTTTTTGTGATAATGCATATATTATTTATTTATTCTTTACACTGTTTCTTTGTTTTTAAATGTTATGCTGTGAACGTCTTAAACTTATAATTTGTGATGTCCACAATATGTAAAAAAAATAATTGAAATTGAATAAATATATATAATACATAGTATAGACTTTTTAACACTAAAACACGTCATTGGGCCCAATGAAAGTAGTGTAATGGTTATAAAGTAGTAGCGATGAAACAATAAAATAATTTAAAAAAATCGTATGTAGCAAATTCAAAGTGATACAATTATAAATATATAAATAATAACCAGGTTAACGATGAATCTATGTGTATTGTAATTGTGTTATGTTACTAATTGTAGATATGGTTTTGCAGACATTGTAGCGCTAGTAACGTTATGTGGCCTTGTACCTATACAATGTGAATATTTGAAAAAAACCTGCAAATCTCGGAAGAAATTATAATAAATTTTTGTGATTTTTTTGTGATCAAGAAAGTTCTAATGTCACAAAATATAATATAAACGTGGTAAATTTACGAGATTTTTTTTTATTGTATGATTACCAAAATGCAAAATATAGAAAGAGCCGCAAAAAGTCTTCATTTGGGCCGCGGGTTTGGGCATGCCTAATGTAGATAATATTATATTATACTCGGCAAATCAACTGCTGCACACAATAAATTGTATGTGTAACTTGCCTATGTATTTATTTTATATGGGAATATATTTTTTTTCTTATTGCGTTTTGGAGGTAGATTTCAACGTTATTAATTATTGCCGGGTATATTGTGTGAGATATTATTACATTAATATTTTCCCACCGTTAATTCATTATATTGTGTAAATGAAAGAAATATAATAAAATTATTGTTACTTACCTATTTGTTCCGTCACTCTTCGTGTTATTTCCCATACGTCTGTATGTAACTAAAGTTCTGATCAAATTGAGGTGCATGTCGCCTACTAACTATCACTTGACGTCACAGTAAGCTGCCGCTATGGAAAAAAGTGTGTAATGTCTTCTTGAAAAATTCTTGGTGTTTAAAATGTTATACTGATGCTCCCATCCCGTAGCACATTTTGAACCTTTAAACGAACATTGTCAGTTGGCGAAATCTGCCGTAATCACTAAAACAACAATGAGGTCACCTGCATGACATTTTGAAGGTTTTTATCATATTACACATGCCTACACTTTTCGAACGTCATTTCAAAATCATGATTTTTTTTAGCAGTTCGCACTATGTATTTTCGATAAAAATGTTGTCTATTATCTATATTCTATGGTCTGCAGGTTGGGTTCTATTATCTATGGATGTCATTCCGCAAGTATTTTACCGTATGCACACGTAGTAACTGTTAAAATTAATTGAAATTAACATGGATAATTACTAATACATTATAGCAGTAGCGCACCCAGGGGGGGGGGGGGGGGCAAGGGGCCTTGGCCCCCCCCAAAATATTAAAATCATCAGAATGATTTTACACATTGAAATCGAAAGCCAATAAACTATACCATACTTAAACAAATAACACGGCAAAAAAATGATTTGTAATTCTCCAGCATCCTTTTCAGTAAAATTTCTTAGATTTTAATTTCTAACACAAAAATTTCGAAACACTAATGTCGGGTTTTTTGAGAAACCCGTTCCCTAATGAACTGTATAGTGAACCGTACCTAATGAAATTCTCGGTGTCCCCCTGAATTCCGGAGTGGTATAGGTCATGGCTGGGGAGGGCTGACAGGGCTCTAGGCTGGGGCCCGGGCTGTGGGGGGCCCGGCATATCGGGTTGACCAGATAAGTGAGATAAACACACAACATAAAGTAGCTTTAATAGTAAAAAAAGTCGCATGCGGCGCTATTATCCTTCATGACTATGAACATTTTAAATTATATAATTGTCCAATATATTTTCTGATGTCTGTGTCGATACTATGTTTAACGAAATTGCTTCGGGTGTTGATATATTCCACCTACGTGAGAATGAGTTTAGGTGGACGTTTTTTTATAAATTTTTACAATAGGGTCTGCTTAACTCATCCGGTGTACTTCCTTGTACCTATCTAATTTATCTACTGATCTATCTCTTTTTTTTTTACGTAATACTGTTTTATATATTTTTGTTTCTAAATGTCATGTTGTGAACGTCTTAAACTTAATTTGTAATGTCCACAACATATAAAAAAAAAATGAAATAAAATAATACTCGACAGCTCCATTATTAAAGTAGATGTATTTAAAATCACCAATAATTCACTGTATAAGTATCCTCAATTTGAACTAAAACACAATTTGAAAAACGTTAATGTAGTGTTTCACACTGCCTTTAAGCTAAGTGGTGGATAGGGGGCCTATCAAATACCCTAGCCACTGGTCGGCAAACTCATTAGTCAATAGAGCCAAATATCAACAGAGCCAAATTTCTTAAGGGGGGACATGCTCAGCGTAGGTCCTAATGGAGCTTTTGTTCTGTATTCAAAGCATGATCCTGGACATACCTTAAACGTTGTAGATGATCTATTTATATAATTTTGAAGCCTTATTACCCGTTATATTTATTTTAAACATTTTTGATGACTGCATAAAGTATTTCTATAACATAAAATAGTATTCTTTTAAACCTCTCGCTCTAATGTTGTAGAATATAGTCATATTTCAGTACATAAATGTGCAGTGGTGTTACGATTTTTTACATTTATTAATTTTTAAACGCATTTAAAAAACCTTCAGTATAATTTATATCGACATTATTATAGTGAAATATGTACGATAAAAAATTATATTGTAATCTCTGTGATCCCAAATTTGACAAGAATTAGGCATTTTATTATTCAAAAAATGGGCAAGATTAACACATTTGAAGATAATTCTAAAGATACTAATTATAAGCTATGTCTTTGACCATTCAAGGTGTGATAAACATCCTACGAATAATGATTGCTCTATAATAATTATTGACCTAAGAATAAAGTAGTGTTTTTTTGAAATACGCCATTTCTTTTGGCATTCCCCAGTGGTTAAGCTACAACATACGGCCGTAGCACATAAATTGACAAACTATAATTGAAGTAGCGAGTAAAATGATGTTAACGCGCGTGTTTGAACATGTACCAAACCGATTTTTTTTTAAAACGGTAACGGGTTTTGACTCTTCTCAGCTGCTTTCTTCCTTGCATCATCGACAAAATATTTAGTGCAAAATTACGAGTTTTTAGTTGTAGTATCTCTCTTAATTTGAATGCGCCAATTTTTCCCGACACATAAATACAGGTCGGTGCCATTTAAGTTTTGAATAAGTAATTAGAATTTGTTAGAATTTTTTGAATAAGTAAAGTAAGTCTCGGTCTATTCAACATTACATTTACGGTTATCCTCTTCCATTTTCTTTGCTTCTTCTTTGTAGCCATGTCAAATATGGGAGAGAGCATCTGTGGCAGAGCCGAACTCAAGGGGCCAAAGAGCCGCATGTGGCTCGCGAGCCGCGGTTAGCCGACCACTGCCCTAGCTTGAGGGCCCGTTTCAGGATATGGGGGCCATGGTGTAGGTACACCGAGCTCAATAGACAAAAGACCGATAAACGAGATATTAGGCTGTGTTGTGTTGAGTAGGTTGTGTATACGTTAAATGCAATAATACTTTTTTTGTCCATTTTTAATTAATATTTTGGAACCTCAATATTAAAAAACCAAAAATCTATGATAAACATTCGGCGAAAAGAACGACTACACCCACTACGGTGATGGTGTAAATCAAAAGAATATTTTTTTCGGTGGAATTCGGCATAAATATCGTAGCTCTCTAGACCAGTGTTCCCCAAACTTTCGACATCTGTGTACCCCTTCTATAATTTTCGTAACACTGAGTACTCCTCGTCAAAGAAAAATGCATATAAGAGTCGCTTAGAATCATAACTCACATATTCCAAAAATCAAGTTTTGAGATAATCGCTAAAAACCAACAGAGCACTATTTTTTGTAATTAGAAGAACAGTATTGAACTCCCTAGAATATTAATGAGTGAGAGAGTCGAATAACTTTTTTTTTTTTTTTTTAAATATATATACCTAATACTCCTAACGTTGCAGACATACAGCATACTATGAGAAATAGAGCTCCCCGATTGGTTAGGAAGGCGTTGGTGACAAAACTCTATTCTTTGAAATATACGACATATTACACCAACAATGAACTTTGTCAACGATTTTCACATGGTTTAAATTGACTTTTAATACTCAACTATTTTTCGGTATATAGATTAATTCATTTAGAATCACTTGGCATATTTAACTAAAAAACGACAAAATTGCAATATGTGAGTTATGATTCTAAGCGACTCATAAGTACTTTAATATCAATCAAAATATATTCCTTTTGTAGTATATAAACAAAATAATAATAAACGAAAAATAAAATTCATTCATAATAAAATATAAATAAAAGTTATATTATAAAAAATAACATTCATTATAAACCATGAGAAGGATGAAATTATTTATGTTGAAACGACAGATCATCATAATTTGGTTCCCTGGTTATTAATTTTAATCTGAAATGCGGTTCCACACCCAAAGGCTGTTCCTTTTTTTGACTTAATGTCTACAAATGCTGAAAAAGCAACTTCACATGGATATGAAGTTGAAAAAGGCAATGAATTTCAGGAATTTCTCTGTTAAAACTGGATACACATGTTGCATTTGCAACCTAAATGATGTTTAAGTACACTCCTTATATATATTTTGCAAGAATCCGTCTGAAGCTAATAATTCCAACAATTGCTCTTCTTCCGCTTGCGATAAGCCTTCTAGCATGGATGTTGTATTAATGCTTGTTGCACCAGGCGTAGCCATAGCCCGGTGCAGCGCGTACCCCCACCAAACTCTTCCCGTACCCCAGGGTGTACGCGTACCACACTTTGGGAAACACTTCTCTAGACAAGCGGGTAGCACAGCCGATATTATTTAAGAAATGTTTTAGCAAACTAGGTGCACATGTCCAGCATGGTCGCTGTTAGTCACTTCCAATCCGCCAGTCGCTGATGACACGCTCAACGGTTACCGCCACTATGCCTCCACTTAGGCTAGGACTATGAGAAACTGTACAAATATATCGCCGTGTATTGTGAAAATATGTAAAAATAATTATATGAAGAAGAAATAGAGCCTATGGGACTAATTTACATTCTCCAACTTGGGCCCCCCCCCAATATTAAATCCTGGGTGCGCCACTGCATTATAGTAGGCACTCTTCATCAGTGTCATTCTTCAGTGAATTTACGGAGATGGTGCACGTTCAAAATATTCTGCAAAATAACGAAACCATAGACTAAATTTTCGCCGCGACAGCGTGACAGTAACAGTGACGTCCCTAGACAAAATGCCGCCCCTGGGCAGTGCCATAATGCCGCCCCATTTTTGTTTACAATATTTTTTATGATTCGTGTTCGTGTCATTTCTGGTCACCAAGGACGTCGAAGGGCAACGGAAGTAAATTAGACATCGCGAACCCGACAAAAAAAATACAGTCCTGTTAAACCTTTTATGTTAATTAATGCATTTTGTTTCCAACCAGTGAAGTGATTTATTTAAAGGAAAGATATTTTCGTTATTAAGTACTCAGTTTAGGTAGCTATTTCTATATATTCCAAATGATTCTCCTCGATTTGCCGCCCTTGGAATAACTGCCGCCTCCAAGCGTCGCTCAATCTGCCTACCCCCACGGGACGTCACTGGACAGTAAGCGACATGTACCACAGTGTGGGTCGCTCTTTAACTGCTCAGCTAAGTGCTTAATTTACTTTTATTTTTGCAGTAGTTCTCGGAGTAACAATAAGCTTTTTGTTTTAATTATTAAAATCACTTAGTTAAGTTAGTCTAAATTTGGGCAAAGCGTCGTCGTCGCCTTCCCATAATGTGACTTTCATGACATTGAAAGTATGAAATTGTCTCTCATTACGTATGCAAAAATATGCTGATTTTATGCAAATGACATAACAAGAGCAAAGAAGAAAAAACTTCCACTTTTTATCGCCGCCCCGACACGGCGCTTTGTGATATTACTTCGCAGGTTCCGCTCTTTTCAATTTCTATATTTGTGAGAAGAAAATATAAAGTATTCAGCGGTTCCGAGATTTTGATATTCAAAGCGAGACAGACTGAGATTTTCAGAATAATAATTGATTGTTTACATGCATAATAGAATAAATTTCTCGACTGAAGGCCCAAGCTTCATTCAAAAATAATTCTGTGTGGAAATGTTTTTATATTAATACATTTTATAGTATTTTATTTCCACGCATACGAATTTAATTATCGTTCAGTCGATACAATTCAATTGGTGTCCTTCCTTTATTTATGTTGAGAGGGCTGGTGCGCACGGGAACTGGTTCGGTGTTCACGCACTCACGCACTGGTAAACGGACGATACAATTTTGGATGGATGATAAATATTATGAGGTTGATGAAAAATGATGATAAGTTCAGGATGGATGATATAGACGCGACATTCACTCAAACCGTAACAGTAATCACTCAGTAGTAAAGTTAACGTGGTGACACACCCGTTCGTTCTCTTGAGCTGACTGAATGTTCTTCGCAATTACGGTCGATTTATGACCCGTAACAGTCGGTCACTTGGTTTTGTGACAATAATACATAAGGGGATTTGAGTAAGTGGGGACTGAGGACAGTCGGCCCAACCCTATTCGTTTAATACTCATTTTTTAAAGCCTTATTAATTAAACGAATGATTTACTTATTTAAAGTTTAAAAAAATCAGTTTAGTATGACTAATGTAAATGTGCATAATTTGTATTTATATGAGGTTTACTGAACATCGGTTTACATATTTATTTAGTTGATTCGCAACAACACGGAAGTATACATAGAAAGAAAGTAGAAGTAGGTACCCATACCGCATTATATGGCCTCTACTATTGATATAACGAAATCAAAATATTATATTGACATATTGTCTGGTTTTTCATATTCCATACTTTTCCCTCCTCTTGCACCTCTCATTACCCTTAAAATAGTCAGTAGTAAAATCTGTATAATACATAATCATGGCCTCCACATCATGAAGCGGGCCCCCAGGCTAAGATGTTTGGCGGGCCCCCCTACCTATCTCTAAGGGTAAAGGCAGTGTGACGCTCTGAAGTAGTGTTTTCCAAATGGTATACGTGGTAAAATTAAGGTGTACATCCTAGGTACATCCATTAAAATATAGTGAAAATTGCATCGTACAACCAAATATTATTGATTATTAACATCATTGTAGTAAAATAGCGCCGCAGACGACTTTTTTTTACTATTAGAGCAAATTTGTGATATATATTTATCTCACTTGGTCGACTCGTCACGCCGGGCCCTTCCTGAGCCCGGGCCCCCAGGGTAGAGCCCTGTCAGCCCCCCCCCTTGTGGGGGCCATGTAACATAATACATTGTATTTGAACGAAATACAGTGTTTACACGTTTTTAGCTAAATGTTGATTTATCTAGTAAATTATTTACTGAGGGTAAAGTATATTCTGCTGTCATTGATATCTGTAATAATAAGTGCATTATACAAACCAGACGATAGATAGCTGTTATCAATTTTATGCAACAATTAATTATAATATATATTTTAGTAACTCGAATTTCCTTTTCAATATTGATAGTATACAAACGTATACCTACATTAACTTATAAACGGACAGACAATATCATAATACTCGTAATATGATCTACAATCGAAACGCTATCAATACTATCTAATACAATCATGTACATATTAAGGTAACTCTTTTGTCTCTGCATATTCCACCAAAGACACTGCATAGTATGGTAAATTTCTAGCAGCAATTCTCTCATGGTGCACGAAAAGACTGTCATCGGTCTCGACCAGAGAACTCAGAAATACCTAACGGGTAAGGAGAAGCAGGCAACCGATTTTCAGTGCGGAAAAATACGGGATAAACTTAAACACGTGTCAAGAATACGTCATACGTCAAATACTGACAACTGCTTCATTTAATATTGGTGTATTGAAGGTTGCAACACACACTATTGCACATCCATAATGCGTAGTTCATTTTCGTAGGACGTTCACTCATTCAAAACAAAACCATGCGTCAAAATGTAGTGTATTGGAATATAGCCTATCGGAACTATATTTATTAACCTGTTCTGAGATCACCACATAAAACACAAATTATTCTTTGTATTAATTAAGTAATACAATGTAGGTATTTTCACCAGGTATTGGCAGTTAAACATTCTTAAAGAAACCTTATCTTCCAAATTCGACACACAGATACATCCCCCCCCCGTACAATATAATTCTGCTTATTCTATCGCGGCGCGATATCTCTGTTGGTTCCTGTCCCAATCTTCCCCTGTTTGTAGGCCTTTCCACCATGTTCCAATTCACCTCTTTTGGAATCGGTCACTTTCGCTAAGTTACCCACCTGGTCAGGAGTTTTCGTATCCTATCGACGTGTAGGCCAGTGCCTGAACGTCAGTACGTTTAGTCATAATTCTACTACGTGTTGCGGTGACTTTAATATTTGTGTCCTCGTCGTAAACTAAACACAAATTATATAAGGTTAATCAATCTATTACATTAAAAAGACACTTCGTTACCCTGAATTAGTTTGGAAGTTATTACCGCAAATTGTATGAGCCTAATTAATATTCCAAAGTATAAATTTCTGTTTAATTAATTATGTACACAGAAAACTTATTAAGTTCTGGAAAATGATCAGCTTTCTTGTTTTATAAGATGCTCACTGAACATAATTTAGTTGTCATTCTCTTGGTTTTTTATGTGATTTACTGCCTTTTTTTAGATTTATCGGAATATTTGTGTCCATGAATGTGTAATTTAACTTCAAATATCAATGTAATTCATTTTTTTTTATTAAGGAAACAAACAGTTACATATTGACATATTGATTACAAAAATTTAAAATACAATAATGAAAAGTTATTGCAACCAGCAAAGTTTCCATGTATACATTATAATATAGTTAAGCCTAACAAGATATAGAGTAAGAATAACATAAATATAAAGAAATTACATAAGAAAATTACATGAGAAAAATGAGGACGAATAATGAATAATTAAATTATATACAAAAAAGTAACATAAAACATATATATATATATATATATGTAGGTATATATATCTATTTATACAACATTTTGGAGATAGCGCGTTTAAATGAAACAAGTGAATTATTAAAAGGATCAACGGTGGAGAAATACATATTATAATTTAAACAAGAGCGCCGAATAAAAGAGTTTTGTGGATAATTAGAACCGCTACGACTGATATGGTACAAAGTTTGGTTTCGCGTAAATCTTGGTGGACAATGGAAACCCACCCTTTCGAGTAGGTTTGGCGAGTCAAAAGAGTTAAAAAGAAAATATTGATCAGATATAGAACGTCGACTTTCCAAAGATGGTACCATACAAGTTGCAGTGGTCGAAATAGAATGAGATAAATCATAAATCATAACGTAGGTATTTATAAACGCCAAATACAAACAAACACCTCTATGAGATATGATTTTAAATTCCACTCGGTCAAACTTTTTTCTAGGATTTTTTGTAACTGAGGTATTTCAACTTTATGTATCATTAATTGACTACCCAATTTCCATTGTAATATATTACCTAATTTCACTTTATATGTTAAACTATTACCGATTACAATCGCGTCAAAAGAAACAAATGAGTCATTCGCATTCCTGTATTATTTACTTTTTATAGGGTCCAAAGGACTATCTATAATAGCTAAGGCCGCTAGGGTCTGAAGAATATGTACATGAATACCGATAGGAAAATATTTCTCCAAAAGTAAGTTTCCCCTTAAAACATCAACATCTATTATTTTCACTTTCTCTAATATTAAATGAAGGTAGGTAGTTTTCAACAGCATTGGGGGTAATATGGAATTTAGTGTGATAGTACCATTTTTGTTTCAATACTCGCTTGCGGATGAATACATCGAACATTTTTTTCAGTCAGAAGTTTTATTTTGTATTGTTATTTACACATACTGATACCTTAGTGAGTAAGTATTTACTATCTAGATACTTTCCGGTTCCATTTCTGTCTGTTTCCTTCGCAGTGTAATAAGATTAATGACAATTTCTTTCGCTCTTGTTTGTTTACGCGGACTTTTTTCTCGTTTTCCCGGGTTATTCCCGGCGTCCACCTGCGTACAACTTTTACTCGCGTATAAACCACCTATTACAATTTTGTGTTATTTATTCTAGCGAGGTTGCCCTAGTTTTACTTATCTACTACCTACCCCAACATATTATTATATTCTCACAAAAGCAATGCAAGTAGCATATTATTCACATTCACACATAGGTACTGATACTAAATATCATAATGCCTAAATCCCCTATCAAAAATCCTCCAATCGACAGAGTTGGGAATATAATGATAATATTATTGTAACTGTAAATGAGTCAAGGCTAGACCAGGATGCACAGCGAAACAAACAAAAATAAAGTTACCGTTATCTGTTTCTGGGCGGACGAAGGATCGAGAGTAGGTATGGTCAGTTGGTAACCTACCCCGAGCCTTGAACGACGCCTCTAAATACAATTTGCCACCTTTTCGCGCCAAAGCGTGCGTTTACAAATGTTGTTAATAATTAATTGTTACTTGTCAAGCGAAATATACTTATGTAACATTTAATGTCCTTGAATCCGTGTTTTTAATAAGTGGAAAAGTATAAATCAACACCCTACGTAAACCCATACCTATCAGTACGTACTGTCAACCGCCATAATGAGGCGTCGGTGTCATGGCCCCCACAAGGGGAGGAGACTGACAGGGCTCTAGTCTAGGGGCCTGTCGTGGAGGGTCGACCAGTTAAGTGAGATTAACACACATCGTAAATTTAGTAAAAAATAGTAAATAGTAAAAAAAGGCGCTACATACTTTACTTCAGGACTATTCAATATTTTAAATATGTGGTTACGCGTTGCAATTTGATGTAATATGATGATTGATGTACTTAAATGATAATTCCCGTATTTGGGAAACACTGCTGTAGATCATCACACTGCCTTTAACCTTAGTGATAGGTAGGTGGGCTCGCGGATCGACAACGATCCCGGCCTGGGGGTCCGATTCAGGTTGTGGGGGCTATGCTCGGTGTAATGTTATGATTGCGATAACTTGACCAGCACGCGTCCTGTTTGATTTTTAATTTTAATGGTTTTCACCAGATACCATCGGAAAAATAAGTTTCTTTTGATATCGGTAGATGGATCGGATTGAAAAATTAAAATGGTGAGATCCGAATCTTCTTTCGTTAACCTCTCTTTGACCAGGCCGTACATATTCTTAAATTTAAAGACAGCGGTAATAAGAACAAAGCAATAATGTGAAAATGTTGCCATACCGTTATATGCAATTAACACTTTGTATTGAAATCTCGTTTTGTGGTTCCCTGTATAAGGAAAGTAATCCTAAACCCAGTGACGTCCCGTGGGGGTAGGCAGATTGAGCGTCGCTTGGGTTGGCAGTTACCCAAAGGGCGGCAAGTCGAGATAAATCGTTAAGTATATATAGAAATAGCTACCTAAACTGCGTAATAACGAAAATATATTTCCATTAAAAAAATCAGCTCGCTCGTTGGATTGGTTAGATTTGTCGGGTTCGCGATGTCTAGTTAACTTCCGTTGACTCCATGTAGGTACGTCACGTTATTGGTGAATGCAAATTTGCAAAATATATTTGAATTATAGGTTGGTAGGTACATACTTACATAATTTTTTTTTTTTCCAAATATGTTTGCCAGTCACTCGCGAGTTTTGGACGTTATCAGGTGTATTTTTAAATGTACCTAAACAGTAGACTCGTAATATTGTCTATTGAAGCAGAGATGGGATTTAAATTAGATTTAGTGGTGTATGTATATCTTGTTATTAATATAACCATACAACACATATCTTAGATATTGAATTCATGAAGAGTTGATAAAAAATACTGTATAAAAAAATGTGGCGGCATTTTAGCACTGGGCATTTTGTCTAAGGACGTCACTGCCTAAACCTAAACTCACATATTGCATAAAGATCATTTGCAGATTTCACATCACTAAAACTTGGTACTGGGTACCTACAACCGTTTTCATTATTGGATGATATCCATCTTGTTAATTATCATTGACGCTATTTAAATATTTTTGTATTATTTTGATTAAATTTATCTTGACTTTCTCTGCTTGATCAACATTGACGTGCCGAATAGAATATTTGACCAGAGCTTTCTCTTATTAGGTAAACGTTGTACGTTGTAGCGATTTGTTCGCTCATTCGGTGGCTTAATGAAATCGCACTTTAATTCCAGTGCCCGACAGATAGTTTATGATTAATTATTTTCTAATTTAATTATAGACAATAAATCGTAAAAATCATTATAAACCAATCAGAGAAACTACCAGAAAGAAATCATATCATATCATATGGTCCACTTAAATCCGGGCGGTAACGAAATTTATCCCATAATACTTACTCTTAAATCTCTTGGATATAACAATACATCTATGGATATAACGAAATAGACGTATTTCTTATTTAAACGCCACTTTGTTGAATTTTTAACACATTCACTGTAATTATTGCACTCCCGAAATGTATATAATTAGAATGGAGTATATTCTTAAAGAAATTGACATTTTCAGAGATATATAAAACCCCAGATGCTTTGCTGGTGGTAGTAAATTCGTATCAAATATTTTTTATTGGATGTGCAAACTATTATATTACCAATGATAGGTACCGTATTGTAAATGTAAATGTAGCATTGGAGATTTAATCATTATCAATTAACTACTGACTAAATAATGATTACCTCTTCTCTCTTCTTGGTCGTACACTCATGGATGAGGATCGTGACCACATTTAAATTTCGCCATCCATTGAGCGACCAAGACTTTCCATCCTTCTCGATCTTCCGCTTCTCTCAGGGCAGAATGGATGGTGCCCCCAGTCAGCTCTTTCACTTGGTCACTCCATCGCGCAGACGCTCTTCCTCTGCTTCGCCTTCCCTGGAGGCTACCTAAAACTACCAGTCTCTCCAGGTTGTCCGGTCCGCGCCTGACAATATGTCAAAAAAACTGCAGAATTCTTCTCAGACATATCGTCGAGAGCCGTTCCTTTATCTTCAGTCTGGATGATTGACTGGTTCGTCCTGTGCTCCGTCCAAGAAATGCGAAGCATTCGGCACCAACACCACATCTCAAAGGCATCAATTGCCTTCAGGGTCCACGACTCGACTCCGTATAGAAATATCAAGACCACAAATGTTTGCACAAGCATCATTTTTGTGGCAATCGAAATTCCCCGATCCTTCCTTAATTACCTACCTAATGTAAATAATATAGTCTGGCTAAATGAACATGCTGACACTAAACTATATCGCAGCGATATCTTTAAGTCATCAGGTAATCCATAATTATGCTGCTGGCTCCATTTGGTAAGGAATATACAGAAACATAGAAGTGGTAACGTTACATTATTTTGTTTCAGAGAAATAAACTGTAAAATATAAAAGATACGTGGATTAATCAGACGCAAACTTTTCGATTTTAATAAATAAACAACTTCGCATTCCGTGCATCGTTTTTTTGCTCTGCCAATGTTTACTAGTCGACTTGGCAACACCGCATTTCTCTTCAGGTCCTGTGAAAGAGAGGCAGTTATGCATTTCGCAATACTGCAGATAACGACGGATGCACATCGGGTAGGATTTCCTCTTTCAGGAGTTGCAGTGATTATTCGTGCTATTCTATTTAACTTTCTTTTAGCATGATTTGCACTGACGTGCGACTTTTGGTCAAAATACAAAGCTAAAAAACATAATGGCTATTGAAAGTCGTCATAATATAACAGTAATGACGCTCGTAATTACATTGATAATATTAATCTTTTGCATTTGACCCAAGGTACGTGGTATATTTATTTAAAATTTACCTGTGGTTTGAGAATACTAAGGAATAGTTTTCTATCACGTAAACTCCAGTTAAATTAACAAATGGTTATGTAAACAAACCACAATATTGTAATATATTGTCTCCAACATCATGGTGAAATTATAATGGGATGGACACGTAACTGGGAGAATGGATTATCGCGAGATAATTACCGCCATCCAGTAATAAGTAGGTAGGTACTCAGTAAGCAGCTGCTTTATGTGTCATCCCTTATAGGAGATTGGCTGGCATTAAGGCTTAATTACATTGGCCATATATTAACCATAGATCATAGATTTAGGCAATCGTGGCAGACAATCGGGCCAGACGCAATCTGCCAATGTAATTTGAGCATTAGAAATATATTCAATTTGGCGTCTACTACCCAGAATGCTTAGATGGATCTGCACGAGGCCGATAGCCAATGTTCTTAATCCACGATAATGTGTCTTGATATAAGAGTATTTTGTAGTTGTGAACATTATCGTCACAACTACAAAATAAAAGGAGAGTTTCTAAATAGGATTTAGAATAGAGTAAAGTGTAAAGTTAAAGAGAGCATGAGACATAAGCAAGGGCCAAGGGCCATGGGTTACCTGCATCCCTTTCAAGCTGAACAATAATTATTACTTCCGTAACCTCGCAACTGACAACTGTAAAATTTAATTAGAAAACAAGGAATTACACGGCTGAAGGCGCGTGCAATCTATGGTTAAAGATGTAAATAATAATGTCCTGGGCGCCACACAATCGTGAGACCGTGAATGATTATAATTATGTAACAGTGTGGAATAAAGTGGGATCAATAAATAAAAGAGCAATTTATATACTTGACAGAAACTATATTATCGTCAAAGCAAGAAATTAGAATTACATTACAAGGTTATTAAGCGGCTCGATATTGAAATTTGGAAATACTAAAAGAAATACGAGCAGCTAAGTTAGAAAAGAAACATTGGAAGAGTAGTGAATCAAATAATAATAGTTTTTAAAATACCAAATTGGAACGACAAGAGGCTTCAAGCACTGCGGCTGCAATCGTGCTCCGTTAAGTGACGTCCATTATAAATGTTGGGTAAAACTAAAGCGGAGCACGACTTTACTGGACGACAGTCAGAATCAAAAAGCCTTGTTGCTTGTTTCACACCTCGCGACGTCCGTTGCGGCCGGAAATTCTATCAGCGACATCTCTCAAATCGCGTACGCTCCATTGACGTGGCCATAGATATTCGTCGGGGTTGCCAGAGGTATGAATGTTAGTTATGTTCATTTTGAACATAACAGTCTTCTTCCTCGACTATGTGTACCGTAGATATTTCCTTGGGAATGGTAAATGTTATTCGTGTGTCCTCTTATAATTTGTACCTACTGTGGGGTCTAGGACGATTTGGCACCGGACAACTGGGCGCCACGGAATTCGAAAATAAATAGACGTTAGGTATTTATAGGTACTTTAAAATAATATATATAATATTATTATTTATATTTAAATGATTATATTATGATTTAATAGTTGGTGAGAATGTAAATATGCAGACGTAAATAATGATTTAATCGTGCGTATTATTATGTTTAAGTTCCAATGAAAAAAGAGTTTTTTATTTTATATAAAGCCTTAGGCATGGTAATTCTCAATCCGCAATAAAGAATACATTATGTTGAATTAAAACTACTAAGTAGTAGATATAAACTGATTAAAATACCTCGTCTACGTTCTGTATACGTGTCTACGACAGTGCGGTGTCCAATTTTCCGGAGTCCAGTTGTCCTATTCCCCTACTGTGGTTTTATAAGTTGTGATAAGTGATGATAAGTAGGCCTTCTCGGTCTTTTTCATACATTTGAAAAAGTCAACATTACTCATTTGGTCAGTCTATACAGCCATATAGAAGGCCTCAATTTTTCGTAATATTACATTGCTTTCTTCTTATTATTGTGCCATCCCCTAGCGGAGGTCGCCCACCATCAAGGCGATCTTAGATTTGTCCTCTGCTACCCGGAACAGTTCAGTGGAGCTGCACTCGTACCAATCACGGAGGTTCTTAAGTCACGAAATGCGGCGCCGTCCTCTGCTACGCTTACCGTTTATCTTTCCTTGAATGACAAGTTGGGGACTGATGTACTTTTGTCCTCTCATAATGTGGCCGAGGTACTGTAGTTTACTGGTTTTGATACTACGTATAACTTCTCGGTTCTTCCCCATTCGATTGAGAACTTCAACATTTGTCACCCGGTCAGCACATCTCGAAAGCTTCAAGTCTAGTAGGAATTAAAAAGGCCAATAGTTCAAATTTGTCACAATTAGTATGTCACTGCGTAGCATAGAGGTAAATGCGACGGACGGGGTGTAAACCCAGGAGATGCAGGGTTCGATTCCCTACCGGGGTGGCTTACTTTTTTCAAAAAAGATTTTTTCTATTGGTTATAATATATTTTCTCGGAAAGTGTTTTTCAAAATTATGTATATGTATTTAAAAAAAATATTGTCCTTCATCCTTACAATTCTATGTTTGCTGACATGGCGGTCATTATGTTATTATAAAAAGCATAAAATTTAAGTGGTTTTCCCATTAAGCGTATTTTTATGTTTTTGAACGGTCAAATCTTCCGCTTGTATATGAACAAACATCGTATTTAATTAGTTTTTCATCAGTGTGTGTTAGGTACTTAACATAATTTTGTACGGTTCTGTTACTTAATACATTGTTACCTAAAAAGTACATCCTGATGTTACTTATTATTTAATTTCCCTCCAATATTTACCGTTTACCGTTGACAAGGAATCCATCAAAACAAATATTTTGTTAGTTTTTTAGTACATAACCATAAAAAGGTTCGCCACTCCTGGCCCTAGTATGACTACTAACTAGCATTGGCGAAGGGCGGAGGTAGGCTGTTAAGATCTACCATAAATAGTGCACGTTAAACTTTGTCAGTCATACGTATTTGTTTTCATGGAAATACTACAATAATTTACAGATGGTGTTTGGTGGTTAGTTTTTAAAATTAAATTTAACCCTGCAAAACCAAGCCATAATAGATAATAGTAAAAAAAATACTCGTGTATCTAAAAAATATCTAAAATTATGCAATTAAATCATACATAACTTTGTACATTTTATAGATATAATAATATTTTTATCTATTATAGTTTGGTTAATTATGTGTAATTTATGTGTTCTTAATCCAACGAAAACAAATAAGCACGAATGAAAAAGTGTGCACAATTTTGTCATATCGCCCTAAATATACCAAAATAATTATGGTTTGGTTTAGGCAGGGTTTAATTGAATTTTTAAAACTAGCCAACACCATCTGTGGATTGTAGTCTTAGTTCAATGAAAAGAAATACGTACGACTTACAAAGTTTAATGTGCACTATTTATGGTGGATATTAACAGCCTACCTCCACCCTTCGCCATTGCTAACTGGCCACGAAGAACGATGAATAGTATACTATACCTGCATATTATGTTGACAAAGTATTTATCTTTATCTAATTTGAAAATTCAGCTTAGAAAGCCATTAATTTCCCCTTTGATGTTTGGATAATTTCCACGGTCAAGGCACTCATCGTGCACCGCTCTTGGCAATCCATTCTGTATGAACGTTGCACCTTTTTTCTAGGTCTGAGATCATGGCCTTTTGGAGAGTTGCCATGTGCACCGTTTAATTTTAATTAAGTTGAGCCATTAATTGGGGAACGGTTTCACAATAATAAATTCTGATCACACGAGGCATGGAAAGGTTAATAAATAAATATACTGAATTATGTAATTGAATATTTGATCTAGCTATCTAATATTATAGGTGTAGGTATATATATAGTCGCGAATCTAGCGGTAGATTTAAATGGAAACCCATGTTCACAAGCTTTGCCGTTTCTCAGCTACCAGGCTCGCATAAAGCTAATTGCATAAACGTATGTGCAAATTGTTCATACGGTACGACGGTGAATAATCTTCGTGATGTATGAAAGGAAATGCATCGTTACTCCAAACACGTACGAGTATGACGTATCTCATTCATTAATCTGTGTTCCTAATACCGCAAGAAAAATGTTTAGTTTTGACGATTAGGTAGGTACTTTTTGGAAATGCTTGCTGGTTTTACACCTGTATTTGAATTTATTTTCGTTAAACTAAACCAGTTTTCATTAACACTTTCGTATAGTTTAAATGAAGATTGTAGGCGTTTAATACTTATGTATATACTTAAATACCGTATGAATAAAATTAGTATAGGTACCTTTAATGTAGGCTACATGGAAGGTACCTACAGTTTATTTAGTGTTAGTCATCATACTTTTTAATTGTAAATATAAACATGTAGCACTATTTAACATTTCGTTCCACATGCCTACCAGTGGCAAAGGGTGGAGATAGGCTGTTAAGATCTGACATAAATAGTGCACATTAAACTATGTCAGTCAAACGTATTTGTTTTCATTCATCTGAGACTAAAATATCTAGTTAGTGTTTGTTACTTTTTAAAATTCAATTAAACCACGCCTAATCCAATCTATAGTAGGTAGATAATAATTTGTTTGTGTATAAAATATCCAAAATTATACCATTAAACCATACATAAATTTAGATATTTTATAGATAGAAGATTATGTTTTATCGATTACGGCTTGGAGTAGGTCGGACTTAATGATTTTTTACTAACTAATCAACACCACCTGTAATATGTATTCTTAATTCAACGAAAGCAAATAAGTATGAGTGAACAAGTGTGCACTATTTTTGTCGGATCGCCCGTATCATACCTAAACTATTATGGTTTGGTTTATGCAGTATTTAATTGAATTTCATAAAACTAACCAGCACCATCTGCAAATTGTATTCTTAGTACAACGAAAACAAATAAGTATGACTGACAAAGTTTAGTGTGCGCTATTTACGTCGAATCTTAACTGCCTACCTCCACCCTTCACCACTGCCATATACTATACCTATATAAATAATAGACGCAGCAGAGATTTTTGGTACGATGTCCGAGGCTCTGTTACGTTTGGCGACTCCTTTTGAACGCTTTACCTGTACGATAAACCCCCATTGAGTGTTAATAATGCAACAGTATAGGATTTTTGACACTTATTTTTTTACGTTATGATTAATTTTTTTACTTGATTTTAATTTATTTTTTTAAATTTGTGATTTCTGAAAACCGCCACTGGATAGATATAGATCTGCCGCAAAATATCAATTATTTTAAATAATACTTAGGTAATAACACTTAGGTCTTAATCTGAATATGTCAACCTTTTGAATAATATATTAAAATTAAAACGAGTCTATTCAGTAGTTACACAATTTCTTTAAGTGCATACTGTTTTTCAATGTGTGCATATGCAGCGCTGCAGGATTTCGGTAGCAGTGATCTGATGCCACGGTGGCTGTTTTATTCGATCGATAACAACGTTTCAACTCAGTGTACTGCCCCACCCTTGACGTAGAAATGACGTTTTCAGTTGATGTCATATAATTAAGTGGATAAATGAACAAATATTAAGCGGGGTAGTCATCAGCGAGCCGTAACTGTGACAGTTGTAGATACATTAACCAGTATGGACGCCAATTAATTAGCTCGCGAGCAGCTCAGTTTTTGCCGTGAATCAAAGGGAGGCTCGCAGGCACTCGTGGACGTTGAATGTGATGCCCGTTGCCGCAATCAGTGCAAATACTTCGATAGTGTTGTTGTTGTACATCTTTTTACGTGAACACTGCTACTAACTGGGGTGAGGACAAATACCTACTTTTAATTAATTGATGTTTACAAAAATAATAGAGTGCTATGACGAGGACCCGACCCAAAAGACAAAAATTACTCTGACATGATTCAGCTAAGAACGAACACTACGGATACGGGGGCTCGCCATCGCTAGTGCTGAGCTAGGTGCTATGTTTTTTCTACTAAAAACACTACGTGTTTAGGTACAAATTCATTTGACATATTTGGGAGCGCTCAAGTCAACAACGATGTCACTATCAAAACTAACCAGAAAGCTAATTCTCACAGAGAATTTAAGTTTAAAATTTCGAAAGTCTCAAATTCGAACTTGTTGGGTGCATAATGACAATTCATCCCATGCGTCATTATTCATAACCTCAAAATATACGGTGTTTGACGTTTGTCATACTAAAAAAACATCCGCCATCTTGCAAAATCACTAGGACGTGATACAATAAAAATAACCAACATGTTTGTTCGCCGTGAAACTCAATAGGTGACTAATAATCATGCAGGGAGGCGCGAAGCGTGCAGTGTGGCCATTGCGATAGTATAGTGTGCGTCCGTTCGCTAGATATGTCACCTAGCACGTAGCCACCAAGCAAGGCACCTGTCTATGTGGCCTTAGCCTTACAGTATCTGCAACGATCACAGTTACGGCTCGCTAATCAGCACCCGGCTTTACAAACACAATTTATCAATGTAGTACCACTAATCCCTATACAGAATATGGGCCCAAATAAATGCTGAAATGTTCACTGATTTTTAGAAATTCACGCTAGAATAACCTTAACGTACTCTTATTGTGTATGTGCTCTGTTATTTGTGATCAATTGTGAAAATGTGGAGAAAATCATTTAGTTTACACAACATATTCCGCTATCAGTAAGACATCTCCCGTTGTTATAGAGGTCAAATATATTTTCCTTCTTATTTTGTTGGTGTGGGTCGGGGGGATTTTCGGAAATCATTCAGTCGATGCGGATTACTGATTGTATCAGAATTGTATTCTTTTTGGAAGAAAACTTATTTGTCCGCTTTCTTTCGAACGAACCCAACAAAATAAAAACAATTTTTAGATAATATACAGAGCGTTCAAATTAAAGTGAAATGAATTTACCTGTCCCATCAATGAATTGATTATAACACAAAATACTTTCATTAATATGTTAATCTTTTATCGGTATGAGAAGAAGATAACTTTCAAGTAGATTAATAGGTTTTCTTCATAGAACAATAATACCTACATAGAATTCAGATAGGCTATATTCAATACACTACATTTTGATGCAGGGTTTTGAACGTGTGAGTGTCCTACGAAAATAAAACACGCATTATGCACGTGCAATATTGTGTGTAATACACACATATTAAATGAGCGTCAGTGCATAAACCGGGAGTAGTTGTCAGTATTCGACGTATGACGTATTCTTGACAGGTGTTTAAGTTTATCCCGTATTCTTCCTTACTCGAGATCGGTTGCCTGCTTCTCCTTACCCGTTAGGTATTTCAGTTTTCAGTATTTCTGAGTTCCCTGATTTTCTTGTTACTGTTAATGTGCGTTTATTCGTATTTTAATACGATTCAAATGAATAGTTTGTATTTTAAACACACAACACAGCGGCGTTCGCATTCAGTCATCTAACAGTACATTTCAATACGTCATCTCTTGAGAATAGCCTCTACAACTATCCCGAAATATCGAAGAAAATGGAGGAAAACACGCGGTGACAAACCATGTGTCAAACATTATATGAATAAATTATTTAATTTATTAGCAAGTGTAAGTACTCAAGTGTAGTCTGATCCCACGATGGCCGCGCGGCTTAAGCGTCGGCCTACAGCGTCGGGGGTCCCAGGTTGGAATCCTAGGTATGACAAGTACTCATATTACTTTTCAATTTGTGTACGAGTCAAAGTATGGACTTATTCAATTCTCGTAAAAACAAAAATATGTTAACATAAAAAAACCTCCACTCTGTGGAGGTCCATATGCTCCTATTACGGTCGGATATGGTCGGAATTAAAATTGATACATCGATTAAAAATAAAAAAAACCGAAATTAACGCAAATTTATAAGCATTTAATGTAAAAGCTACATGTTAATTTCGTCGTAAATATATAGGACACTCGTAGCTTAATTGGTAAAGCACGTTGGCGTGTGGTTAACTCACATCCTGTCGGGCATCGTATTTTACGACGTTTTTCTTAGCTCGTATTCTTATTTGTCCGGTACAAATCTTGCAATCGATTTTTAACTAACTTCCCGACTAGTTATACATTTGAAACTTTTAGAATATATCAGAACACGATGCCAATGCATTTTTTTTAATACTTTTAGCCATCTTTAAGTAGAATTGAATTCATTTTCAGTTAATTCTGTTTTGTATGAAAAGTTATTTCGACACCATTATTGGTTGCTAGGGCTCTGGGGTCCTAGCAACTAAATTATTAATATATACGTGCGTTACTATGGAAATCAATATGACATGTCAACTACACATTTTTTTGATCGTTTAACCTAGTCAAGTCAGGTTTATATGGTTCAACAGAATTTAAAAACGTTGTATATAAAAAGTTCTTTTTATCTTGTAATTATTTTCAAAAAAGATTTTCTTCTAGTAGGTAAATTAATATCCATGTTCATTATATGAGAATAATTGCGTGGACTCAATACACATTTCTTTATTGTTGGTATTTAGTTCCACATTTTGATAATTATATGGATGTCATTCAAATGTAAAAACAATATAGACTGGCCTGTGCTATCTTTCTTCTGTAATGCTGCCCCTGGTCTTTGGGTGAACCTTTGTTGCACCAAGCATACTCTTCCATTATGCTCGGTCTCGCTCTAACCACGAAGCCACGAAAGTTTTGGTCTTTTTAAGCTATATCATCGTCGGTGCTCGGATCATATCACATGCGTTGGTTTTTGATCAATCTAATGATGTCAGACTCATCCAGTGACGTCCCTAGGTAAATTGCCGCCCTTAAGCAAATTGGTATGCCGTCTCCTTCCATTTTTAGTTTCAGATTGTCTGCAAATTCATTGAAACCAACTTACATATTTTATTATTTATTTTAAGGTATCTTACAATTAGAGCATTTCCACGTAACCGACTCTTGTGCAGTGGTGGTTTTTGGTACGTGGAGTTTTATGGTGCTGACAGGCTTGGATGTACCCTTGTGGAAATGTTTGCTATGTGATAATGATAAACTACCATTATAATATGCAATACAACACAATAATGGTTATGTTGTCAGGATCTTTTGTGTTTTGACCATTTATTTAAAACTAACGTGTCAATACTTCATAGTGAAGCGATCGTATCGTCTGCTTTCATGCTGAGCCTTCGCCCTTTAATCCTTACAGCGCGAACGCCACAGCTGTTGTGTCCTGATTAGGGGGCCATTATATATAATTAGCATGTTATTTAAATGTGGTAATTAAAAAGTAATTAAATGCTCCGCAGTAAATCGGACTTAAAACATGCCGCTCCTATACATCGAATGACTTGCCTACCCCCATCCATCAGGAAATTTATATAGCTACTCCATACAGGCTTATTTCGTACCGTAAAATGCAGAGAGATAATTTTAAATCACCCATTTTAATTCACCCAAATAGCCATTTCCTGGATCCGGTAGTGACAGGGGGGAGAATTTTTGTGCCAGTTCAAGAATAAAACTGTTTATATTTTCAATTAAAAAGTGAGAATCGCAGACACATTGCTATCAGTTGGTCTCAAATATTATTGGAGATAAATCCGTATTGTTTCGTATATTATTATATTTTCATTGTAGGTCCATGTAAGGTATATTCAGTCGAAATCTGGAAAACCGTGAAGAAATTTCAATTTTATTTATTTTTAGAGGTTTATTTCCTCGCAGAAAGGATCCCATTAAAATGAAATATACGAGAGATTTATTTCCGCAGACTTGCAGTAAATAAGTAGGTACCTATTATTGTTTTCGTGGCGTATAAAAATAATGGAATCTGTAACGTGCATAATGGGATTAGGCTGTGTTTAATTCTATCGCATCACGACTAGGGAGCGGATTTATATGCAACAAAAAACATGATTATATGCATGCACATATGCACTAAAAATTATTGAAATATGCACTAAAACCAAAGAAATATGCCGTTTATGGAAAAATATTGTAAATACCCACTTCACCCAATATTACCGATAAAAAATCGAATAACAAATTAATAATCTTAAGCAATATAATACAATAAATAATCAATATAAAGTTAATCAATTACAATTTTCAAAATAGCTTGTTTACAAGTAGGTACTTACAAATAATCGAACAAGAAATGCAAAATTTAAATGTAAACTGTGGGAACTAAACATAACTTAAAAAAACAAAAACGACACACTTAACTAATCATAAATACCACTTGCTGTTTTTTGTCCGAAAAAATAAGTTACAATATTTTTTTCAATATTCTCTGGCATTAAATTTTCCGCATATCTGTCAGTATTTTATTCATATGAGGAAAATGATCTCTCATCGTTCACAGAGGTGATGGCGCTAAAATTTTAATATAGGTGCCCGAGTTGACTTCACTTTTTTCTGATAAATTAATGAAATGCTCGGGGATGCCATTAAAAATGCAAGTGCATCTACCTGATTTCGTTATGTTTCGATAAAATTATAAATTCAAAAGCCCTAAAATATGCATTTATTAATGAAATATGCACTAATGTCTCAAATATGCTCTAGCGTCTCAAATATGCATTTATATGCACAACAATTTTTTTTTTTAGATTATGCGTCTTTCGAAACGGATTTCTGTGCAACTCCCATAGCTGTGCATACACCCTAACAAAACATGCACTAGCATATAAATCCGGGCCCTACTTATGACAGTGGTGGAGAAACCGATGATCTAGAGCTACCGGTTTTTATACGACCCCTTTCCAATATGAGTCATCGTTTTACGCTATGACTGTGGTAAAGTTACAATCATAAAAAACGGATCACAGCAGAATTGTAGTATAACTTTGGTTCCATGTAAAATAGTAAGTTATATATTGTAGATATTATAGTTTTACGCCAAATATACCAATTTATACGGATTCCATTCGATAATTTTGACAGATTTAATTCGAAAAATAACCATGTTTATGTATTTTTTAACCAGTTTTCATAAAATGTATTAGCCGGCTCTCACATCTAAACTCGTTTCGTCCGCAACGTGTCGAATACGTTGATGTGACGTCATCGTTATTCACAAAACACACGTTATCTTATGGACATTCGCACACTGCTGGAATAAAACATTTTAGTTTGAAAAAAAAAACATCTGAAGACACATGCAACTATTTTCACCCGACATGCAGCGCATGTATAATCCCGAAATGTCGCACTTCGTCATTCATTTTGACTCGCCGAGTGACGTCAGTGTCTTTAGACTATATTTATAGTCACTGTCCTTGCACGGCCTTGCTATGCGCACATAAGAAAGTTGCATGTTGCGCTAAGTTTTGATTTATGATTAATGATTATTATCAATTATCCTAGTCGAGACTATTTTCAATGGTTGTGTAATAAAACATCGAAACTCAGAGCAGAAGAGAAGAACTCAGAACAGAGCAGAGAAGAGCAGAAAAAATGGGAGTTTTAATAATTATATTTATAATATATATGTAGTTCTTAAGCCTAGTCCAGACTAAGAAGATCTGTATATTATTATAGGTATTCAATGTTTCCTATCTCGTATCCTATTCCTATTTCCTATTCCTATATGTAAGTTTATTTGTATTTGAACATAATAATTATATTTAATGATATGTAAATATTCGGAAAGTCTGTGAGAATACAATGTTCAATTTTCGCCAAACCGATGAATCTTGGTCTGGTCTAGCCATTGCTTATTTCAAGGCTTAGCTGTATGACTAAACGAAAAGCTCTACAAAATATTTTGACGTAATGGAAATCCTTCCCCAGTAATAAGC
Source organism: Rhyacophila brunnea (assembly GCF_057557595.1). Taxonomy (NCBI): domain Eukaryota; kingdom Metazoa; phylum Arthropoda; class Insecta; order Trichoptera; family Rhyacophilidae; genus Rhyacophila; species Rhyacophila brunnea. The sequence goes on along the minus strand of NW_028232871.1, from coordinate 37,118,570 downwards.
GGCCGTCTGGCGGCTGACGTGTTTTGCAGATAGCAGCCGTCAAGTCATTAGTCTGGTATTGGTCTATTAATTTGCATCATTTGCCCGCAACCGACCGCTGGCTTGATTCAGTGTGGTCACTTAGTTAGGGCCTGGCAGTGTGGTTAATTTACTTAGATAGGTATCATATTTAAGGGTATACAGTGCCACCACCCAAAACTTAATAGTACCCCTCAATTAACATCTTAATTAAATAAATAACTTTTTTTTTTCGTTTTCTCAACCTTCTTGCCATGTCACAAAATCATTGTGTTAGATAAGAGAGGATACAGTATACGTACCCACCAGTGGCGAAGGTTAACTTTTGGAATGAGGTAGGCAGTGAAGATCAGAGAAAAAGAACACACTTGTCAGGTACACTTACGGGAAATAAAAAGATAATACGATATTACTACTATGAATACACACTAATGATAACGACACGACTCTGCCATTCTGGGCAGTGTTGCCGACCTGCCACTGGTACTGCCAATTGGAAGGGCGATAACTATGTTCAAACAAATTGCTTCGGGTGTTGATATATTCCATTTGCGTGAGGGTGAGTTTAGGTGGACGCTATTTTATAAATTCTTAAAATAGGGTCTCCTTAGCACACTCGGTGTATTTCTTTGAACTTATATAAATGTATAATTGTATTTTCACTGCTGTTGTATGTTTATATTATGTTCTCTTTTTATATTTTCATTTTTATCCCTTTTACTACTTTTCTTTATAATACTGTTTCATGTCATGTTGTGAACGTCTTAAACGTATAATTTGTAATGTCCACAATATATATAAATAAATTGAATTGACAAAACTCTATGAAATTTCAATAACTCATTGACGACATAAAATTGAGCGATGAGTTTAAATTAGGTACCTATTACCAATGACATTATTATGGACGAAGCATCTGGAAAAAAAATGACACTCACTTTTTTGTCGGGTCTGCCGAATGGCATAATCTGTTCTAACGCCATTACAATAAAGGTGATATTGCTATAAATCCTCGATGCTTCTTGTCGGGTCTGCCGAATGGTTCGGTTCGAACGGATTCGCTCAAACGAACGTTTATACTAGAAACACTATTCTAACGCCATTACAATAAAGGTGATATTGCTATAAATTCTCGATGCGTGATATCGCATAATGGATATTGCGTGACGTCTACCTATGCACGTGCGAATGTTACGTTTGAATTTACTTGCTAGCTACTGTACTAAATGCGTCGTCCATTAATAATGTCATTGCCTATTACCCATATTAAGAGATTTCCCAAAGGAAGGTACATCTTGAAACCTTTTTGGTAGGTACCTAGTAGACTAAAGGTAAGGTTTAAAGTGCCTATTTGGAAAGTTGAGCTTGTTTAGGCTTAGATATCACATCATAGTTAGTATTGAACTGGAGCTAATTCAATTTGGGAAGAGAATAATTTTTCTTACAGCTATATGAAGGAATATACGAGTAGGTACACGGAGGAATTCTAATATATATTTTTAATACATTGTAAGTACCAATGAACTATTGTTTACTAGTCCTACTGGCAATCACATACCATGTCGTTAGGCAGGACTTGCGTTGCTTAGGACAAGACATTCTAAGAGGGCGATAGATTAGAGAAAGAATACGAATAATACAACTTTTGATGATAGATTATAAAATTCTTAAGTTTTCGTCTTGGACTCAAGGTTGGGAGACACTGTTTTGGACTCTGAAAACTAGATCCATAAGACAAAGAATTCATTTAAAGATTATAATAAATATTTGTGTTAGACAGGACGTTTTTATAATTATAAAATAAACCTATGCATATAGGCACATCATTAATTATTGTAATCCACACATACAATGCTGGATCGTCTTAACTAATGATATTATGCAAAGACGTTGTAACTAATGTGTATTTTATTAAAATCTCCCCTCACTAAACCTAAACCTTGTTTCTGAGAAAGCCAACGGTAAAGCTAATATTGTGGCCCTTATCTCAGTGTACTCGTGCGGCTCGTGGAAATGTATGATATTATACTTCGGCTTATAATTAATTTTAATTATAATATATTGATCCAAGAGACTGCGCTGCCAGACTGGAAAATCTAACCACGAGTGCCGCAAAGGTTAATCCTCAACAACCTGTGAGTTTCATATAACTAGGCTCTAGGCTTTTAGTAAGTACTGAATATACTTAGATTCAAGTACCTATGTATATATTATTATCAAGTCTTCTTCATATTGTGCCATCCCCTAGCGGAGGTCGGCCACCATCAAGGCGATCTTAGATTTGTCGTCTGCTACCCGGAACAGTTCAGTGGAGCTGCACTCGTACCAATCACGGAGGTTCTTAAGCCACGAAATGCGGCGCTGTCCTCTGCTACGCTTTCCATTGATCTTTCCTTGAATGACATTGTTGGAATGCTCAAATCAAATTTATTTATTCTACGTACAATGAACATAACAAATTATAAATTCAAAGCGTTCACGACATAACATACAATAAGTGTTAATAATTTTTAAATATAAAAATACAGAGAAGTGTGAGTTAATAATACAATTAGAAATAAAATAAGAAAAGAAATAAAATAAAATAACAAAATAAAAGTAGATGGAAGCACACAGAGTGAACTTTGATAGACCCTGTCTTAAAAAAAATATAAAACAACGTTCACCTAAATTCACCCTCACGTAAGTGGAATATATCAATATCCGAAGCGATTTCATTAAACATGGTTATTGCCCTCCCAATTGGCATTTCTAATGGCAGGTTAGTTCTGCTCCGTGGGAGAACAAACAACGGATGCCCTCGATTCCCAAGGTAATTATCAGAGACACACAAGCCAACACCACCAAGAATGGCAGAGTTCACATTTACGCCGCGTATAAGTCTGAAAAAATATGTAGCTAAATAAAGATCCCTTCTAAATTTTAAGCTACAGTATGTAAGCATCCCTAAGAGGCTGTAATTTTGTCGCGTTATGGCTGCGATAATACGTACGTACTGTGTAATATGCACGTGTAAACAAGGTATTGCATTATATAATTATTAGGAACACATACAGTGACGATTGTTGCAAGATATAGGTATTGTATTGTGTTAATATCATTATTATACACGTACTTACCTGACATTGGTAATGCTAATTGGGAGGACAATTCAACAAAGTGTTGCCATCTCTTTCTATGCAGATTATAGGACAAAGGCGTTAAAATTATAGTATTTCTGTATAAAATATAGTACAGGAACATTTTTCGCCTAGAATCGTTTAAAATTATAGTATTTTGGAAAATTTTGGCGTAAAATTATAGTACCTATTTTGCATTTTTCGCGGAATCAAAATTATAGTATTGTACTATAATTATAGTACGGTTGGCAACACTGGTTCAACCTAGCTTGAAAGCTTCGGGAATCGGTATATTAATCCATTTACGTGATAGTGAGTTTCGATATACGCTGTTTCCTGAATTCCTTGGACGAAGGTCTTTTTACGAGTAATGTGTCGCCCAACCACCGGGTCGTAACATACCTGCTTATATTTTTTGCAGACGTGGGTGTCGAAACCGTACCCACTGCTTTATTTACGGCTACTCTACTACGTGACGTTAAACCTATGATAAATTAAGAATTTCGATGTTATATTATTATCTGTAACCACCATCCTGGTAATTAGACAGCGCGAATGCGAATGGCCGTTATTGTTGATTGCACTCACATCAAGCCTATTGCATCGCTTTCTCTAGCCTAACTACGTCCCATACCAAAGCGAGTATTGTATAAAAATGTATTTTTTTAGACAACATTTATTACTAGAAACAATTAAGGTGTAATGATTTTTTTTTTGCACCCTTCTCTAAATTAGTACGCGCCTCCCAGTTTGGAAATCGCAACTCTAGGGCCTTTAGGTCACCATCCCTCCGACTATGTATCTCACGGTAATGTGGTATGTTTATATGAAAAATAGTTTCCATGCGAAAAATACGATATTATTAAAAAAGTATCTAGTAAGCGGCTTATAGCTTTCATTTCTTGGAAATAGATCCCTAAACCTCCATCAATGTTTGTTATTTTGTCTGAAAGACCTACTTTTTGTAAAACATCAATACTTCAAACTTAAATAATATTGAAAAGATACGTATGTTATAGATACGTGTTTTACTGGGAATATGTCAATGTAAAACCCACTTGTATATACTTATTAAAATATTTGTATTGAGTAAATATGCTTTACGGAATATGGGTGCGAAATGGTGTGATTTTCGACAATTACTAATTAATAATAGGGACGCAGTTATAAGTGTAGTGAAATTTGTAAAACATGGTTTCCTAAACGGATTTTTTCTTTTGTTTCCAGGTAGCAATTAAGATCATAGACAAATCGCAGCTAGACGCGGGAAACTTGCAAAAAGTGTACCGTGAAGTAGACATCATGAAAAGACTTGACCATCCACATATCATCAAATTATACCAGGTAAGCAACACATTATCCATTACGAAATTATCTGTGTAAATCAATTCAATTTAGCCATGCACCAACTGTGAAAAATGTGACAGCCCAGCAGGCGAAAAATATAAATCGATTAATTAGATTCAATTGATATCGTTCAATTGCTATAAGTGAACATACTTTTACAAAATTCCCATCAAATATTTTTCTTCTTTGGCCAGTCGTTTGAGTAAACTAAGCATATTGAAAATCGTTCCGACTGGGATATGGTCAAAAATTAAAACCACCGACAATGTTGCAACTAGGGAATCCAATCCCGGGATCCCGAATCCCGGGATCCCGGGATCCCGAGCTATTTTCGATACCTATGAATCCCGGGATTGATAAACATAATCCCGGGATTTCGGGATTGATTTTTTTATCAATTTTTATGGAAAATATAACAGAAAAAATACTTTTAATACAAAATAACTACATTAGAAATAAACTGAGTTTGAATGAAGTTTGATGTGTAGGTTGCCGATTCATTTTATTTTTTTACATAGATTATTAAAAATGAGAAAAATTGGTAAAAAAACAATGCTTCGCACTTTTAACAAAGTAATTCCACCATGATATCATACGTTCTACGGCAGTTTCATATTTGGCTGACTAATTAGATTTATGAAGCGGAAAGGCCATAAGTACGCCATGATTATTTGCTTTACTATTTTAAATCTCGCTGATCTATTCATTATGTCTTTACTAACAAAAATAGCAATCTCATATTGAATTCACATTATTATTTATATTACAATATTATTTACTCCATTAAACTTGTGTATTTCCAAGATTTAACGTATACAATATTAACAATAAATGTCTTAAATAGTATAAATTATACTAGATTTATTTTTGACCGATTTTATCAATGTTATTTGTAAATATAAAAATTTTATATTAACAATGGAAAAAAATCCCAATCCCGGGACCAGTCCCGGGATCCCGGGATTGTCAAATTGTAATCCCGAAATCCCGGGATCAGAATTTTGGCTCGGGATTGGATTCCCTAGTTGCAACTCTCTTCCGCACACATAAGTGAGACCATGGCGGAACAGTGACGTCACGTGGCTAGTCGAAACGAATGAAAAAGCAACTTTTGCACATGCGCAATGGGACATTTTGCTATTCTACCTGCGTCCTATGTCGAGTAAATTGTCATACCAAAAATGTCCCATCGACGATAAGTGCTAAGTTACATGTGTTTTGTGATTGACAATAAATAGCTTCGACAGATTCGATGAGTTCTATTTGCGACCTGGCTAAGAATAAAATTCGTGTTTGTGACGTCATCTTTCGATGTACATAAGATACAAACAAAATAATATTATTATTTTGTTTGTATTTTTGTTTTTATTTAATAAAAATAACAATACAATGCAGTTCCACCATGAATTGACAGTTAAGAAAATAAAAGAAATTGTTTGTATTTTTTAATTTCATCATCTTCTGCCTCGTTTCCAGCTTCCGTGGTAAAGTTTCCACCGTAATCCGAATATTTATATTTTTGTGGTCCACTCCTTATTGAAACCACACTACAAAAGCAGTGAAGGGCCGCGGTTTACGCATGTTTGGTCTACACGATTTATTAAAATTAAATTATTACAATTTATCCGTTTGTCATGGAAAATTCTTTAAAATATCTACGAATTTCAGATAGCAATCGCTCTGGTTGAACGGCACAGGTGACAAAAAAAACTGTTTTCCAGTTTATTTTTTTCTGGCTTAAAATACTTTAGCGCAATGATAAATCAGTTTTGAAAAATTCCCCGTCAAAAAGACTCCATTTGATGCATTCCTCTGCAGCTAATTGTCAATCCGAACGCAAGATGTCACTGAATCAAGTTTTTCATTCATCATTTTTTAAAATAGGAACACTTTTCTTTTCGAACGGCGGCATGCAAAAACAAAACAATAATATTGTGAAGAATTTCCATTGATGTTGCGTTTTCATGTCGGAAAAACTGACGCGCGTCTCGTTCGCTCGGATGTCATCCTCACGGGCTTAGTATGTCACAGATATAATCGCAGTAGATCTCTCGATGAAAATAAAACTAAAAATAGGCCGCTTTTTCGTTTTACTTCTGGCAATAAAGATTATTGGTTTTTTGATTGGCAAGCCGTCAAACCAGTTTCTTTGATGTCTGCATGGAAATTATTAAGCTATGATAGGTCCTACTTAGTACTATACCTACTTATTATGCGCAGTATTTAGTGTTTCATGTTTTAGCATCATTAACCGGGGTCGTTTCACTGATTGCTCCTTCTGCTCTTCTCAGTCCCTAATTATTCGTTGCTACACACCTCCCTGAATTTGACGAGTTCGTCGATCCAGCGTAGACTGTGGGGCGGCCCTGTGGCTGTTTAAGCGCGAAATATATTATGGTGCATGACGTCTACTATCACGTGACGTCACAGTAAGCTGCCGCTATGGGGAAAAGTGTGTAATGTCGTTTTTCTTGGTGTTTAAAATGTTATCAGACTGATGCTCCAATACCGTAGCAAATTTTGAACCTTACATTGTCAGTTGGCAAAATCTGCCGAAATCACCAGAATAATAATGAGGTTACCTCACGTTGAATTGTACTGTATCGACACCTGCATGAATCAATGAACGTCTTTATCATCTTAAACATGCCTACATTTTTCGACAGTTAAAAATTGTCGCAATTAAGTATAACTCCTTTAGCATATTGGTCTATGTGCGTGGGCGCGATACCCGAGAGATGCAGGATCGATTCTTAGTTCGGGGTGTCTTACCTTTTTCAAAAAGATTTTTTCTATTGGTTATAATATATTTTCTCAGAAGTGTTTTCAAAATTGTGTATGGTCAATTAATGTTTATTTTGAATTAAATATTTGTATTTTATAAGTATATGATTATGACTCCATTATCTATTTTAGGTTTCTATATTATTTTACTATATGCCCTACAATCCTGTGTGAATCACTCACTGCCGTTCAATAACGGCACGGTTAGGACACGGATATTTTACGTCGACTTTAAAACGAGGAGCTTTCAGAATAGCCCGTAAAGAAAGTTCGTAGACCGCGATATTGCTTTGTAAACCTCTCGGGAAATACCCCAAAATACAAGCTCTGAGCCACTAGGATGTTGACCAAGTGGAAACGTATACGGGGAGGAAACATATTAGCGGTAATGGCTTCGAAAACAATGCCCTATTGTGCATAATGTGTAACCTATTCTATTGTCCGTTGAGAAATTCTTTGTCCATCAGCCAAGCTTATTAATTATGTACCTACTGTTTGTTTGGATATTTTAAGAGTGAATATGTTTCGGGGTGTCTTTAATGGGTCGGATATCGATACCTACCTGTAATGATAACAATGGCCATTGGAGAGGAACGGATACTCATCTTATGAGGGTTGCGCGGTTTTAAGGTCTGCTCATTTAATTCATATTATGCCTATAAAATAGACGCAGAATTGTCCGTAATATGCGGCCGACGCAAATGCTCGAATATGACAATTTAGAGCAATGGTTATATTATGATGTTTCAAATAATCATTTTTGTTGTATTAAATTTTAACTAAACGTGCTTTTTTTAAATTTCGTGCCTGGACAACTACCTATTGATTGTAATGAATTATTTTTCGATTAAACGGACGAAAAGAGATCGATTAGAGTAATTTCGCAAAGGTGAAAATATTCCATAAGCTATAGGTGTACTACTCATACTTAGTTTCTACAATTTAATTTCTGAAGGAATAAAAATCGATAAAGTTACGATAGATATTGCAGATTTCATTTCTTAAATGTTTTAACGCAAACGATTGTTATTTCGTTTGAGTTTTTTTAAAACCTCTGAAAATTTGATAGCTAACAAAACTAAAAATCTACATCTACTAAAAATATCGACATTTTGTTTTATTCATTAGAATCTTTAGTTGTTTTCTATACTAAAAAGTACCCAACGGTTTTTTATATTTTAGAATTACTAACTTAAAGTTAATATAAATAAAAAAATTAGCAAACATAATAATATGTTGGGGTCGATCTACGGCTGGATGATGGCTTCCCCTAATTCCTTCATCTCTTTTCGGTCCCTCTGCCACGTACATCCGTCAAATTTGACCACCTAGTTTTAGGGCGCCCCTCCGGTCGTTTACTATCCTTACTATGACATGGCGACCTCTATTCCATTATAAGTTGTAGGTACTTACCTAATAATAGTTGTTTTATTTATTTTAACTTTGTTTTGTTCACGAAAACATGGTTAACGCAATCAGACGTGAATCAAGACGTGATATATTTTTAAAAATAATTATTGAGCAGGAGTTCTGGTTTTTCAATTTGTGTTTGGAGTCAGAGTATGTACCTGATAGGTTGAGCAAGTGACCAACAGCCATTTCTCGTAAACAAAAATACACTCAGTTGAGGCCCTTATAATCTTATTAGGATCGAACATGGTCATGTTAGAGCCCCGAATCCTTTGAGCCTATATTTGTACTCTTATTAAATATTAGTAAGCAGCATAATGAAGTCTGAGAATGCAATGCATTTGATAAAGATTTGCTTTGTTCTTATCAATTTAAGCCACTGGAATGTAATGCATCTTTATCGTTCATTGTTTCAAACTTATTTCTAGTTGTTTTATATAGGTATCCACTTATAATACTGTATTATATTAATGAAGTTTGTTTTATATAGAATCAACGCATCAACACATCTCAAACTGTGTGGCATGTCATGAACGACTGCCCTATACTAGAAAGGGAGCGATGTACTCTCAGGACTCTGTGTAGACAGCATAACCATGAAATTGACCTCCAAAAGCTTCATGAAGTACTAAGCTATAGAACAATACACTAAAACTACACACAATATTTAATTCTGGCCATAAAGAAAATTAAAGATATAAATGGAGGAACATAATTAGCCACACATCAATGCAACTAACCCTCCCAACCACCTAATACGAAAAAGCAAGGGCATGGTTATTTATATTTAAAAAAAAAACATAGCTTTTCGATTTAGTTTTAATTCAACCTTAAAGAAGGATCACATCACTGTATCAAATCAAACTATTTACAAGTTATTGTCTGAAACATAATCTATTATATTATACATATGTATTCAAATATAGCCAGTTTAAATATAAAATGTGTTTATATGAAGTTGATCCCGCCGTTCCGTAAAAGTTCTGGTAAAAGTATGAAAATGTCAGCTAAAATGAAATTCATTTCAAAATCTGCCGACAAACTATTTAATAATGTACTTATCAGGAATGATATCGGTTGATTTTTTATTCGTCATTCTTGACATATCAGCTTTAGTAAAAAAAAAACTGAATGAAATAGGTAAGTACGTCTGTATATTTTTATATGGAGTAAAAAAACCGTATTAATTTATCGATTGGCGTCGGAAAGGAACAAAAGGGTCGGTACACAATAGTAAATTGAATTTGCTGATAAAAATTATCATCGGTCTATTTGCAATTCGTTCAAATACAATATTTCCGTTGCATTATATTATTGTCAATAAATAATACAATACGATGAACGGCCTTTGTGCATAACTTGTTAATTTTTATCACGTAGGTATGTGATTTCAGATTTAAGTCCAATCTCGACAACACACGTCATAAGTTTCCTAATAAATATTTATAATCTTAGACAACAATTATTATATTATAAACTCAATATAAGGATGTTGGAAAAAACAGCTTTTTATGTCTTATTTGTGTAATAATCACAGATAAAAGAAGGCAAAGAAATGCTATTACTATATTCATAGAGATTTGTAATTCGATGTAAGATTAATCGTTTGACCTGAACAGACAAAAGACACGATATCTAGTGACGCTAGCGCTCACGATCGCCGGAGCTGGTTACATGTAAATTGCATGTAAAACATTTCACCGTGGCACAATTCGCCGTGAGCTTTTTATCAGAAAGAGGTGACCGTATGGAGTATACTATACGTTCTCCAATTTTATTAGATTCAATAGTGTGTGTAATAAGTGTAATACGGCGAACTGCATACGTACAAGTTGCGAGCTAGCGAGTAGCGGCCCTAAGTTAGTCGATCGCTACCCGTCAAAATAGCTAAGGGTAGATAGATAGTTCTCAAGTACCTAATTGTGTTTTGTCGAACCCGACTGTAAATGAAGTACCTGTTATCAATTAACTATCCCTCTAATCCAAATCCTATCCTATTCCAAATTATATTATGCTCATGACTATTCCAAAAAGAAATAATATGCAGGAGGTTTCAGCAGTGGATATTTTTCTGGAGACCCTCGTGAACCACAGTGGGACGCGATAATAATTCTTTATGTACGGTGGAATAGATTGGTAAAGTATCACTGACTTACGACCTTCCACTGTCCTATTGAAAAGAAACCAATCGATTAGCGTTAATTTCTGGAACCCCGCAAACTGCAGTCATAATTATGCAAATTTCATTACGTCAAAGGCAGTGTCAATGAGCACCAAATCAGAATCTTATTATTCAGGAAACGATGCGTGCTAATTTCTTTGGCGAGTCACTAAATCGTGACTTTCACACTCAACTGGGCATACTATTGTGTATGCATACTTACATTTCGAATTTGTTTTATTTTGTGACGTCATTGGTTTAGTGCCGAACTGGCGATTGGCGACATCACTTTGTCTATGCACTTGTAGGTACTTTAAAGTGTTACTAACTCGCAGGGACATTGAACGGGATCATCAGCTGATCGCAATAATTAATCATATTTACAAGTTTTTAAGTAATTACTAATTAGATATGTATTTTAAGATTGCATACATGCATTCTACACGTATGTCAAAGAAAATATTATAAAGCATGTGTGTTTTTATCACCATGCGTCATCTGATGTCATGTGTCGCTGGTTCGGCAAATTCTGTATGAATGTGATTTTGTCCCCAGTGCATGGAACCAACAGGTTGGGTAAGTGGCTAACATCCATTATTTCTTGTAAAAAATCCTGTTAAGTAACTTCTATCGGTAGGCGACCAATGTTGGCATCGGATTGTAGTGCCAGTGAAGAAGAGAAAATAATGCTTCCTTGCATTTTTCTCGGTTTAAAGTTCGATGATTCAGTTAGCTTTAGTTTAGAACGTGATCCTTTAGTATCGCGTACCAGATACCACTGTATGACCACATTTTTAAGGGTTAATTTTACCTGATATGACTAGTAAGTATATTTTTAGAGGTTTTTCAAAATCACCCATTTTTCATTAAACACAATAAATTGTATCATTAGGTATGCCTACATACTGTAGTCTGCAATTTAGAAGAGATCTTTATTTAGCTATGTATTTTTTCGACTTATACGAGGTATATGAGAACTCTGCCGTTCTGGGCAGTGTTGACCTGTATGTCCCTGATAACCATCTTAGAAATATAGTTGTTTATTCTCCCAAGGTGCAGAACCAACCTGCCACTGGTAATGCCTATTCATTGGGAGGGCGATAACTATGTTCAACCAAATTGCTTCGTGTGTTGATGTATTCCACTTGAGTGAGGGTGAGTTTAGGTGGACGGTATTTTATAAATTCTTAAAATAAGGTCTCCTTAGCAAACGCGGTGTACTTCTATAGATGTTTAATTGTATTTTCACTGCTTTTGTATGTTTATATTATGTTCTCTTTCTATATTTTCATTTTTATCGTTTTTATTACCTTTCTTCTTTATAATAATGTTTCATGTCATGTTGCGAACGTCTTAATCTTATAATTGATAATGTCCACAATATGCAAAAAAAAGTGGATTTGTGTATTGTTAAGAAACCATTAAGAAAATGGAAGTCATTTTATAATTTATGTTCGATTAATAATTTTCATTGTGATTTTGATTTCCATAGAAATAAGTTGTTGATAATATTATACTTAATAATAATAATATGCTGAATCGATTCAGTTGAATGTTTGAAATAGTCTTTTCAGTGTCCACTTTAATTACCTAGTGATTTATTTATAATATGATTATAATAGGTACTCAGCTATTTTGTCTAAATATCCCTGAACTGGCGAACAATAAAAATGTAATTTGAGTAGTACCTATATCAGGGTTGGCGAACCTTTTTACGCACGCGTGCCAAAATTTCCCAGATAATATATTTCGACTGTCTGACAGCAGTTTTTTATGGCGACAAAAAAGTTTTCTAAAAAAAAATACTTTTTAAGAATTCTATTAAAATAGCTTAAAAATACAATTGAGCTCCTGGTATTCTTTCTGTCAACGTATTTCTAGCCGAAGGCATATCTTTTATTCTTTGAATATTTTGTTCCTTGTTTTCAAAATTCTCAAAGAGATCGTGGAAGCATTTAAACCACTCATCTTTCATATTATATTCTCTACCACTGAATGGTTTCCCATTTTTAGAGATTATGTTTGAGGTAATATAACAAGCAGTTATTATATTTGAATAACTGCCGATAATTAATTTCACAAGGTTTGTTGATTGAATATTTTATTTTTAATTGCCCGACCATAAGGACCGACCTATACAATTGTATATTTACATTAAAGGTAATGATTATTCTTTAAAATGATTTGCCTGTTATTTTTTATACAATACGATTTGTCATTTACGCATGAATTTCGTCGTTTCAGTTTGCGCATCGATTGGTAAACATGATACGCATGGCTATGTCATAATATTTTGTTAATATTAGGTACTCATATATAAGTACGCTCATATTTATTTACCTATAAAACTTTTTTATAAAAAACATTTTTTAAATGTAATATAAAACAGTAATTTCTATTCTCACCTAAATGAAACATTCGCGTGCCATGCAAGATCATCTCGCGTGCCATAGGTTCGCCATCCCTGACCTATATTATAATAATATCATGTAAGCAGTTTCGATGGCTAGATATGACGCACGGACAAACGTCTTGAAGCGTGCCTTTATTGATTAAAGACACTCTTCAATCAATTATTATTTTGACATGCTATTCTACTTCATGTCGGTTCACTCATTACTGGTTTAGGCGAGTCAATATACCTACACGTGGGCCGTTTCGGCCATTTAAATATTGTATGGAAAACTAATTATCGTCTTACCTACTGCTTTGTGTTATTGATCTATAATACCTATAGTATTAATATGTAGACAGTATTTATATATTTTTTAGTATTTATATTAACTATTTCTTTTATTCAACGAATAATTCACAAGATCTAAGAATGTACCATTCTAATTATTGAACTGTCATGCCCCTCCATTGTCGAAAGTGAAAACACGCTGTCACTTTTATTCTTTGTATGGATTTTCGTCTGGATTCAGGACTTGAAGGTGGACAAATAACACACCGGAATTGTGATCAGAAACGGCGAGGTTTATTTACGTTAATATATTCTAAATGGTTACATTTTTATACAAATTCTTTTCAATTTAATTTTGGCGGATAGCGAGGTTAACACTGCTTACTGCGTTGCTGTCAAAAATGCTTCTCTCACGCTAAAACAAACGGCCGCTTACGAGCGGTACAAATGCGGCGTTGCCGTTCGTATTTTTTTGTAACGGCATCCAGACAATGTTGCCGGTCAGATATTTATCATTATTTAATTATTTTCGCAATCAACCCTTACTATTTGTTGGTTTGATACCGACTCGGGGCTCTCCAGATACACAGAGACATCCCCAAATGGGGACCATTCGGGGGTGTAACAGAACCTACATAATTTAGAAGAGCGCTAATAAGCAGGTATGAAATGGCCAATAGTTAAAATTTGTTGCAATTAGTATGACGTCACCTCGTAGCAAAGACTTAGAAGATAATGCGCGGACGGGGCGTAAACCCAAGAGATGCAGGTTCGATTCCTGCCGGGTGGGTTACTTTTTTCAAAAAGATTTTTTCTATTGGTTATAATATATTTTCTCAGAAGTGTTTTTCAAAATTAATGTATGTTCAAGTATTTATATGCTTAAGAAAAATCAAAACCTTTATAATTATCGAAGTTTTGTGACAATGTCGCTTGATTTATAAATTCATAACGCATTTCAATTAATATCATGCTACTCTATTCAATTTGACAGATATTTTTCATTTCTTAACAAGAAGAGACATTGACATATCAGAGCGGTGAAAGTTTTTATTTAAGTTTTTAATTAATAAATCGTTACTCTTGATTGATTTTCTTTATACTAAATAATACTTAGTTCAATTGATTTGGGCACCGATCATCGATTCAACATTCTGGATCCATTAAGGCTATACCTTAGTTGAGGCATGGTCTAAAAAGATCGTGGCTAGGCGATGCGCGGATTTCGGGTCGCGAGTGCAAATGACGCATGCCGACCGAAATATAATTTGTCATATAAATCCGACATGCGTAAATGTAATGTTCTGTTTATTGTTCTATTAGTAACAATAATAATATATTCATTGACATGTTTTCTTTTTTAAGTAAATGGGTAACGTTTTTAGTCATCTTTACACGATGTAAGAATGAATACCCCCGTCGCCATCACGAAACAAATTGACGTATTCACACCTCGACGTTCGTTCTCCGAATGCCAGCGAGTCCAAAATTTCGTCGCGCCTATAGTTGAAAATTATTTGCCGTTTCACTGATATATCGTCTTAACCAATTGAGTGGAAGTCGTAATGAACTTTGAAATTCTGCATAATAATGTTGATTGTAATCGATAATCGATAATCGAAATATAAATGTCTTCTATTTTACATATTGCGCTTGTGTGGAAGAGTTTCATTCATTATAAAAATTTTATTAATTCAAAAAAAAAAAAAATCCAGTTATGAATGGTGTGTTGTTGACTTCAAATACAACTTTAGAATTATATGGTACCTATGTATTAAATTTGTTTAGTTTTTACAAGAAAAATAAAATCGTAGATTTAACAGAAAGTCTGTTGCTTCGGAATATTCAGGTGATGCAGGACGCATTAATTCAAGAATTCCGGAATAACATTGTAGGCGTCCGTGTTTTAGACTTTGTTTTCTCTATGGCTAGGATCTATTGGGATTGGGATACTATACTGAGGTCTTTTTACTGGGTGTATAATAGGTACTTATAATACAGAGGAACAAGGCGGGTCTCGTGGTGCAGTGCGTAAAGCGCTGGCCTTCCACCCGAGAGTTCTGGGTTCGACCCAGTGAGGCCACAATATTTATGTGTTTTTCTCAAAGCCTGGGTGTTTGTGATTGTTCAAAATTACTAACAACCACCTTGTACGACAAAGCAAGGACATGGTTATTAATAATTCTAAAAAATTATAGAGGAACGGGCTTGTTTGATATTTTGGTCGCCGTATTGTGAAATTCCGAGCTTTATTAGCTATATCAGATATTTAACTTAATATTTTTGTAATCTGCAAAATCCGACAAGCTCAGGTATCACATTAATCGATTTTCACATAAAATAAATTCCATTAAGGCTATACCTTAGCTGAGGCATGGTCTAAGAAGATCGTGATGATTCGAGTCGATTGCGGGTTGCGGGTGCAAATGACGCAAGCCGAACGAAATATAATTTGGCATAATAGTTCAACATGCGTCCTTTTTATGTTATGTTTATTATTATATTCGTAATAATTACAGTATATTCATTGATGTGTTTTCTTTTTCAAGTACATGTGGAACGTTTTTTAGTCATCTTTACACGATTTAAGAATATATTCATCCGACTCCATCACAAAAAAAATTGACGTGCGAACAGGTCGACTATCCCTCTCCGAATGGCAACGCGGCCAAAATTTCGTTCCACATAGTGTTGAAAATTATTTGCCGTTTCACGTATGTACGCTCTTAAGGATTGTTTTAAACAGTTCTTTATTTTTTTTTTCTTTGAATGTTATGTAATCTGTTTAACTTTAACTCGTAATAAAAGTTATGGCCGCATATTTTTCTTTGTTTTCTGAACGTTTGATTTTGGTGCACCGCATTTTTTTCTTATCATCACAAGTGTACCGTTACTTCGAAAAGGTTAAGAACCACTGATCTAAACGATACATAGGTGGAATGGTGATATAGTAAGTACAAACATTTAAATCCAAAAAACATGAAAAAACTGTCTCAAGAAATATATTATCTTTTCGCAAGATTTAGGTTTTTTTTTCACTTAATCACTTCTTCGGTGGCGCTACAGCTCAAGTCGAGCCCTGGCCTCCTCCAGCCGGAACGGTCCTCCGCACGTCTTTTCCAGTTCATGATTTTTAGCTGCTGGTTGGCATCTTTTGTAATGTTGTCACACCATCGTGTGCGAGGCTTTCCCACTGGCCTATTCCCCCCTGGGTTTCATTCGAGGATCTTCTTCGGTATCCGTGACTCAGGCATGCGCTGGACATGGCCTGCCCAGTTTAGCCTCTGGAGTTTTATGATGGTGGAGAGTTTTGAATCTTGGTATAAGCGGTATTGTTCCGTGTTGTACCTAATTCTCCACTCCCCACCATCATTTATGGATAGGTAATCACTATAATGCCAGTATTACATAGTAAAGTAGCAGTTCGAATATTATAATCACTATTGCCACGTTTTGCCCAACAGTGATTACAATTCAATATACGAAAAAGTATGTATATTTGTGTTACCTACTGACACCAATAAAAGTCTCAACCCTTAGGAAAATCTACTCCAAAACCCTAAATAGGCCAGAATCGTTATCGAGCTGACTCATAGGCATAAAGCCCACCAAAAAAGCGTTCGGTGCGCTCACTACTGAGTAGGCCCCCTCCCACCAGCGCATCACCCTTCACCTATGTAATAAGGGGCTCAAGGAGCACAAAATAATTATTATTATCAGCGTCTCTCATAACAAAGCAATAAAAATATTATTAAATTTCTCGGGGCTTGTAATTAATATCGGACACGCAATAACTAAACAAAGAGTTCATTGTTCTTAATTAATGGCTTCTCGCCCGTCTTATCGACGACGCTTCGAGGAGCGTGATTTTGCTTGCCGTGTTCAATGAATGGACTACGTTGTATTTCCGTTAATTCGTATCGCTGAGAAGCCAAAAACGGTGACTCATGGGGCAGGCGGGCACAAAGCGTCGTCAAATCCAGTGTGCGCTGGCGTATTTGATTACGTTGTATTTTCGATGATTTACATAGAAAATGCGCGAGCGCCCCGTAAGCCTGCTTTAGTGGACTTTATGCCATAGAGATATCGGCCGGGTTGACTACGACGCATATATAATATTATTGTAGTAAGTATCGGTCAATGAGTTCTATCGGTGATAACGATATGATGCATAGATTATTAAGCATTCAACACACGAAACGATGATTTGTCATTTCGTTGATCAAAAAATAAATAATGCAAGCATCTTAATTATTCAGCTGATTCTAATGATTCATTAATCATTTTGTTTCTATTTGAATTAGACTTGCTGGCAGACTTTGCCCTCGAACAGTGTCGGTAAAAATCAGAGCAAGATAAAGCGTAGGTGAGTACATATTGATAATGTTGTGGATTCAATAGAATTGTATCAATCAGCGGATATCATTTTAATAACAATTTTATCGATATTACATAGCAAACAAAATGCATTATAATATTATTGTGTATGCTGTAAATAAATCATTATTAATTAAACTTTTGGATGACTTATTTAATTTTGAAATTGTGGACAATTATTTTACATACTATGTACCTTTGTCAATGGTAAAAAAAAATGATTATCAGATTAGGTTTCAACGTTATAGGTGGTGTCATCTCCCTCCATTTTCTAAAGTGAAAAGACGCTATCACTTTTATTTTTTTTTGGTTTTTAGTCTGGATTCGGGACTTGGAGGTGAACAAATAACACACCGGAATTGTGGTCGGAAACGACGAGGTTTATTACGTGAATATTTGGGGCTACATTTTATATAATTTCAATCTTTTGCGGAGATCGAAATACACGTGTTTTTAATTTTACTGTCAAAATCCTTCTTCCCTCTTCTGCGCATGCGCGCCAAGATCCGGCGCAGAAAGCAATGCGCAAAATGGTGTGTTGCCATTCTTGTTAAATTACATACAACATTGTCAGTTTTCTTGTTTATTTATTTATTTTCGCAATCAAAGACTATACTTCAGCTGGGGCACTGTCTAAAACGATCGTGACTAAGGCGACTCAAAGATTGTGCAAACGACGCGTGCAGAACAAAACTTAATTTGACATAAAAAGTCAACATGCGTCCATTTAATGTTATGTTTATTGTTCTATTACTAATAATAATAATATATTCATTGACATGTTTTCTTTTTCAAGTAAATGGGTAACGTTTTTTAGTCATCTTTACACGATTTAAGAATTAATTCCCCCGTCGCCATCGCAAAACAAATTGACGTGTTCACAGTGCGACTTTCGCTCTCCGATTGCCAGCCAGTCCAAAATTTCGTCGCACCTATAGTTGAAAATTATTTGCCGTTTCACTGAAGTACCGTCTTAATCCACCATAAAACATTAGAATAAGACCAAGTCATTTCGTTTGCCAAATTACAAAGTAAATTAATTTGTCAATATTTCATTAATTCTCTCGTATGGTGGCAGATGTAAAATGCAACATAGAAATAGTCATATAATAAAATGCATCAATACAATATTAGATACTTATGTTTACATAAATAGTTCTCACTAGAGAGGCATTTATTACATTGGTAAAACGTTGGGATGACAGAAAGACCCCCAGGGAGGCATACATTGCGAAAGTCTAAATAAAATATCCTCATTGGATCGAATCAATATAAATAAAATTGTTATTGTGATAATAATATATTAGGTGACCTTTAGAAGTGAAATAATAAAATGCTGTTATTCTCAGTAATAATTAAATTAATGGCGGATATCCATCGAAATCTTCACACAAAGTTTACCGGTTTCGTGTTTTAATAATATTTTTTGAATAAGACAAGTAGTGTTTGTATCCAATTCTATGAATTTTCTCACAATATATACGTCTGACGCAGGCTCGCTGACGTCTGATTTCAAGTAATTTCGATACGTTTAATGTTGCCTGAAATAATAAGCATATAATTATTATTTAACTTTTTTTGTTATTTATTTTGGTAAGTATTAGTTAATAATTTATCGTGTAAGCTAAAACATGGTGCAGATTTTATTTTTAATACAATTGGTAATTATTGCTGATTATTAATTATGATCTATACGTATTTTAATTGTTGCATTTATTATAGCCAACGTGAGTCAATCTTAAAATGTAACTCTCCTTGTCAAAACAAAATACGAACTTGTATTATTTGTCCTTCATTTGATCCTAAAGGAAGCACCCTTATTGCGTAGGTAAAATTTATTTTACAACCATATACAACACAATCCCCATCTGCCCTGATAAATATGTTAGATATCAGTTTCTTGTGTTCAACCAAATGGCTTCGGATGATGCATTCGCATTTGCGTGCGCGTTTAGGTGGACTTTGTAAATTCTGGGTCTACTTAGCTCACTCGGTATACGTTCGGGCTTGTTGCAGAGGCAGTTCTAGAGATAGGTAATATTAACTCTTTGGGAATTGCTGCATCATGAAGAAAATACTATATTAGTATGACAAGTAGATACCTACGTAATTATACTGGCGTCACCTTTCGAGTCTGCCGTATAGCGTACGTTTCGGTAGACGGGGCTGAGGTCACGTGACCTGACGGTCATACAAAATAAATCTGAATTCTTAACAAAATAAGAGTTGAAGACAGATGGCGGTATATTTTTTACATCTGACACCGATTCTGAATTCAATACTTGAATATTCTGTTGACAGGTGGTTCTGTTTATTTTAGACTATTTTTCTTAGAAAGTAGGCTTTAAATAATCGCCTTGTATGGAGCCTTCGCCACTGCCATCCGCAGACATTACCGAATGGGATGCCGCGAAATGTATGCGAAAATCTGAAACAAAAGATTCACGTATATAATAAATTATAATATTCACAACGTTGGTAGATTGGAATCACTTCGATTCAGTAAAGTGCACAGTTTACGAATCATCGGGCCAGACACGCGGTCAAGTTATGCTCCGTTCATGCCTGCGTTTATTGTTTATGTGTAGCCATGTTTACTATGAACTTTCATCGTATCTCTCTCGGACAGCGACCGAATTGCGCGCGCATCTGCTAATTGCTCGATGCCTCTGTCATCCCAATATAGCTTGCGCAATGTATTTCATTCTCAACGAGTCGTATTGATAGCCTGGTGAACGCACTACGAAAGTACCTAAACGTGTACCTGGTTATGTCCGAATCAAAGCTGTTCCTAACAGCCTGTTAGAACCTAGCAGATTTTTTAAAACAGGTTTCTGTTCTGTCTGATATGTCTGAGAAGAATTCCGCAGTTTTTTGACATATTGTTAGGCGCGTACCGTATAACCTGGAGAGACTGGTGGTTTTGGGTAGCCTCCAAGGAGGCCAAAGCAGATCACGAGCATTGGCGTGCTGGAGCGACCAAGTGAATTAGCTTACTGGGGACAGCACTGATAAGCAGAGAATCGAGCGGGGTGGAAGGTCTTGGTCGCTCAGAAGATAACGGAATTTCAAGGTAGTCATGATCCTCAGCCATGAGAGAACGACCAAGAAGAAATATTATTTGCTTTACATTATATTCTTTATTAAATTTGTTGTTAAACGTTGTTTTGGAAGCGTTATAGAGAGAATTCTTAAAAGACATTGAGGAGACAGCGCCCAGCGGACTTTACTAAAATGTAAGTAATGAAAATAACTTGTATCTACTCAAACTGAGCTACGTATAGGTAAGCACTAATTTGCTTTATCAGGATATATAGGTATACTCCGATAAAAAAACAATTAATTTTCTTTATCGAAATCGTGCGTTCGTTATCTCTGGACGGGCTTGTGAAATGTCAACAGTTCTTCGGACCTGCCTTGAGATAACTCCTAAAAACATAAATATAGGAAATCATATTTTGTTTCGTCTACTGAAATTTTTAATTGTTATTTTTGTATTTGTAAGTATTTATAGAAGCAAATCTAGGCCAATCGTTTTAATTGACTGATAGCGATATTAATTTAATATATTATTTAATAGTACACGTAGATACGTGGGTAATTAGATGCAGATACCGTACAATACAATACATATCAGCTGTTCCAGTTGACTTTCGAGCAGACTTTATTATGCCTATGGACCCCTTCTTAAACCAAAAACCTGACCATAAACCCCTAAGTGAAATAACTCTACATAACTGCATAATAGAAAAGTTATACATTTAAGGCGATACTTCAGTGGAACGGCAAATAATTTTCAACTATAGGTGCGACGAAATTTTCGGAGAGCGAAAGTCGAGCTGTGAACACGTTACATTGTTTCATGATGGCGACGGGGGTATTAATTCTAAAATCGTGTAAAGATGACTAAAAAACGTTACGCACTTACTTGAAAAAGAAAACATTTCAATGAATATATTATTATTGTTACTAATATAACAATAAACAGAACATTAAATGGACGCAAGTTAAATTTTTATGACAAATTATGTTTTGTTCTGCAGGCGTCGTTTGTACAATCTTCACGTCGCGTAGTCACGATCGTTTTAAACCGTGCCCCAGCTGAGGTATAGCCTTAAGTGCTGATATATTTTTTTTATTGGTATTTTATTCTGCTAACAGCTATTGCTCGATACCTACATCAATGAAGCCATCTTTCTTGTACATACAACCTTAACTTTTTTATTACTTTTTTAAAGCTCCGTTTACACAAGTTACGAGTAAGTAAAAACACTTAAGTCACGTTAAAAAATCTCAGTTTCTCTTTACCCCAGCATATTGCATAATAATCAGATGGTGCTTGATTATCTAATAATTTTTGCAGATTTTACAAAAGTACGATTTTGGTGGGTAATATTAAATATCGCTACTTCAGTTCATGTAAAAATTCAAAAAAGGAAAATGCACATACCTACCTAGTTGAGTAAATAGATCATGGCCCCCACATCCTGAAGCGGGCCTCCCTACACATCGCTAAGGTTAAAGGCAGTGTGACGATATACAGTTGTGTATTCCAAATGATGTTCGAGATAAAATTAAGGGTGAGTATTTTTTGTAGATTTTTGTATTTTTAATACAACCACTTGAATAATTATGGAGTTCTCAAATATCGACAACAATAATCAAAAATTACATCGCACAATCATATATTATTTAGTATGTTAGTATGCTTGAAAATATGACTAACCCACGATGGGCGCGCGGCGTAAGAGTCACCATCTGACTATGGTCTATAGCGTCGTGGGTCCCAGGTCAGAATACTGGGTCTGACAAGTACACAATTGTTTTTCAATTTATGTATGAGTCAGAGCATGGACCTAATAGGTTGAGCAAGTGGCTGACATCCATTTATCGTAAATTTGTTAATACAAACCTCCACCCTGTGGAGGCCCATATGATCTTATTAGGATCGGATATGGTCTCGGAGATATTCTTAAAGTGAAATACATTTTTTTACTATCAGTGGAATTTTATGACGTGTGTTTATCTCACATGGCTGGTCAATCCGCCACGCTGGGCCCCCAGGCTAGAGCCCCGTCAGTCCCATATTGTGGAGGCCATGACGTAGATAACTAAACTTTAATATTATAATATGTTCACTACTCTGGGCTCCACACGGAGAATATGTTCTATACGGTTTATGTAATGCGATTTTTTTACGACATCCCTCGAAGATGTAAGTGTCATCTCTAGAAAACTATTTCCGATTTCAATCTTTGCTTAGTTGATAATGATGTAGTCTGTGAATTATCATGAAACGGCAAATAATTTTCAACAATATGTGGGACGTAATTTCGGCCGCGTTGCCTGGTTGCCAGTCGGAGAGCGATAGTCGACTTGTTCGCCCGTCAATTTGTTTTGTGATAGCGTCGGAGGAATATTTTCTTAAATCGTGTAAAGATGACTAAAAAACGTTCCGCATGTAAAACATAGAAAACATGTCAATCAATATACTATTATTATT
This sequence comes from Rhyacophila brunnea, assembly GCF_057557595.1. Classification (NCBI taxonomy): domain Eukaryota; kingdom Metazoa; phylum Arthropoda; class Insecta; order Trichoptera; family Rhyacophilidae; genus Rhyacophila; species Rhyacophila brunnea. Next base: position 37,095,168 of record NW_028232871.1, on the reverse strand, counting down.
ACGAATATAATAATAAACATAACATTAAATGTAGGACGCATGTTGAATTTTTATGACAAATTATATTTCGTTCGGCTCGCGTTATTTGCACAATCCGCGCATCGCCTAGTGACGATCTTTTTAGACCATGCCTCAGCTGAACTATAGCCTTAATAAATTGTCTTTAAGGTGAAGCCTTTACTGAGCCTTTTTTAAAGAGGCACCTAGCGGAAAAACACGAAGCTTGCAATTTGAGATTTCTTTTGATAATTTACAATTTCAACTCTATGAATTAATAAATATGTAGGATCTGAAAACATTAAAAAGAAAAATATTTTTTATTTTAAGTCATAGTTAAACTTACAATTTTATTGTAAAACATGTTATAAAATGTGAATTTGTTGAATCGGATCGCATTACATATATTTTATGGTCATATTTATTATTAAAATTTGGTTTATTAAGTTTTCTAAGCATCTCCTAAGAGATTTTTGATAGTTTTAATATTTTTTATATCTATTTTAAAAAACATCGATTTTTATAAAAAATATAAAAGTGTAACTTGAAATCCTTTTTATTTATATCAAATTTTATTAATGTATGGTCCCAATATTGAAGCTTGAAACTTCTTAAAGGCTTCACCTTAACAGACCGATGTAGATAAGATACCACGGGACAGGTCGATCTTTGCATTTATTCGCCAATTGAAACAGATGTGTGGAAAAGGCTAGACGATTTATGTAATAGGTACCAAAAAGTTTATATACAAGAAGTTATGTAAGAACCTCAGTGTCCTTGCTGTAAAAGTTTATTAGGGTTGGTTAGTTCCGGAAGTAGTTCGCGCATAAAACTACTCCGGTAACACAACGCAGCCTATATTAATGTCGTTTGTTAGTTTAAGGCGACCTCACAGCTAATTATAACAGATGTTTGCCTAAGGCGACTTTATCAGGGAAAACATTCATTAATTACTTCGCAGGTAAGTTAGTGCTCAAGTAACTCGTGTTTATAACACGATGAAAGCACACGCGCTCTGAAAATATCGCGTAGATTGGTAATTTCATATTATAATATCGTAAATACTGTGTTGGGGGCGTAATGTCTCGAGTCTCGACGATATCGCGGCCGACTAAAATAACTGATAATTGCCTTCATTCTGAATAAAACAAATGTGAAGGACCGGTTTTCCAAAATATGTTTCCATAGGGAGTTTTGCAGGTCTTATGTTATATAACCCAGTTTACTCAGTGGCGAAGGGTGACTTTCGGAAACAGGTAGGCTGTGGAGATCTGAGAAAAAGAGCACACTACAAGGTATACTTACGAGAAATAAGAAGATAATACGATATTACTACTAATGAATAGCAGTGGCGAAGGGTGACTTTTGGAAAGAGGTAGGCTGTGGAGTAACCAAGCTTGTCAGATATATTTACGGGAAATAAGATAATAATAAAAGATAACACTAAATCGATGAAATTTCAAACCCTCAATTAGTTTGATATAATTAGTTTATAAATAAGCAATTAGATTGAATTATGAATTTTCCTATAAACGTAACATACGCTCAAATATATTATCTATCATCTTTGAAAATATCCGTTGTTGTGTATAATATGTTCCATAACAATTTATAATTTAACCCGTAAAACTAGACATTTGAAAATACTTATATATTTAAAAGACAGATTTAGGTATAAATAAATAATAAATAAAAATCGCGAGATAAATTATTTTATATTTTTAACAACAATCAATATTTATATGTGATTGAATCCCATAGAAATTATTTTTTAAATTATCTTCTTATTAATTATTTCGAATAAATGTGCGGATGTAAGCGCTAACTAAACAGCCTATGATTTCGGAATAAAAAGCCAGACAGAGACTGGTGTCAGTGGCGTCACGTGACTAAAAACTCATACAAACCACATCTTAAATTCCCATCGAATATTTCATAACATAGTTGTATCCATGCGGCAGTAGTTATGGTTATAAACCTTACTAATTTATAAAATAAAGCTATGTACTTCTGAATTTTGACGATAGATGAGTATAATTATCTTAGATTTTTCAGTGTATTTATTTTTTTAAATTTAAATTATTTGCTTGAAGATCTATTTTTCTTAGTAGGTAGGCTTTAAATAATCGCCTACTGTGGAGCCTTCGCCACTGATGAATAGGTACACACTAGTGCATGGCCCCCACAAAGGGGGGGCTGACAGGGCTCTAGCCTGGGAGCCCGGGCTCAGGAAGGGCCCGGTGTGGCGAGTAGACCAGATAAGTGATATAAACATACATCACAAATTCTCTCCACTAAATATACACATGACTTTCACCGCGTACACCATTTGAAAAACGCTACTTTGTCACACTGCCTTTATCGTTAGCGATATGTAGGGGGGTCCTCCAAAGATCCTAGCCAGGGGACCCACTTCAGGATGTGGGGCCATGCACTAATAACAACGACACACTTAAATGAAACTTCAAAAACTCACTGACGACATTGAGCGACCAGCTTAAATTACGTATTTTTCAATACATTTATACACATCAAAAATCATTAGATAAAATTTCTTTTTATTTTTAAAAATAATCTATATTTATTAAGACGATACTTCAGTGAAACGGCAAATAATTTTCAACTATAGGCGCGACGAAATTTTGGACTCGCTGGCAGTCGGAGAGCGAACGTCGAGGTGTGAATACGTCAATTTGTTTCGTGATGGCGACGGGGGTATTAATTCTTAAATCGTGCAAAGATGACTAAAAATGTTACCCATTTACTTGAAAAAGGAAACATGTCAATGAATATATTATTATTGTTACTAATAGAACATACGTTACAAGTCAATTAAGAGCGATCAATGTCCAGTAAGTGCCATCACAACTAGAAGACACACACTTCCATTAGTAATAGAACATACGTTAAAGTGCCCACCACCACCCGTCATATATGCACAACCGTGGATATGCACGGCCGCTTTCTATGACGCTTTAAACGTATCTGAAAGAAGTGATTTTAAGTGCTCATTCCGTCCCGAGACGGAGCCGCACGGGACTGATGCTGCAACCATGCACCGTAGTGCTTAAAGAAGAAAGTTAAGAAAGAAAATGTTTGTTTTTGGACTGGCTCTGCTGTCCGCTGACGTTAAGCGCTTTGTGTACCCGCATACTGAGTGTCACGAATTGAAATGGATGAGTCTACAGAAGAGTCGGGACTATCCCGCTCCCCATACGACGCTGCAAATTTCTCAAATGTTGGCCTCGGTTGCTACCAGATCTCCATGACCAATTGGGCCCGTGTGAGGACGGACCCTGGTAAACAGCTCCGCTCGTTCGAATTCCATAAGCGGGCTATCCCAGAGGATGTGTTCAACATCTTGGTGGTCATGCCCGCAGGTACAACCCGGCCCATCTACTATCAAGCCAAACTCGAGGAGTAATGGAACAATAAACAGAACATTAAATGGACGCATGTAGGATCTATATGACAAATTATATTTCGTTTGGCATGCGTCATTTGCACCCGCGACCCGCAATCCGCGCATCGCCTAGCCACGATCTTTTTAGACCATGCCTCAACTGAGGTACCTATAGCCAATGACATTTAGCCATGAAACGCCATAGAAATATTTTTTTAAAATAATCTAATTATTAATATTTCTTATTGAATACCGGTATTCGTCAAAACATAATATAATAGAAACAAAGAAGTACTTATCAATAAATATAACTATTACAATCTATTTTAAACACTATTTTGTAGTAACTGAATTAGGAACCTACCTAAATTTATTATATTGACCTTTGTAAATATCTATAAATCATAATATTTTAGAACTGCTGATTTTTACAAAACTCCGGGTACAGGATTACAAAATCTCTCTGAAATTCAATGTCTGTTAGATGTACTATCAACGTTGGATCAATAATTATAGAATAATTGGAAATATTTGCCATGAATGTTTTCTTTTTAGAAATATATTAATTCATCGCGATAATCCAATAAGTATATTTGAGGAATTTTCTTTTAATGTTATTTAACTTTTATTGGTTTCAGTCATATGTACCTCGCAAAAACTTTAAGTATATCACTTATACGTGACTTGATATCAATACTAATGATAATGATTTATTGTGCATCCTTCCCTATAGGGATATTTGAATTTCTGATATTTTCATCATTATTTGTATTTTTCTATGAATAGGCTAGCCATTAATTTAACAACTTCAAATGCAATCGCTCAGTATTTTAAATGTACAATCAAGCAAAATAATAATGCAAAAGCTGTAGACTGGAAAATGCATTTTATTGTTAAAAAATGTATAACAGCGCAGACTATTCCAGTAATGATGTACCTACATATTATTATTTGTTTCCAAGACTTGATGTTGCTTCGAGATTGCGCTAGGTACTCTAGTTTGTCTTCATAAATATATTATTTTCTCTGTTTAACTTTCTTCTTGGAAATTGCATTTAGTATGTTATTAACTAGATTCTAGAACTAAAATCTCTCATAGTTGTTTATTAGAATATTACCATTGTGGCAAAAGTTTAACTATGTCATGTCCTTAATGATCATCGTTTATGGTTGCCATATTTACAGAAACTAAAATGAAAACGTCAGGTTAACATTTTCGAAGTATAATTGTCATCGTCATTGCTCTGCTGGCCCATGGCTTCCTCAAGATTCTCTACTTTGCTCCCTGTATCAATCACGAAGCGTTCTGTCTTTAAACTTTCACGCAAATATATTACCATGTCATGTGTTTATGCTGAATCCGATGTGGTTATTCAATATGTACTTGTATCATGCATCGGTGGGGTTTGTAAGAATCAAAACATTGCGAGTGTGGTGAGATTCAGACCACGGAGTACATCGCGGAGTCATGTAGCATATATGTCTTCCTCGGAGGAGTTTCAGCCATACACCAGGCTAAACCCGGGACTGTTACGTGGACTGGTCCCACCGTAGCTGTGACTTTTTATATGACTAGTTTTGTGATTTTATTTTTGTAAATGTATTTTTCTTCTTGAACCAAATGTTTTTTTACCATCGCCGTATGATTTATACATCACTAATATATATTAGTTCTTCATGTTTCTCTATTCCATGGGCACAATTTATTGAAGAAGTCAATTAAAACTCAAAGCACACTTGAGTGTGTGGCGACCTTGATTTTGTGTAACTGCTCCTGAGACATTCCCAGACATAAAAAATATTCGGACCGTGGGACTGAACTGAAAATTACGACGGTATTGCTGGTAATTGATTGCAGTGAGAAATAACTAACACTACTATCGAAGTTTACACTTCTCGCTTGACTATTATAGTTGCCCTTGATTAAGGTAAGGTGCGGGACCGGTTGATATGGTAGTGAATGTTTGTATTGTACCAATCATTAGCGCTCAGTTGCTCAACCTTAAGTTACTTCTTTAAATAATTACCTGTTAATCATTTCACAGTGTAGATTCACGTGTACACTCTCCTGTACTTTGATATTTAGTTGTCAAGTTAACAAGGCTGCATTCCGGAGTCTGATTTGCAATAGAGAATTTGCTGTGATTTCTTCAGTGGATGCATATCGGTCTTACAGATTTATTGGATTCCCATTATAGAGGATTTTTGTTATATTGTTGTAATACTTTATGATCTTATTATATATAATATATATAAGCAGTTATTATTGTGTATATTATGTTTTTACCTTCTGATTATCGCCAAGTCAAAATACTTGGCACGGCAGGTCTCTTCGCGCACGATTATTTTTCCTCCATGCGACATTTCGTGACGGATAATGTTTGGAGAAAAATGCGAACGATCGAGAGAGATTAACCGCATCGGCGCGGATCTAATGTAACGAAATCACGCATTGCTACTGCTATGCACGGAGTCAAGGTTCAACTCTGCTGTGAGTGCGTTACTTGGGTGTTGGCTCATTACTTGACAGTGTAAATGTTTCGCATCAATCATAATATATTATTTTATTGCTCGCTCGAGCACGGACCACCTTGACGCCTCGGGTTTTTTTTTAAATTTAAATACAGGGGTAACTGCACTCAAGGACATATTATTATGTATACAGGGGATTAATGGTTTCAACATACTATTCACTGTTTGCTATAGATCCACCAGTATAAGTTGTCCGCTGAGTGTGGGCGCCACATGCTAACATTCTTACATATTATTATCATTCAATACTCTTTATACTGTGATGAGTTTAATTCTAAATTCGAACACCTGACGATTTATCGTGGTGTATCTATAAATAGTAAATATTATTTCATGGTAATTTTTGAGGAGGGAGTTACATCCCTCAAAGCCTCAATTACATTAAGCGAGTGTACAAGCTGCTAGCCGGCGAGTTTATAGTCAGCTAGTGCGATAGTAACGATGCCACACAAAACTTTCCACTCGCTCAGTAGCCAACAAGCTAGCGAGTTGAAACCATGTGTTGTTTCTTTAATTTGCTCGTACTCGCAGCTAGTTCACTAGCAACTATGATGATACACTGCTAGTTTACTAGCTAAAAAGCCCACACGCCAGCGAGTAGCGAGTAAAGTAGCCCCGCCCCGCTCTCAACTTTTCTCGTAGATTGTTTACAATCTGCTCGTTGCTAGTTAGATGATTACACTGGGCGAGTTTACTAGCAGATAATAAATTCGCCGGTTAGTAGCTTGTAAACTTGCTCAATGTCATCGAGCCTTTAATGAAACGTATTCGCCTGCACGCACGGTTTATAACGAAAACAATGGAATGCAAAAAATATCTAAACATTGATCACCTCCATCATCAATATGTTGGATACAGAATCTGAACACCAAAATGAGTATTTTTCTAAGAAGTATTTTATTTATCTGACAAAATCTGTAAAAATGGCCCTATATAATTTGGGAATGGGACAACTGGACGCCAGGACAATTGGACGCCGCACTGTCGTAGATACGTATACATAACGTAGACGAGGATTAGATTAGATTAGACTATTTTAATCAGTTTCTATCTACTACTTAGTAGTTTTAATTCATTTTACTCTTAACATAATGTTTTTTTATTGCGTATTGAGAATTACCATGCCTTAGGCTTTATATAAAATAAAAAAAACTCTTTTTTCGTTGGAACTTAAACATATGCACGATTAAATCATTATTTATGTGTGCATATTTAAATCGTCCTAGACCCTATAATTTGTATGTATGCGTCATGGTGTCATTTTATTATTACACTACGTTTATTTAATACGTCAATGAATTCCATTTAATGCAGTGTTTTCCAATTAGTGTGTCGCGATTTTTTTTACATTACATATTACATATTACAACTATAAGTGGGAAGGTTTCCTTACTTCATTCAGAACCTTTAAACTTATTTAACAATATTGTGGTGTATAATGAAATTCTAAAACCAAAATCGTTCAAAAATACACCGCTAAAGAATTGAAGAACAAATTATGTGGGTAATATGTGAGATATATCATCATAAATCGTCAGGTGTTCGAATTGAAAACTAGGTTCACCCCAGTATAAAAAGTATTGTTAGATTGTGGCGCTCTCACTTAGCGGACAACTTATACTGGTGGATCTATATACACGAGTCGACGAAGCAAAGATGTTGAAGAAAGCTAACTTTTATGAAGATGGAGTCTGAATATATTGTGAAAATAAAGATGAAAAATGGTTAATAAGGCTAATGATTAAATATTCTACAAGTCATTTCGCATTGCAGATTCGTTTTCATACGCTATAGAGTTATTTGTGAGGATCACATTGATATTTACCTAATACAATGTTCTATAATGAATTTTATACTGGTGAACAATTAAGTAAAATCGCAAATAATTGTTTGTAAGTAGAAAGTGTAATGATTGCAAACGCACAAGTTGTTGTTCAATATTTCACCATTACAACAATACTAAAATGTTGATCTCGAATCGCTATCAAATTTTATAGATACTGATACAACCTCAGACTTCTGGTCTTATACCGGAAGTACATTTTGGGAGTGTGGAAAGGCATAAACATGCCCTTGGCATTGTAGTAAAATAAGGGCTAAACAAAAACACACGGCCGCGCTATTGACCATCCTGCGGGGTTGTTTCTCTTTCAGGAATAAGTCCCACAATCTGTGTTCTTGAAGCTGGGTACATGGTCGTGGAAGAAAAGGTGAAAATCAATAAAAAGTATGCGAGGTGAAGAATGATATTCGGCTTTTGCCTCTCATTAACTTATAATTATTAATATATGTAAATTGTAAAATGTAAAGTGTATGGAAATATCATCTGTAAAATGTAATAACTTTTTCCGAGAATGAATGGGAAGAAAAATAGATTGTGCTAGAAAAATGAAAGAGACGTAAGCAGACAATGAGCATAAAAAATAGAAGTAAGATGTTTAGAAAAGTTAATTGTATGGGGCTGTACTTGCAACAACTCGTAAGTTCCCATACAAAAAAATGTATTAATAAGAATGAGTGACGAAAAGTATGAAAAAATGTTTGAAATAGTTTCTAAGTGTCTATATGACATTACTTCATACAGAAAGTTCATGAATTATTATTATTTAATCTTATAGGTAGATGAGTAATCCAAACTATGAGTAAGGTCTCGAAATCAGTTTGATATTGGTTTCGAAAAAATCTCCACAGATTTAATGGGACCGTAATAAATTATATCGCTAGTGTATTTGACAGTGCAGCCACCGTGATGAAACTAATAAATTGAATAGGTAGTGCCCATTTAATTATTACAATAGCGCAAACATTTTAATAATGGATGGAAACTCTTCTACCATTAAATTGGTATTGGTCACTTCATTACACGCGCCACTGCATTTCGACGTGTTTTTATGTCTAATTTATTATCCAATTCCATATTATGCAGTAATAATCATTTTGGATTATGACGCATGTTGTACTAGTATATTCTTGTAATCACCAACTGCAGGGGTACAGGGGTAGATAGAGAAACGATTGGAGTTAATTATTTAATTAATTTAATAATCTAATTAATAAAATCATCTCCCACCTTTTGTGTTCACCTGTATTTAATTTAAATACTTAATTCAGTATATTTTTTTATTCGAGATTAGGTAAACATGCACAAGGTTTAATAGTGTAACATTATTTTTATTAAAAAAACGGCATGTGACAAAACAGATTAATAATATTGAAATGTGAAAGCCAGTCGCCATGGACCAAGGCTTTGAAGCCAAACAAACTTTAATGCGTATTATGATACATGCATAACTATTGAAATTAAAACATTCTTTAATACGTGCTTGGGCTTATCTCATATTTATCCACAGAGATTTAAAACTTGTTATACAGCCTCAACCAGAAGGCAATTCATTTTTCATTATTGTTGTGTTCCCTGCCTCAGATACATTTAGATATTAGAAAAATAACTGACTAAGCCTAAACTACCAACTAGACTGCGGCTTATATATCGAGACACACGTAACGCGTCATCGCGGTCGTTTCTGGAACTAAAACCGTTGCAATACCGCTAAACATGCAAAAAGCGCATGGCGTCATACTGTAATCACATACAGCGCCATGACGTAGATGTCAATATTATATGGAGGCGCACAATATATAAAATTTCATAGTAATTACGTTATATGCAGCCCGATTTCCTAACTATCGTCTCGTCTGGTGCCACACGAGACGATAGTTAGGAAATCGGGCCCATGGGCTGTTAAATGACTAACATCGTTGTAATATAAATCAACTAGATTACTAACTTGATTTTCAGCGCGTACGCCGATGTGGTTTTGACAGCCTTGCACTTCGTATTAATTTTTAATTTAATATACTTAAGTAATTAAGTAGGTACATACATATTTTTTATATTTTATATTTGGTAACTTAATTACTTTGGAGCCCAGATATCGTCATTGTTTTGTAAAAAGTGAGAATCAACCATTTTGGATAAAAATATATTTTAATGAAAAAACAATATGTACCTCACCAGCTTTGTTGTGTAAAAACAGCGAATTTGTATCTCCACAGGAAAGTACTTACGTACGTAGTAACTATATACGTAAGGACGAGTAGCCACTTACTGTTATGAATAAAAAGCGAATGTGACATATTAGGCCTTTTAAAATATTATATTATAGTGCCTATTATAAAGACAGTATTAATTCTAAGCTTTATTATAAACTTTTTAGACATTAATAATCACCCACAGGTAATTAATAAATAAATGTAAAAAGTCAAAAATCCTCCTGTAAAATGGGTAGCATTTTGGTTAATTCGCCCTTTTTACAAAACACTGACGATATGAGGCTCTCGTGGTGCAGTGCAAGGCGCTGGCCTTTCATCCGGGAGCTCCGGGCTCGCTACCGGCGAGGACACAATATATTTATGTGATTTTCTCAAAGCATCGGTGTTTGTGATTGTGATTGTAAATACACTGTTAAACTACACTACTGTCACTGGCCCTCCTCTAGTCCTGTTGTAATGTTAAAAAAATATTAAATATAATATTAAAAAGAATATGTCCCAGTCGGTTTAAGATTTTTTAAGAGGTACGTTTTTTAGAATTTCAAAAGTATGCAGCTACGAAACTATTCGTCCATTGGCTGCCTACTGGATTCGTAGTCACGATCCTGTCATGCAAGTCAATATGGCTACCGTATTAGCGAGATGCGGTCGGTCTTCCACAAATTGAGAGAAGGTCGGCAGTAAAAATAACACAAAATTTCACTCCCGCGTAGGAATGGCAAGGTTAAAGCGGGAAATTTATTTATAACACGCGCCCTAACGGTAAACATTGCCGCGATGAATCTTCCAACCTAAGATAAGTGACGTTTGGCGTGGTTTATACGGGCTGTATTTTAATATTTCCGAAAGCTTTCATGTACGTACACATTATAAACCATTGCCATGAAACCCTTTTCCATATGCCGACTATTTTGACCGCCTTAAAGGTCATATGAGCATGTACGACTTAGGGATTGCAATACCGAATAAAAATATCAATACCGGTTTTTCTGTATTTATTCTTGAATAGCGGTATTAATACCGGTATTCGTTACAATATATAAAAAAGCAGAATTATTTATCAGTACATATAGCTATTAAAATCTCTTTAAAACATTATTGTAGGTGTAGCAAAAACCTACGTTTATTAAGTTGACATTTAAAAATATATATTGATCATAATATTGTAGAACTAGTGATTTTTACAAATAATTTGAGTATATTGATAATTTTAACTTTTAAATAAGTCTGGCTGCAGCAAAAGCTTCTTAAATTCAACGCTTGTACAATATGATTGAACATTTTGTCAGGGATGTTTTCTATTTCGAAATAATATTATGTTAATTCATCGCAACAATTTTATAAATATATTTGATGTATTTTGTTTTATTATTATTTCATGTGGATTCAGTCAATATATTTTGCAAAACAGTACAAAGTAATGGAAAAATAACATTAAATTCATTTTCAAAAACGTTAACGAGTGTGTTTTCTTAATACCGAAAATTCCAGTATTTTGGATTTTTAAAACCGGTATTTCGTCACTGGAATACCGGTATTGCAATCCCTATGTACGATGGAAAAGATAAACATTTCCTTGCCAAAACCGACTTTACGCTTAATACAGTGTAATGGCACGGGACGAAACGAAATTTATTTGCACAGTAAGAAGAAGGTTAAAAATATAAGTTAGGTATCTGGAAATAATTACGGCTTCTATTTAAAATTATTATGTACTTCCAAGATTTTACAGTGTATATTTTTGAATTAAAACTATTGTTCGGCTGAGAACTAGATTTTGTTAATTATTATGTTCCAATAAAATAAACAATTAAACTACCTCATTTATGTAGATTCGTTGAATAAAAAATTGCTTATTAAACTATCTTTGTACAGTTTCATATAAATCGGGTTTCGTATTCTTGCATCTTAGGGTTTTATATTATATTATATTTATATAAGTACTGATACCAACTATCATAACGCCTAAATCCCCCATCAAAAATCTTGTAATCGACAGAGTTGGGGTGATAATATTATATGTTGTAAATATATGTATTGTAAGTATAATAATATTATGTAAAATATCTTAACACCACTGCACATTTTTGTACTGAAATATGACTATATTCTAAAACATTAAAGCGAGAGGTTTAAAAGAATACTATTTTATATAATAAAAATACTAAATAAATAAATAAATATAACAGATAATAAGGCTTCAAAATTATATAAATAGATTATCTACAACGTTTAAGGTATGTCCAGGATCATGCTTTAAAAATAGAAAAAAAGCTCCATTTTGACCCACGCTGAGCACGTCCGCCCTTAAAAGCGAAATATACTTACATGATACTTAATGTCCCTGAATCCGTGTTTTTAATAAGTGCAAAAGTATAAATCAACACCCTACATAAACCTATACATATCAGTACCTAACGGCAGATGTGCATACTGTAATATTATTACACAGTGGCAACATGGATACGGTTTTTACACAGTTTAGACAATATAATAAAAATTCAATTTCCCTAAAGTTCCTTACTACCCTTAGTGGGTAGTATCTATTAATTAATAAAAACTTGCTAATTATTGACTACTTTTTCATGGAAGCTATTAGGTATATCGGCACCATTCAATTATGACAACGGAAAGCGAACGGAAAAAAAACTACATATTTATATTATAATAATAACAATCTGTATTGATAAACACCACAGTATTATTGTATTTCAAATTCCCACTAGTGACATTTTTTTACAGTAAAACATACTTTTCTCGTTTACTTGATGTACCTACCTACTTACCTAATTATTTTGTTCCATGTGTTTTGGTTTGTGGTTTGTGGTTTGATATATATTATAATTAATTATACATACACCTACAGTGATGCAAGAGCCTGCGTTAAGTTTTATCAGCCGTCTTGCTGGTTTTATCAGCAAGATGTCCGACAAGGCCATCCGATCTCACCTAAATTATTCACCGCTACTCTGGAAGGTCTATTTAGGCGACTTGACTGGAAGAACAGTGAAATCGTCATTGATGACAAATAATTATTCAGTCACTTGAACTTTGCAGATGGCATTGCCGTATTTGCGAACGACCCAAAACAGGATGCACGAGCTTGCAAATTATAGCTGCAAAGTAGGTTTAAAGATAAATGTTTCGAAGACAAACGTAATGATTGTTTTGCTGAATCAAAAGCGACCCTAATAATTAATGCTACTCAAATCGAGCAGGTCGGTAACTTCGTCTATCTCAGACGACAAATCGCTGCTTGATTTCCAGGTTGTTCAATATCATATTTTTAAGCAAAATGACTTTTTAATTCCATTTTGTTATATTTCCAAAACTCCGTTTAACATTTAACGCATTAGTCAGAATACAAACATTATGAACGGATTAGTCGATAATGTCGACAATAAGTTATTATTTTATATGCAGAACATAGTTTTTAATATATATATATATATGATATATTATATTGGTTGTGCAATTGCTCTCCAGAGAATATTACTGAAAGTGACATAGAACAACCTGGAAATTGACGGTGGTAAGTATGCCGAAATCGCTCGCAGAACCAAACTGGCATGGTGTGAATTTAGGCGCCTGAATAGTATCTTCAAAAGTGACCTCCCATTGTGTTTTAAACGTGAAGTGTTCAACCAACGCTCACTTATGCGTGTGGAACATGGACTCTTTGACCCGTTTCACACGGGACACCTGTGGCAAGCCACTGGCGTGGCGAGATTCCGCATTTACATAAAAATGAACGCGACACTACTCGTGTGTCCCCGTCTGAACGCGCCCATTCAGTTAGGTATGTGTAAATGCGGAATCTCGCCACGCCGGTGGGGCCACACAGGTGTCCCGTGTGAAACGAGTCTCAATGTTAGAGAAATCCAAAAAATACTAGTAGCGCAAAGTGGTATGGGAAGGTGCGTGTTGGGTATAACGCGGAAAGGAAATGAAACGACAATCTATCCATGAAACAAGAAAAATCACAAATGAAACCAATGGATTAGGAAGCAGAAAAGAGTACACGATTTGATACAGATCGCCAGAATGATAAAATGGCAATGGATCGGACACATTTCTGGGCGAATGGACGATCGCTGGATGAATGTTATCATACAGTGATATCCAAGGGGCACTAAACATCCACAGGGATAATGCTTGAGAAAGATTGAGGGAGCTAGGGTAGGCCTTCATCCAGCGGTGGATCGACTTTGCCTGATGATGTTGATGATAAGTTTGTCACTTCAATTACCTGTTTATTAAGTCTATTATAAAACAACGCTTTGGGTGTCATAACACCTATGTATTATAATTTTTGTTGGTATCTTATAAGGATTTTATAATAATGTTGTCCCATTTTTTACTTATTCTATAGTAATGTTCAAAATAAAATTGGCCCGCGTATTTTTAAGCACGATATGCTGCCCTTTGACGTGTGTAACATTGTACCTACGTATGTTTGACGTATGTAACGTGCATACATAATTAGTCAATCGCGTAGTTTAACTAACTGTCATAATTATAATAGTTTGATGTCATTATTAGAACATGTCTTACTACTAATAAAAACCGTCAAAATAAAAATACTGCCAATGCTTCTAACATGTTACATCGTATTGACAAATGTTGATATTAGATGCCACGTGTAGCTGCGCTAAATTCTTGTTGGCCATTGCGCAAGGGAAATTTCAAAGCGGGATAGCATATTTATTCCAGCTAACTGTCATCCTAATTCGGATTGAGTATAGGAGACATGATTATTAAAATTGTATAACGACAGGTAACACCGAAATCAAAAAAAATGATTACAAAATAAAAAAAAAACTTTTTATATAAGTACAACGTTCGTCGAATCATATGAACTTGACTTGACTAGCTTAAACGATCAAAAAAATGTACTTGATAGAAATAATACTGAAATGTCATTTTGACATGTCATATTGATTTCCATAGTAACGCACGTATATATTCATAATTTAGTTGCTAGGACCACAGACCCCTAGCAACCAATAGTGGTGTCGAAATAACTTTTCATACAAAACAGAATTAACTGAAAATGAATTCAATTCTACTAAAAGATGGCTAAAAGTAATAAAAATGCATTGGCGTCGTGTTATGATATATTCTAAAAGTTTCAAATGTCTAGCTAGTCGGGAAGTTAGTTAAAGATCGATTGCAAGATTTGTACCGGACAAAGAACCACCGGACAAATAAGAATACGAGCTAAGAAAAACGTTGTAAAAAAATCAAATACTATCAACACACACTAGCGGTGATTTTCTTTGTCGCATATGACGTATTTCCTTATTTTGACTTTTTTCATCCCCTGCGTCATATGGTGGCGTGCAATACTGAACATATTTGACATAGTAACCATTTGGCCTTATGTTCAATTTGGCAGCCTATTATAAAGTATTTTTATTATCTTCGAGTATACCAATACTTAAAGATAGTCGATGAAGGCTTTACCTAATAACTTTAACCTATTTAACACGTAATTAATTACGCGAATATCGGCATACGGTTATTTTTTAACATATCCACTGCATGTGACTTGCATTGGCGTCATATTCTGTCGATTTTTCCCGATGAGGTTTGAATTTTTTCGCTGAATTTTCCTTTTTTATCGAGTCATGCTTTCAGCTAATCGATCACAGCGAACACTATAGTTGCAACCCAGACGGCGCGGTCAATATCCTTGTTTCACCAATTCCCGTCGACTAATGAATGACGAAATACAGCCTTAGTTGTGACGCCTTCTTCAATCTCAATGACCTTCCTACGTCACCACAGTCATTTGTCAAAATCTAATGAGGTTATTTAACAAAGCGGTAAAATGATTTAAGCATTTCTCAGTATTTGAAACGGGTAAAACAAAACACTGATAGATAATAATGAAAATGATACTTACCTACTTGTTTATTTTTTTAACATTAATAATACCCAATACACACGTTATGATGACGTTTGCGTTTTGCGACTCAGCTGTTTGCTTTTGCGGTCATTGTAACTTATATGCCTATCAAAATACTCAACATTTTGAATAACCGGATAGTCGAATACTTTGCAATTCAAATTGTGTTTAAAGGCAATGAATGACGTGGTTAAAATTATGTATTTTTATTACAGAGAATTCAATATTATTAAAGCTTTTGTTATCTACTTATTTAATAATAATTATTACCTTATTTATTTTTCAATTCATCTTTAAATGTTACTAGATACTATGTAAAAATAAAAGGCGATGTCAGTTTTGACACTCCTAGGAAACTTTTCCATTCATCAAACGTAACATTCCAGTGCCGGAAGATCAATGATCTTATTTTTATTTTGACAGTCAAATAATCATACCTTGGCTGTCTTGATTCTCTAGTTGTTATGATTACAATAGAAATAAAGACGACTGAAAAGACACCAATGGATAAGATAAGGGAGCAGAAAAGAGTGGACGAATAGGCGGCCGCTGGACGAATGCTGTTATATTGTGGTACCCAAAGGGCATTTAACAACGAATTTATAATCTTCGGCAAATGTAATTGGAAGCGAAAAACTTGGGACTAAGTATAGACAGTAGAGTGCAATGAACTTGGAGAAGCCTTCATCCATAAGTGGATCGAGTAGATTCAAAATCAGGGTACTGGTCGATCTCGTATTACATTGATCGTCAACAAGGGCACGACTACCCGTGTGGCTCATGGCTCCCTTCACCAACCACACCATTTTATTACGAACCATTTTGTCTACGTGACAACTTCTGTGTACACAATCACTGCTGACCTGTTAATTAATATTTAATTACCACATTAAACTATTTAATTATATCTAATGGCCAACTAACGCAAACGCGCCAGCCGCGGTGTCAGCACTAAATGAGTTTTAAGCAACTACATAAATATCAGTAGTTGCGAGAGAAAATGTATTTTTTGTCTGTCATCTTCACAGAACGGTAGTAAAAAATATTTGAATGCATCCCACAGTCATGCATTCATTCGGTATATTGTTTATGTTTGATTGATCACACGAAAATGATTTATTTTTCCGTTAACCGGTTATTCAGTAATATGGTTATCGTGTTTAATCGTAACCGCAAACTGTTAATTTTATATTAATGATTATTTTCTGCATGTTTTCGATCAATAGTTAAGTTTATCATGGAAAGTTTTGTCAAAATTGGGATTTACAGGAAAATCATTCAGCTGCCGGCAGGTGTAAGCGGGGTTATTCATGCGGGGGTTTCCAATATTATTGAACTGTGTTGGGTATGACGATGCGAGTTTGGACTGTGCGTAGAGGGAATCATATTATTAACTTTTTTTTATATTACTACATTTGATTCCAGAATTTTTTTAGTAGGGTTCAATTGGTAACTATAGAGTATAGACAATAAAAAATATTATCGTCCAAGTTGGCAGCATTTTTTAAGAGAAATGTGAAAAATTAGTGTACTTCAATGTTATTAGAGCAGCTACCATCGCTTAAAATTATCATGAGGGTTAAGACATGGCTTCTGATTGGGACCCCATGACGAAAAGCTGTAGTAGTGGATTCAGGTCGATGTGTTGTGGTGTTGTAAAGGGATTTATTAAGGGACTTATAAAACTAGGTGAGTAGGTTTGCAAGAGAAAATTATTTGCACCGTTAGTTAAGTAATTATTACATTTAATGTTAGGCAGTGGCGAAGGGTGGAGGTAGGCTGCTAAGATCCGCCATAAATAGTGCAGATTAAACTTTGTCAATTATATGTTATACGTATTTGTATTCATTGAAATAAGACTACAATATACAAAAAATGATGTTGGTTAGTTTCTAAAATTCAATTAAACCCTGCGAAAACCAAGTCATAACAGATAATAATCAAAAAATACTCGTCTATCCATAAATTATCAAAAATTATGCAATTAAATCATATTACATAACTTTATACAATATGGAATAATATTTTTTATCTATTATAGTTTGGTTTAGGCAGGGCTTAATGAATTAAAAAAAACGAACTGACAATATATATAATATGTATATATTCTTAATCCAACGAAAACAAATAAATATTAATGAAAAAGTGTGCACAATTTCGTCGTATCACCCAAAATATACCAAAACTATTATAGTTTGGTTTGATCAAGGTTTAGTTGATTTTTAAAAACTAACCAATGTCCAATACCATCTGTAAATTGCAGTCTTAGTTCAATAAAAATAAATACGTATGACTAACAAAATTTAGTGTGCACTATTTATGACGGATCTTAACAGCCTATCTCCACCCTTCGCCATTGCTAACTGGCCATGAAGAACGATGAATAGTATACTATACCTACTTATTATGTTGACAAAGTATTTATCGTTATCTAATTTGAAAATTCAGCTTAGAAAGCCATTAATTTCCCCTTTTATTGTTTTTTTATTTGTTTTATTGTTTGATGCTAAGTTAGGTTAGGTTTGCCTACCTATTATAATAAATTATACTCATAATTTACAGCCGTCCAATGCTAAAGTAAACTATGTTGTCCCAATCATTCTTTTATAATACGTTTAAAACAATTCAAGATGATAATCTGTAGTTAATTGCTACATATTTAAAAAAAATACAAGTCACAAATCATGAAAGAGTCTGCTAATGACTACGGCCACCCACAGTACAAAATCACCCGGTCAAGGGCGGCTCTTATGTCTCTATTCGTGTTTTTATTAAATTAAACATTTAAATTTAGCTCTTCTCCAGTGCGCAGGGAATGGTTCCGTCTTCTATTTCTACTCTACTATACTTCAGTCTACTTTTAGAACTGTATCGATAAGACATAACAAAGGGTTCCGGATATAGAAGAAGTTTTTCTGCATATTATTTTTAACTCTTTTATTCAGCGCCTTTTCTTTTAGAGTTTTTGTTCAACGTTATATTGTCACGGTATCAATTTTTGTACGCCCATTCTGTTTTATCTAAGTAAGTCTACTGTTTTATAATTGAGTTATTTTGTTTCCAGTTTTAATGGATAATTCTATCGCTGTCATCCATCTAAGTAAATAATTCAAATTTTAATTTATTTGTATTATATACCTATTTATATACTTATAGTGAACATTCAAATTCAAGTCAATACTCAAAAGTCAAACGTTCACAACATGGCATGAAATAATAAAGAAAACAATTTGTATACAACGTTTTTAAATTTTCTGTTGAACCATATAAACTTGACTTGACTAGCTTAAACGATCAAAAAAATTTGTACTTAATAATAATTTATAATTTTTATTAAATACTCTTTAAATTCTATTTAGATAAGTCTACGATGCATAGCGACATCGTAATGAATATTATCTTGAAGGTTCACGATGTTTAGACTAACAGCCGCATGAAAGCAAGAAAATGATCGAAACAGAAAAGGGAGGCAGAATAAGGGTCACGGAGGCCAAAAATTCTCTACTACAGTATTTTTTCCTGATTGTCTTTCGCCCTTTCAAGCAGTTAAAACATTTTAACACACATAAAAAAATGAACACCAATCCTATTCAATTTGTCGTCGTGAACCTCTACGTTTGTTTCACATTGAATAACGCTCTGCACCGCGATTTCCTAACTCTCGTCTCGTGTGGCACCAGACGAGATGACGTAATTGTGTCGTCACGCTCGAGGCATGCCGACCGCGCACAGAATAACCATAGAAAATATTATTATCATACACCTATATGTGTATGGTGACAATGAATAGCGCCGCTGTCTGACCACTCGCTATTTTCTCGAATGCTATTATCACTCCGGTAGTACGTCATAATGATGTCATATGACGTCATCTCGACCGGGAAGCTTGCACTCGCAAGTTCTAACATAGAGCCCCTGTGGGGCTCGATTTCCAAACTGTCGTCTCGTGTGGCACCAGAAGACATGACGTAATTGTGACGTCAGCCAATACATGCCGCCCGCTCGAGCGTGTATTGGCTGACGTCACAATTACGTCATGTCGTCTGGTGCCACACGAAACGATAGTTAGGAAATCGGGCCCCTGACCACGAAATTAAATCAGCCAGCTACGGTTGTCGACGTCACGAATATTTAATGTATATTTGCCAAAGAAATATACAATGTAAACGAAAAAAATAGCATCAGCG
The DNA here is from genome assembly GCF_057557595.1 of Rhyacophila brunnea. Lineage (NCBI taxonomy): Eukaryota > Metazoa > Arthropoda > Insecta > Trichoptera > Rhyacophilidae > Rhyacophila > Rhyacophila brunnea. Next base: position 37,075,085 of record NW_028232871.1, on the reverse strand, counting down.
ATTGTCTGAAGTTGACAGCAAAAAGCTGTTGTTTACTATTTTATTTGCCAAGAGAATGAATGATAGCGCCGCATGCCAGATTTTTTTCCATCCGGACCAGAGGACGCGCCTGTTCGACACAGCGCCAGTGAAAGTAATTTTTTCTCGTTTGCGATTCGATGACGGCTGAGCTAAATGTTAATTAGTATTATCCGGACCCATCGGATTTTGTTGGACTATTGTTTTTGGCTTGTCGTTTGTTTACTTATTTGTTTTTTGATTCGCTACGATGTTGGAATGAATGGCCTTTGGCGATGTTTAGGGGCAGCTGCAAACAAGCCGGATCCTAGATTCGATACCGTTTTAAAAAAAGGTAACCAGTTTAATAATACAGTAGAATGTAGGCAGATACTGTTTAGTATTTTATAAAAAGTAGTTAGGCGTATGAACTATTTCAATGATAGTTTCACTAATATTACCTTACGTTTACTCCACTTCACTTGGGTTATATCTTTTTTCTTTTATATGTGCCATTATGGATCCTCGCATTTACTATCGAGTTTCTTAAAGGACCGTGGCACGCACATTACTCTACTCGATGCTAAAAATTTTGACGGCTGAGAAATATGCCTTACTGAAAACCATTCATCTACCCGCATTGTGTAATGCTAATTTGAATTCGGCCAGGGCCTATGAAATCGCTTTGCAAAAACCCTGGAAAGTTCTTTGTAGCGCAAGGCGGTGGTGATTCTGATGAATATTTTGTCGTATTCATTGGGAATTTAACTGCGATTTATAGCCGAGTTTTTTTCCGTGGCTTGCAGGGTATATACAGTCGTATGCAGGGGTTATTGCAGGTAAGTTTTAGAGAACATACCTTCTAAACCCTGATATAAGTCCTGTCTAAAAAAACTATGATAGTTTATCCACGTAGGTATACATTTTGGATGTCCATCTTATTAAATCTGCCAATTTAAAAACAGCATAATAAAAAACCAACAATTAATATATATATCAATATAATAATAATAACAACCAATTTGAATATCGAAGAATGATGCTCTCAATATTTTTACGTCTAAAAACATTTCCACGAAATTACAAATAAATGTAAATTTGTCACTAAACTGCGTCATCAATAAATAAATCTTTTTAAATACAAAAACTAATCTTTAAATTCAAATTAGCAGGTTATTTACAGATTTATCGTTTTCCGGTAGTCTTCCTATATCCGCTTTGTTATTTTTATTTTTATAACTCTCCATATTCACAACATTTTATGTGTTTTTATAGCTGGGATTAATATTATTAAACTTGATTTGACCATATACATAGGTGACGCTCGACCCTGAATTCGACCCGTAAATCTTTTAACCGCCATTAAATTTAAAACGCCGTTTGTGGGCCAAGGTTCTTCGGTTCAAACTCACAGTGCTTCCACAATATTGTGACTCTGCTACACACAGGCGAACTTGACTAAATTGGGATGGACATTTTTATTTGTCAAGAGAGAAGTATAAAAAATGTGTTAAAATTACAGCTGTTAGAAACGATTTTAAAATCTAAAACAGTAAGATCTAGAAACACACGCTTCGGTTGACAGCCAATCTTTCTACCAAATGTACCATTGATGGTGTGGCAAATGTGAAAATTTTTAAGAATCCATGGTACACTAGGTAGATACAATTGACAAAATGAATTTCTTCGATCGAATCGGCCGGCCAACCGCGTAAATCGATCGACTCGCCGGTCGATACTACGGTCAGAGTCAAGTACTTATACAACTATGTCATGAATAATATATGTTTACTGGAATCATTCTACAGTGGTACCGTGGGCTATTCGCATGAGTTTCGATATTATTTGCTACAATGTTTGTTTTAAGACGGTACTTCAGTGAAACGGCAAATAATTTTCAACTATAGGTGCGACGAAATTTTGGACTCGCTGGCAATCGGAGAGCGAACGTCGAGCTGTGAACACGTCAATTAAACAAAAAATTTCACGTTTTGTGATGGCGACGGGGGTATTAATTCTTAAATCGTGTAAAGATGAATAAAAAACGTTACCCATTTACTTGAAAAAGAAAACATGTCTATGAATATATTGTTATTGTTACTAATAGAACAATAAACAGAACATTAAATGGACGCATGTTGGATTTATATGACAAATTATATTTCGTTCGGCATGCGTCATTTGCACCCGCGACCCGCAATCCGCGCATCGCCTAGCCAAGATCTTTTTATACCATGCCTCAACTGAGGTATATATAGCCTTAAGGAAATAAGACGCGTTGGACATGCCTATTATACCTATACCATGATGGCGAAAATGACAAGGGGCGCAAAATGGCATTTAATTTTGAGGGCCTCGTTGGATATTATACAAGTTCGTTTAATTCGCGAAGACATGTACGTAATAATACGTGATTATGTTAGCGTTCCATTTAATGTCATCTTCAAATACGTTGTCGGGTTTTGGCTATCTATACAGGAGGACTCATACGCTTAGTGGTGGCGAGTAGTGAATAGAGGTGAGTTGGAAATACTGTCACCAGTTTGTGTATTCAAGTTTCGGATGAAACTACCCATACTCAAAAAAACTTGTGATGATATCATCGCGAGTCGCTGTTCTGTGCACTCGCCTGTTGGTAGACTTTCAACACAATTGACATTAAATGCGCACGAACGAGATAGCACTTGAATATAGGTATATTTTAATTTATTAGTCTATTGCGTTCGAATGTATGAATAATAGGTCATAAATTTTGTGTCGCAGCACAGTGGTGAGATGACACACAGACTTAGGCTTGTTATATGACCGCTCAAAACATGTTTAAAAAAAATCACTGTTATTCATTTTTGTTAACAAGATTATTGTAACCTAACAGAAAAACAACTCATAAATTTAAAATGTGTTTAAAATTTTATAATAAATGGGACTTTTCAACAAGCGGAGCTCAGCGTATTTTTAGCGATTCTATTGAAGCCGATACACAGTCTGAGTTCCCTGAGCCAATACGTATTTCAAATACCTACTAATATGGAGTTGGTTTTAGTTGGTGTGAAACTTTTGTCGCATACGCACGCCAATCGCTCTATATAGTATTCCAAATACTAGTAAGTAATTTGGAACAAGTTTCGATACTAAGTTTTTTTTATACTGGTGGTAAGTATACGTTGTCTTTAAAATCGACCAGTTTTCCCATCTCTAGTAGTGAACTAACTATTTTCCGATTAATTTACCATGCACGCGCCACCGATTAAACTATTCTTATGTTAGGCTGCCAATTTAGTATAATTTGATGTTTTTATTAAATCGAAAAAGACACGTTTGAGAAACTTTCGGCAGATAATATTATTATTCAATGGAGCCGACTCTTGTGTGTTCGTCGTCGAACTACTCGTGAAGTGGCTTGGTCAACCGTAGTTTTTTTATTGTTTTTGCATTGGACGTCATATTATTAGTCAACTTTCATACGCTTCCTCTATCTATACCAGTGACGAAGAGTGAATGTAGGCTACTAAGATCAGCCATAAATAATGCACATTAAATTTTGTCAGTCAAACGTATTTGTTTTCATGTGTTAGTCCAGGCGCTGGCTTTTAATCCCCCCGTTCCGGGTTCGATTCTCAGTAAGGTAACAAAATATTTATGTTATTTTCTCAGTCTGGGTGATTGTAATTATTTCTATTAGGTACCTATATTATTGATTACACCACTGCTTCACTGCACTACTGTAATTGGGCTTCATGGCTTGTTGTTAGTGTTGGTTAGTGTAGTTGTAGTAAATCGAATTTTTGACAGATTGTGGCCATTGTGCGAACAACACTCGGTTTAAGTTTAAACGCTGAAGAAATGTTAATTTCTAATGAGATTGTTAAATGATAAAAAATGACATAGTATTATAATTACAATGTAATTATTGCATACATTTATCCTACAATGTCTACAGATTGTTTAGGCTAGACTTGTAACAATCGTGAGAAATCCTTCATTTTAGACATTCATTGGGCCCATATCTAATTAAGCCTTGAATATACTATTTAACTTAGTTAGAAGCAGACTAGGAGTGGGTCTATTGTTTGGGTCCCGCATCAGTTGAAGTACGGACTTATGGTGGAGAGGATCCAGAAGAAATTTTCGAGACTCCTTTACTTTCGGCTATATGGATATTATCCGTGTGTCTGTCCGACTGATGTATGTTTAGATACTATAGTTTAAAGTTTAGAAGGGATCTTTATTTAGCTACATATTATTTTCCGACTTATACATGGAATCTCTGGCATTTTTGGAGGTACGTATTGGCTTGTGTGTCTCTGATAATTATCTTAGTGGTCGGAGGGATCCGTTGTTTGTTCTCCCAAGGTGCAGAACTAACCTGCCATTAGTAATGCCAATTGATTCCACTTAGGTGCGGGTGAATTTAGGTGGACATTGTTTTATAAGTTTTTAAAATAGGGTCTATCAACCTAGTTAACTCTGTGTGCTTCCTTGTACTTTTATATTTCTTATTTTATTATTGTATTATTTACTCACATTAAATTGTTACTTACAATTACTTTATGTCTTGTCGTGAACGCTTTGAATTTATAATTTGTCATGTCCATTATATATAAAATAAATAAATTTGAATTTGGACATATTTTTATCAAATAATATTCTTCTTCTTCTTCGATGGCGCTACAGCTCAAGTCGAGCCCTGGCCTCCTCCATCGCCGTCCACAAACCGGAACGTCTTTTTTAGTTTACTGATTTTTAGCAGCTGGTTGGCATCTTTTGTAATGTTATCACCCCATTGTGTGCACCCCATCAAATAATATTAAAGACACAATTTTTTTGATTTGTCAGAATCATTTTGTGAATAGTGATAACGTTAGTTTTTAGATGAAAACGAGTGTCATAATATTATTACTACGGAGAGATATTATATTTTGTTGAATGTTGCAAATTGCAGAAACAATACTATCTATAATATAACGCACCTACCTATTCAAATTACTTGCGAAAACTTATTTTAATCACACTGCAGTATCAGTTATGTGAGATTTAGGTAATGCAAGGTCGAGTGAAATTATTGTTAGCGAGGGGGGGTCAATCAACCGGCGGCGAGGTCGCTTCGTCTCGCCGATTATCGGCCATATCACGGTCACTGTTCCTTCTCATAGCGGGAAAATAGTTTTGTTATGTAGGTAGGTACTTACTATTAAACGTACCTATTAAAGATAAAAAAATGTTTTTATTCATTCATAATAATATGGAACCTTTTTTTGTTTCCCCCCCACTATTTCATACATCGGTTAGGTGTCTTGTATGAAGATTTGTTTTAAAAAAATGTTGTCACCGTACCTACCAGAAGACAGCAAGATTTCCTCACTAATACACGCATTTACAGTATTTTAGAGAGTTATCTTCAAAGCAGTTATTTGGCCATATAACCAGAAGGGAAAACAATAATTTGTAAATAAAATAATAATTAATGGTGGACGGAGAAGAGAGTGATCGTTAACAACCCTACGCGACCTTCCGACCAATTGAAGGGTGCTAGGGGTCTTTTAATTAGGGATATTTTTGGTGAAAGCTGTTTCCTCATGTCAGGCTCACCTGGCACCAATAGCGAAAGCTGTGCGGCTGGTCAATGCACTGCCTAGAGATGTAGAGCGGAATGCAGAAACATTTGTCATAACTAAAATTTCCTTAGCAGAAAACACTATGCAGAAACACTGTCCTTAGTTAAGATCATTTTTATTGAAAATAATACCATATTTAAAAATTCTCGTTAGGTAAATTAGGTAAATTATTTTATAATCGTTAAACGATGACAAAAATATGACAACTGCATTTTATAAATGCAATAACTATAAATACATATTAATATTTAATTATAATACTCTTATGTTTCCGTTATAAGTCATTATACGTGATTCCACAGGCACCACAAGTTTTTTTTTTAACATGGTAACACTAGCATCAAGTGTCATTCTTCATCTGGTATTTTGTATTTCTGCGGGCTGGCGTATAAAAATAAAATAATATTCTGCAAGTACATGCCAAACGAATTAACACTATCAATATCCATATTGAGATACATTGTCAAATGAATTTGAGTGTATGGACTGTGTTATAGACATGCGAATTTATTTTGACAGCAGCTGTCAGTGGTAAATGGTAATACAGAAGGGGGCGTGTTCATAACAAAAGTAGTCTATGGTTAAGGATTCCTTAACTCTATACTCAGGATTGTCTATAGTTAAGTCATCCTTTTCGGCGACTTATCCTTAGGAACGAAATCTTAGATTGTGCATTCCGCTCGTAGGCATTTTTAACGATGCATTATGTATTTTGTTTTTACTATTCTATTTTATTGTTTAATTTGTATTCTTCTTTAAGGGGGGACATGCTCGTCGAAGGTCAAAATTGAGTTTTTATTGTATTTTCAAACCATGATCCTGGACACTCCTTAAACGTTGTAGATGATCTATTTATAGAATTTTGAAGCCTTATTATCCTTTATAGTTATTTTAAACATTTGATGACTGCATGAAGTATTTTTGTTACATAAAATAGTATTCTTTTAAACCTCTCGCTCTAATATTATAGAATATAGTCATATTTCGGTACATAACTGTGCAGTGGTGCTAAGATTTTTTACATTTATTAATTTTTAAACGCATTTAATAAACCATTAGCATAATTTATTACGAGATAATTTTTGTAAAATATTCACGATAAAAAATTATATTGCTAATCTCTGTGATCCCAAATTTGACAAGAATTAGGCATTTTATTATTCAAAAAATCGGCAAGATTAACACATTTGAAGATGATTCTAAAGATACTTATTATAAGCTATGTCTTTGACCATTCAAGTGTGATAAACATCTTATAAATAATGATTGCTTTATAATAATTATTGACCTAAGAATAAGGTAGTGTTTTTTTGAAACACGCCATTTCTTTTGTCATTCCCCAGTGGTTAAGCTACAACATACGGTCGTAGCCATAAAATGACAAACTATAATTAAAGTAGGAAGTAAAATTATGTTAACGCGCGTGTTTGAACATGTACCTAACCGAATTTTTTTTAATTTTTTTTTAAACGGTACATGTTCAAACACGCGCGTCAATATCATTTTACTCCCTACTTCAATTATAGTTTGTCAATTTATGGCTACAGCCGTATGTTGTAGCTTAACCACTGGGGAATGACAAAAGAAATGGCGTATTTCAAAAAAACACTACCTTATTCTTAGGTCAATAATTATTATAAAGCAATCATTATTCATAAGATGTTTATCACACTTGAATGGTCAAAGACATAGCTTATAATAAGTATCTTTAGAATTATCTTCAAATGTGTTAATCTTGCCGATTTTTTGAATAATAAAATGCCTAATTCTTGTCAAATTTGGGATCACAGAGATTATCAAAATAATTTTTTATCGTGAATATTTTACAAAAATTATCTCGTAATAAATTATGCTAATGGTTTTATAAATGCGTTTAAAAATTAATAAACGTAAAAAATCCTAACACCACTGCACAGTTATGTACTGAAATATGACTATATTCTAAAACATTAGAGCGAGAGGTTTAAAAGAATACTATTTTATGTAACAAAAATACTTCATGCAGTCATCAAATGTTTAAAATAACTATAAAGGATAATAAGGCTTCAAAATTATATAAATAGATTATCTACAACGTTTAAGGAGTGTCCAGGATCATGGTTTGAAAATACAATAAAAACTCAATTTTGACCTTCGACGAGCATGTCCCCCCTTAACAATTATTGTTGTTTTTTTTTTTTAATTTATTTCTTTTGCTTTGTTTTTTTCTTTACTAAGTTGATTTAACTGTACTTTTTATTCATGTTGTCAACGTCTTGAATTAATAATTTGTTGTGTGCTCAATGTATCTTTTTTAAAATAAATAAAAATAAATAAAATCCAACTGCTCAACAATGGTGTCCATAAAAGTGTGGCATTAGATTCTCTTTAAAACTATTGAAGAAATAAACATACTGAAACAAAAACTGTATCGTTATGTAGTCAAAGGAGTTCCCTGACTGTAAATATCAGTCGGTTGGACCCTCAAGATCAGTGAGAAGGGTGGGGAAAAACTATTCAAATACAAGACAATGAGGCCCATGAGAATACTCAAAAAAGACGAGACTGAAACTAAAATTACAGTCAGTATCTAACTAATGTATTTCAATGGCGGCTCGCTTACGGCAAGACTGGAATCTTTCAGTTTCAAAACGCTCGCCACTAAACTGAAGAAACGCGACATGCTAGTATCCCAGTCTCCCATAACACAGTGGTGCCAATATCAGTAGGTTCGATGAAAAATCATATTTTCTTACCAAAATTGGTAGCACTGAAAGCAATAACAAGTCAACACGTCAAAAGTTAAAGATGGGCGAAGCGATTATTAATTAAAAATTTGTGGCAGAAGTTGAGAAATACCGTTGCCTGTATAATTACAGACTATTAAGATATTACGGAAAAAAGTTTAGGATGAAGTAGGAAAGACAATGGGTTTGACAGTTCGAGGTTCTGAGATTATTATTACAAGGGGGTTTCAGTAGCGCCGTGTGCGAAGCATCAGTCATTGGCCGGTTTATGAGTTCCATCAGCAACCAGTTCGTCGGATTTTAGTTTATCTATGAGCGAAAGGCCTAAGTCTTAAAAAAAACTACAAATACCAAGTCGATATTGACAAGAGATTATTGTCGGTACCGGAAATATGACAAAAACTTGGTGTAAACATGACTAATTTAAATCAATGCAACCGTATTTCACTATTGGCGCTTGAATTATGTAATGACAATCGTTTTTTTTTAATTCAGTTTCTCAACGAAGGAGATTTAAATCAGTGAACCGCAAAAATATATTTTGAAATAAGAAAATCGAAATGAAAACTGTGTTGACATCTTTTAAAGATGTGAACATAAGAACGGTAAAAAGATAAGACGCATCGAATAAAACGAAGACGCACTTAGGAAAATAAAAAAGCCGATTTTTATTTTTATCTTCGGCGTTAAGTCATGCACCTTTTCCCGTACAAACGAGCTTTCGTATAAGGGAGCTTTAAACGCGCCCTATACGTTATTCCACCCGCATCGCGTATGTCTTGCTCGTTTTATCTTTTTATTGAAGACTTACTCTTCCGAGCTTTAAATGCAGTTGTCGTCAAAGTTGTATTTTTCAGAGTCGTTCTAATAAATCGATGCAATAAATGTTATGTTACTTATTTTAATGGCGTTAAGGCAATACATACCTCAGTTGAGGCATGGTCTAAAAAGATCGTGGCTAGGCGATGCGCGGATTGCGGGTCGCGGGTGCAAATGACGCATGCCGACCGAAATATAATTTGTCATATAAATCTAACATGCGTCCATTTAATTTTCTTTTTATGAGCACTTAAAATCACTTCTTTCAGACACGTTTAAAGCGTCATAGAAAGCGGCCGTGCATATCCATGGCTGTGCATATATAACGGGTGGTGGTGGGAACTTTAACGTATGTTCTATTAGTAACAATAATAATATATTAATTGACATGTTTTCTTTTTAAAGTAAATGGGTAACGTTTTTAGTCATCTTTACACGATTTAAGAATTAATACCCCCGTCGCCATATCGAAACAAATTGACGTATTGACACCTTGACGTTCGCTCTCAGACTGCCAGCGAGTCCAAAATTTCGTCGCGCCTATAATTGAAAATTATATGCCGTTTCACTGAAGTATCGCCTTAAGGCATAAAGCCCATTGACGCAGCGAGTGCGGCGCTCGCGCAAAATTTCTACAATTGGCGCGTTAATCAACGAAAATACAACGTTATCAAATACGCCAGCGCCCACTGGATTTCACGACGCATTATACGCGCCCGCCGCATGAATCATCGTTTTTTCGCGAATCACCGCTTCTCGGCGATACGAATGAAAGAAAATACAATGGAGTCCATTCATTGAACACGGCTACCAAAATTACGCTGCTTGAGGCCTCGTCGATCGACGGGTGAAAAGCAATTATTTAATTACAGAGAAGTCATTGTTTAATTTTATTGCGTGTTCAGTTTATCGCTGGTTGAATAATGTCGTCGTAAATATTAATGACAAGCCCGAAATAATATAATATTTTTATTGCTTTGTTATGAGAGACACTGTAAAAATAATTGTTTTGTGCTGCTTGGGCCGCTTATTACTTAGGTGAAGGGTAATGCGCGGGAAGAGACGTGTGATTATGGTTATGAATAAACACTGCATTCGCCGACTTCGCCCGCTCGACGCGTTCTATGAGCGCTATCGCTAACTGATAATTCTTAGAGGAAAGATATTCGAGATTATCAATTAAAATAAAACACAAAAAGTATTATATTACTTATTCAATATAATTTAATAATGACCAGGGGCGGTTTCGTTCACTTTAATATGATATTCTCAAGTGATGTAGGTATTGTGTTTTATTTTAATTTATATTGCCGATTGTTCTAGTTTCCAAAATGTATACATTAAGACTTGGCTAAGAGATTGGAAAATTAATGGAAAGGCCAGATTCCACGTGCCAATTTCTTCGGCAGGACGCTGATCACCGATCGGCCGAAGACTGTGCACCATTACCATATATTGACTATGCAGTCTTACTTTTAACTATTTATTAATATATTAATCATAAGTTACTGTTAACGCCTAAAGGTTATGCTTTCATGGTATAATTAGGAAATGTTTTACGCATATTGACAAGAAACCCTGTTTTTACCATTTAGTTTTTCTGATTTTATAACAAACTTTAAAGCTAATACTGATATCAAAAATGACTGGTGAAAAAATAAATGCTAGATCTGACAATAAAAACTGTAAGTTTACAATGCTGATTACATTTTTTGCCCGCTTATTTCGATAATAATAATACCCTCATTGTATTTTCTATTCAACCATTTTTCTATTCATAGTCATCGATTTCTTTGTTTGTTTTTTGTTTAATGGACTTATTGTATTTTGTAAAACGATTGTTACTGTTTCTAGAAAGAACGCTTAGAATTATTTGGAGCTTTCGGATCTATATGAAAGAATAATAAATACATATTACGACTTACGATCGTCTTGGAACTTTTCTTGGCGTTATTTTGACATTTAAAAAAGTAACGTCTTAGAAATCTGACTTTAATCTCCCTTAAAATTGTCATATGCTTTAGCTATATCCTCACTACTAAAGAGAATTTTTTGAGCTATAAAAATATATAAATTTAACCGATAATTAACACACCTAGTAAAAGTAATTTTGACCAAATAGATAAGTTCTTCCTTAGTCGAGTTGTAAGGTTTGAAAATATTTAAAGATGCCATACAATGCAATAATTCTATAATAAGGACGGGGCCATTTTACAAGTTTCGATTTAATGTTCACCCTGTAATCTGTATTAAATTGAAACTATGTCCATTAAATTAAAACCGTTTGATAAACTTATAGACACATTAGAACATTTAACAAATTAGAAAATTTTCAAAACTACTACGAAGATACAAGACAATGAAGCCATTTTGGCAAAATAAGCTTAATTTTATGACCAAAAATATTATAATGTAATCGAATATACTATTTATTACAATACAATTCAAACTGAAGATTCTTCTAAAAATACTGCATACGATTAATTATAGAGTAGTAGAATTTGGACTGATTTTATTGTTATATACTTTCTTTTTTATCACGGCTGAAAAATTCGATCAATACATTGAATGCGGATTGTTTGTAGCATTTGGATTTATTAATCAATTTCGCATGATTTGCCGATGCGATTTTGTGTATTAATGTTTTCACCACAGTTTATCTTTCTTCTATCACTGAAAAACTGCCGCCGTATGATTAAATTTCATGCAGATTCGCTCCAGATGCACCTTAGAAATCCCCGAAACGTGAATGGATTATTATGAAAATAATTGCTAGGGTTGGCTGTTAATCATTCTTAATCTAAGTATTTTGTTATTATTGGAATGTAGCAGATGTACCATAAAAGGATAATAATTACCATTAATTATTATAAATTATAATAAATACCACTCATCTATAATTGCCACGGATGGAGGCCGGGTGATTAAATAAGGGTCTAGGACGATTTGGCACCGGACAACTGGACGCCACGGAATTCGAAAATAAATAGACGTTAGGTACTTATAGGTACTTTAAAAAAATATTCAGTTTTATAATTTATATTTCAATGATTGTATTATGATTTAATAGTTGGTGAGAATGTAAATATGCACACGTAAACTATGATTTAATCGTGCATATGTTTAAGTTCCAACGAAAAAAGAGTTTTTTATTTTATATAAAGCCTTAGGCATGGTAATTCTCAATCCGCGATAAATAATACATTATGTTAAGAGTAAAATTGATTCAATCTACTAGGTAGAAGATAGACAATGATTAAAATACCTCGTCTACACGTGTCTACGACAGTGCGGCGTCCAATTGTCCGGAGGCCAGTCGTCCCATTCCCTTAAATAATAATATTATGAATTATTTTTACAGCCCTGCTTGTTTCGAAAGCACATTCTAAGTCAGTTGATCAGTGACGATACAACAGCTACATTATGACTTATACTTAGTCACATTAGAATCTATTTCCCCATAAGGAATATTCTTGTCGTATAAATATATCTCCAGCAGTCCTTTGGAAAGTACTCAAATATCGCAATGTCCTTAAGGATCTAGATGGGTTTACACGTAAACTCAAGAAGGTTTTTTACCAAAGCTTTCCCTGGCATATTTCCCTCGGGATGGATATATTATACCAAATTGAAGTTTGGCTTACTCAAAACTTTTTACTTGGCCGTGTCAGTGAACTTCACTCATGATTAATCTAAGTCATTCTTCTTTCCGTTATCAGTTACTGAGGATAGGTTTTTTTTTTACTAATCTGATATTAACTTCACTCGAGGGCTTTCCAATAAACTGCTAAGGATTGCTTATTTTCCGATTGCATCAGTGTCGACTTTTTTTTATCAACAGTGCCACAATCTTATTGGGCTAACTGACTAAGCTGATATAATAAGTAGGAAATCAATCGATGTCTTATAAGCCCCCACCAATAATATTCTACATAAAACATAATAAGAAGGTTATTTCGTATTTCTGGTTAATTTTAACAATAAAAATAATGCTACCAAGATCCAAACTGCCAGCTGACAAAATATGGAAAATACAGGTGTTTAATAGATCTTCTTTATCATTCGCAACGTCTTTTAGTAGGTAGCTATCTAATACGTAAATAAAAATATAACACTTCGTCATGTTTTAAATTATTATCGAAGGCTGGCGTGGGTCCCAGGTTCGAATCCTGGGTCTGGCAAGTAGACATATTGTTTTTCAATTTCTGTATGAGTCAGGGTATGGACTTATAGGTTGAGTAAGTGGCTGACATCGATTTCTTGTAAAACAAATCTGTTAATACGAACCTCTACTCAGTGGAAGCTCATATGATCTTATTAGGATCGGACATGGTCGAAAAAAACAGTACTATACAATAAGCAATATTTCTCAATGATAATGTTGATAAGTATATTATTATCAAGTAACTTAATTTATTAACTTTTAAAATGTACCTATTTCACAACAGCATTTTCTAAGAGCTTAATCTTACAATATATTAATGTAACAGTTAAAGATTTCTCATATCTGAGTTAAATTATTTTATAACGTTGTAGTGTTTGAAAAGGTCATTTTTATACCATTAAAAATCCCGTAGTAGCCTAAATAACTGCCGAATTCAAACGAATTGCAACTTAATTTAACCTACCCCTACGTACTATAATAATATGATTATCCGATTACTAGGTACGCTGTGCATTAAACAAGGGTTTAAGATTTGACAATATATTGTAACGGTCGCTAAAGTTATGTTATTAATAGACACATACAGTACCAGCTACCAGCCAATGTTTAATAGCATTCCACTACTGACGACATGTGCAGACTATAACAACGTAGATGTGTATACCACCGTGTGCATGAAATTCCGCAAACATTTGATAGAATGCAAACTGTGGAGTGTCTGGACATCGGGAATGTACCCGGAAAAGCTTAGGGGGGGGGGGTACGAGGAGGACTTAGTCGTGCTGATAGATGTGGACGAATTTCCGTACTTCGTAGCGAGTCGCACGCTAGGCAGTTTGTGTAGATTTCCTTACAAAGAGTGTGATTACTATGACTACTAGTATCAGTGGCTACAGTTCGCGGTCATGTCTGCATGTATATAATATAGTTTTTGGTTAATTATGAGTCCATAGGAATTGAGCCGTGAAAATGTAAAAAGCGTGTAAATATTCAGTAGTTATGTTAAAATATTATATGATTTCATTGAGATTTTTAAGGGAAAGCATTACTTTTCTAATTATTATTTCCGTAAGCAGCTTACGTGAAAGTCGTTTTCAATTTAACCTTGAGGAAGCCTTCGTAACTGTATCGTATCACTTGGTTCGTATTGAATCCCTTACAGCATATCGCAGGAGTGAGCCGTCACGCACTACGCTCATCAAACAATGGGATAATAGTTTCCGTAAGAAGGAGAGTGCCCGTAAGAAAAATTTATCGTTTTCACGACGAATAGGAATTTGAGTAGGTATTTATTTACTGGTGTGGAGTGTTGGTAAAAGAATAGTGGTGTTTAATTTGTAACGCTTCGGTTGTTCTCAGTTAAAATATATTAAAAAATGACATTAGATTACTGTCAGCTTTGATACTGGATAGCAGATGACAACACACTTGAAATTGGATATGCCTGATACGAGGCTGGGTCAATAATTCCTTAGAAAAAAGCATTAAAACAGTTTTTATTTTTGTATTTTTTTTTTATTTCTCAACATAATCTCCTTCGAGCTCAATACACTTGGTAAGACGTTTCTCAATTTTTTTAAAACCGTCAGAAAAATAAGTTTTCGGAAGGTCCTCAAAATAAGCATTTGTCCGATCGATGACTTCTTCATTTGAAAAAAAACGTTGTCCACTTAGCCATTTTTTTAAGTTTGGGAAAAGGAAAAAGTCACTGGGGGCTAAATCTGGCGAATACGGTGGGTGGTCGACCAATTCGAACTTCAATTCTTCAATTTTAGCCATTGATCGTAAACATGTGTGAACACGGGCATTGTCCTGATGAAAGAGGATTTTTTTCCTGTTTAAATGAGACCGTTTTTCTTCAATTTTGTTTTTTAGCTGGTCCAATAAAGATGCATAATAATCCCCTGTTATTGTTTTTCCTTTTTCCAAATAGTCAACGAAAATAATTTCACGTGCATCCCAAAATACAGTAGCCATAACCTTACCAGCTGATTTTACGGTTTTCGCCTTCTTTGGACATGGTTTGCCTTCGCAATCCACTGCTTTGACTGTTCTTTCGTCTCGGGAGTATAGTGGTGTATCCATGTTTCATCAACAGTCACAAAGCGACGAAAAAATTCATCCGGATTGCGTTGCATGAGCGACAACAGGGCTTTAGAGGCCACCACCCTATTGCGTTTATTGTCGACTGTGAGCAAACGCGGCACCCATCTTGCAGAAATATTTTTCATGCCCAATTTGTCATGTAAAATAGAAATGACGCTACCTTTTGAGATCCCTGTAACCTCAATTATCTCACTCAACTTTAATCTTCGGTCACTTAACACCATATCGTGGATTTTATTGATCATTTCTGGTGTAGTCACCTCTACAGGACGTCCTGAGCGTGGTTCATCCTTTGTTGATGTACGACCACGTTTAAATTCATTTAACCAGTTATAAATAGTTGCAAGTGAAGGAGCAGATATGCCGTGAACTAAATCCAACTCATTTTTTATTTCCTTTGCTGTTAACCCTTTTATATTAAAATGTTTAATAACAGATCTAAACTCAATTTTCTCCATTTTCCATTTTTCCATTTTCCACAAGCAATTTTTTTTTAAATGTACGAGAAACACACAACAACCCGACCAATCTGATTGAAACTTCGCAGCATACTGAATCGGTAGTGCCGCTGCATGAAAACAAACCGCTTACAGTACTAGTCGCGCCACCTGTCGGCTTTTCTAAGGACTTATTGACCCACCCTCGTATATAGAATTTTTGAAGTTATACTTCTTTTGGCGCGTTTGGTAGAGGGTGAAATTGAGAGTTACGAAAGTGCGACACCACAACAAAGGTTTAAACGTCAGAGTGACAGTTATTACTTTAAAAATGAAAACAACAAGAAATAATTATATAATTTAGTAATATAAGTTAAAGTATAAAGAAATAAACCAGCGGAGCTCCAATAAGCGGCCCCTTTTCTCGAGTGTGTAATTTAACAAGATAATTAAAATAGTAATATTACATAATATTGATAATTACGGAATGAAGCAATACAATGATTTTAAACCAGCGGCCCTCCAATAAGCGGCTCTTTTTCTGAGTGTGTAATTTAACAAGATAATTAAAATAGTAATGGTAAATAATATTAATAAATACGGAAATAAGCAACAAGATAATTTTAAACCAGAGGCACTCCAATGAGTGGCCCGTTTTCTATTTAAATAATAAATAAATTTTAATTTACGCTGAAGAAGTATTTAACTTCTAACGCGCGTACATAAGTACACGCACCGATTTTTTTTTATTGAATGTAAATGTCGTTAAACTTTGACCGGGGATTTAATACAATACTAAATAAGCTAATCTGCAAATTCTGTGTGATTAATCATTCTCAGTCGGATTTGCCGCTGCATGATAATATGCCTTTAGCGGAAAGTCAGAACTAAAATGAGCGTGAACTTTCGCGAACATTACCCACATTCGTGACGCTGGTAACTAAGTACTTACTCGGTTTTCAAATTATCAACGCGTGTGTACCAACTATTAAGATAGCGCAGTAAATGCCGTACACATGTGGCGTAACATTGTCGTAAAAATATGTGTCATATTAGGTTAAATAATTCTACAAAAACACCTTCGCACTTTTCGTTTTTGCCTGTTTTAGTTGGAGCGAATCGCGAATCAATAAATAAAGTCGTAAGTAGGGAATCCAATTCCGAGCCAAATTTTGATCCCAGGATTTCGGGATTACACTTTAACGATCCCGGTAGTTAATATAAATTTATATACAAATAACATTGATAAAATCGGTCAAAAATAAATCTAGTATAATTTATACTATTTAAGACATTATACATACATTATATGAGATTGCTGTTTCTGATAGTAAAGACTTAATGAATGGGTTAGCGAGATTTAAAACAGTAAAGCAAATCATGGTTTATGGCCTTCATAAATCTAATTAGTCGGCCAAATATGAAACTGTCGTAAAACGTATGTGATCATGGTGGAATCACTTTGTTAAAAGTGCGAAGCATTGTTTTTTTCTAAACTTTCTCATTTTTATTGATTTATGTAAAAAAATAAAATAAATTGGCAACACATGGGTGATAAATCAAACTTCATTCAAACTCAGTTTATTTCTAATGTAGTTTTATGTTATTAAGGGTATTTTTCTGTTATATTTTCGTTTTTATTTTATTTTCCATAATAATTGATAAAAAAATCAATCCCGATAGTTACGGGATTATGTTTACCAATCCCGGGATTCATAGGTATCGAAAATAGTTCGGAATCCGGCTATCCCCGGATTGGATTACCTAGTCGTAAGTATACTTACATTATTTTCCGTCTTCACGATATTTCAAATTATGAAGATTCTGTTTCTTTAGCGAATATTATCACCAACTGGGTCGAAATTTATGCATTTCAGAGAAAAGTTTCTTTCCAATATTTGTCCAAGTCCGAGATTTAAATCGTGTTACAGCCTCTAAATAATCTCGTCGTTCTCTGCAACCATTCGACGTTCTTTTATCGGTAACCTGACAAAACAGAACGGTGACAAAACAGAACAATGACAAAACAGAACAGCCAGGGGAAAAATAAAACATTCATTGTTGTGGAATCTATTTATTAATAAAATACTTATATACTTAGAAATATAATATTAAAATTTTAAAATTTTTCAATTTTTAAGTGAAATCATTAACTGTTTATTAGGTTATTATATATAGTTTATTATGTATTATTATTATATATAGTTTATTATATATATACATTTTTTTTACAAACCCGTTATTTTGAAAATAAAACCCCTTTTTAATAGCTTGACAGAAATTATTATTAGCCAATGCTCATACAGATCACCCTGAAGTTGTAAAGAAAAAGTATGAGACCCTTAGTAATCGAGTGGCAATAGTAGTACATGATTATCAAAATCAAACAGATAACTTGAGGATTTTACGCCGAATGGCTAACATGCAGTGATTACATTATACAATTTTTATACTCTATAGTCTATATTATAATAAAAAATGCATACTATTCTGTTTTGTCATGTTCTGTTTTGTCATGGAACCCTTTTATCTCCCCGAAGTTCCTAACATCAGACGATGTCATCAGACAGCCCACCAAACGAGGGTAGTACCTAACGCTTCCTCCCCTCCCTTCGGAGGTGATAATAATTCCTAGTGATAAATACTTATTTCTTATTTATATATTATTATATATTTATACAATATTTTCTGTCTCCACGATATTTTAAATTATGAACATTGGGTTTCTTTCACGAATATCGTCGTCATCAACCGAAGGTCGAAATAGAAAAGTTTATGGGGATACCAACTCAATCCGTGTCAGCATATTGATCGACGATATTAAATATATTACCGGAATTACAAATTCTCTAATAATATTAATTTCCCGGATTGTCCAATTATTGCAAACTCAGTTCTGCAATACTGCAGTACTACAATACTGCAGTACTGCAATGATTGTTTCAACGATATCCACCTTTCCACATAGTCAGCTATATCCGATGACGCAAACTCCGTAAAGTAGCTGACTCAACTATATTAATTATTTCCTTAAATTACTATTCTTTTCAAGATATTATTTTGATTGTATAACTAACGAATCATAATTCATTGGACATGTCACTCGAATATACGTTTCCGGTCTGTTATTATCTCAATCTTCATATCGTCCCGCACAACATCTCATTGTACCGAGATGCGGACCTCGGATCCGTATCATATGTTTAGTATTGTAACATGTAACTACTGTAACATACTATTGTACCGACCGTTACGCCGCAAATAGAACTTGCTCCTGCATCTATCTTCGACTTCTTCATCATCATCCTCAACACCATGACCTACGACACGTTGACGACTCCCACAGTGGTAACTCAAATCGAACCCCACATTGATGACCCAAATCGAACCCCACAATGGTGACGCCCGACTTAAGACAACTACGCAACCTTCTAATCAGCAAGTTCAACAAGATGCTGAGGGGATACGACACAACTGTCCCTGCCGCAACCTTCTACCGGCAAGTTCAGCAAAGTGCAAAGGAGATACGAGACCCTCCAACAAGTTTCTTTCCAATATTTGTCCACGTCCGATATTTAAACCTTGTTTCAGCCTCACCAAAACTGTCCTGAGTATCAGGCCGATCATTAATTCATGGAATAGGTAGTGATGAAATAAATCGAACTAAAACAATACTCGTTATATAAAAGAATTGAATTTTATCGGTATGACGAAATATTCGATAGAAATCTATTTCTCATAACAATCGATGCGATTTTTTTACACTCAAGTGGTTTTGTATGACAGAACGGATTCCGTGATGCAAATTATTCCGAAACATACAATTATTACAATCGACATTGTCTTCGTTTATGTCGAAATTTTGATTGTACGGTTAATTCTCGATTGTAATCGTTTTCGTTATAAATTATTTGTTACTAATTATCGTTTTTCTCTTTTCGCAGGTCATGGAAACAAAGAACATGATTTACATCGTGTCAGAATACGCTAGTCAAGGGGAGATATTTGGTAAGCTATTCTATTATTATAATTACTTATTAGTTGTCTTTGAAAAATGATTATGCTATAAATAAATAAGTAAATGTGTCCTATGGTAGTGAAGCTTTTTTTGAAAGATTTTTTAAAAGCTCCTAAAATACGACATTTATTAAATTTAGTGGTTTTTACATGATCTATCAATATAACAATTAAGGGGGGACATGCTCAGCGTAGGTCAAAATGGAGCTTTTGTTCTATTTTAAAAGCATGATCCTGGACATACCTGTACCTAACCGTTTTTTTAACGGTACATGTTAAAACACGCGCGTTAACATCATTTTACTCCCTACTTCAATTATAGTTTGTCAATTTATGGCTACGGCCGTATGTTGTAGCTTAACCACTGGGGAATGCCAAAAGAAATGGCGTATTTAAAAAAAACACTACCTTATCCTTAGGTCAATAATTATTATAAAGCAATCATCATTCGTAGGATGTTTATCACACTTGAATGGTCAAAGACATAGCTTATAATTAGTATCTTTAGAATTATCTTCAAATGTGTTAATCTTGCCCATTTTTTGAATAATAAAATGCCTAATTCTTGTCGAATTTGGGATCACAGAGATTATCAATATAATTTTTTATCGTAAATATTTCACTATAATAATGTCGATATAAATTATACTGATGGTTTTATAAATGCGTTTAAAAATTAATAAATGTAAAAAATCTTAACACCACTGCACATTTATGTACTGAAATATGACTATATTCTAAAACATTAGAGCGAGAGGTTTAAAAGAATACTATTTTATGTAATAAAAATACTTTATGCAGTCATCAAATGTTTAAAATAAATATAAAAGATAATAAGGCTTCAAAATTATATAAATAGATTATCTACAACGTTTAAGGTATGTCCAGGATCATGCTTTGAAAATAGAAAAAAAGCTCCATTTTGACCCACGCTGAGCACGTCCGCCCTTAAGAATTTTGGATATATTATATACCTACAGCTTAATAGAACATTCGTGTTATAGATATCAAAATAATATATATGTCATACAAAATAAATTGTACACTGTCTATTTACGTAAAGTGGGTGGTGTTTGTTAAACTTTTTTTTATTCGACGATATATTTGAGAATGTAACATTCTTTACTGGACATACATAATTTTAAAACACCTCTAATATTTAATAATAATCTCTAATCAATAAAGATAGAGTCTCGAATCTTGTGAATTATTTGTTGAATAAAAAAAAATTATTAACATATTAGCAAATGATAGTACCTACGTTAAGATTAAAATTGTGAGAGATCCTGACGACCTTTAGGAATCACCCATTATTCATTTATTCAAACCACGAAAGCCGATCGCATTGTTGTTGTAGTACGTATGCTTCTGAGGTGTTTTCAAAATGATGTATGCTCGATCATGTTTGACATTCTTAACCCTATCGAACGCAATGTGTTTCAATCAGCTAGAATTGTTCTAATGTCTTTTGAGGGTTATTTCAACAAAAACACAAAAGTTTGGGAATCACATCAATAACTCTCCCTCCGCTCCTTTCGGAGGTGATTATTTCTAGTGCCTGTCGCTATAAAAGATTAAAATAGAATTAATAATACAAAACTTATATAAATTCTAATTTAAATTCAAATTCAATCACATACCTACTCCCAGTCGATAGTTTTTTTCACTTATGCTTAATTTGCAGATGTGTCACAACGGTGGATGTCATATCTGTGGTGTTTCGCTTTTAGAAAATATTGAGAATCCTTGAACTCTAACCTATAATATACCAGTGATGAATGTTATGCCTGGTCCACACCGGCAACAAGTCGCGCGACAACTCGTTAAATTTTATGATAATTATCATAATTGCTTAAGAAATTTTACGATAATTATCATGCTTATCGTAAAATTTAACGAGTTGTCGCGCGACTTGTTTTCGGTGTGGACCGGGCATTAGACTCGTTACATGATCATCACGCCAATTCCTTCCTGTCCATAGTCTTCCCACATGTTAAGACCCAGTCCCTTCACGATTAACAAATACTTGGTTGATAGTTAGCGAGCGGCGCATACCTACTTAAAATTCTTTGCGGCTGACATTTCGGAAGAGATTTATCGAGTGGAGTAGGTCCGATCCGTTTTTAGCGATCACTCCACAATAATGTATGGGAAGATTTTATAGCTGGCTGGACGGGAATTTATTGTCAGTAGAATTTAATCAAAGTATACCTATTATATAAGAACGTACCCACCCTAATAATCTGATATAAATTCTTTATCACTATACTTCCAGATATGACTGAGGTCTGAAATAATCAGTGTAAACAATGCTTTGATTTCGTGTTTATTGAAGTTATACTTCTTTTGGGGTGTTTGGTAGAGAGTGCAATTGAGAGCTGTGCGCGCACAAAGTTAGCTGCGAATCAGTCAGCTGTATACAAACGCAAGTTTGATAGTAAAATTGTTCCGTTGCCTAGGCAACGAATTTATTATTGTCGGCCGTTTGCAACTCCTTACGTAAACAAACG
Source organism: Rhyacophila brunnea (assembly GCF_057557595.1). Lineage (NCBI taxonomy): Eukaryota > Metazoa > Arthropoda > Insecta > Trichoptera > Rhyacophilidae > Rhyacophila > Rhyacophila brunnea. The sequence continues at coordinate 37,052,693 of NW_028232871.1, read as the reverse complement.
ATCAGAATGGCAGTTGTTACTTTAAAAATAAAAACAACAAGAAATAATTATATAATTTAGTAATATAAGTTAAAGTGTATAGAAATAAACCAACGGCGCTCCAATAAGCTCAAGAAAAATCTTGAGTGTGTAATTAACACGATAATTAAGAGCTAGTCGAATGATCTAGGCAGTGGCGGCTCTAGCATCTTTTAGTAAGTGGGGTCAGATGGCGTGAAATATCTAATAAGTACCTACCTAATCAATATTAATCAAAGCGTAAAAAACATATCTTTTTTAGCTATTACTTCATCGTCATATGCCTCCTGCGTTCGAAAGAATCTTATTGCTACAAGAAAAACAAAATAGTTTTTTGAAGGATACACTTGCCGTCAACCATGTTTTTTGGTAAACTGTTCGGAGGTTAATGCTTTTTTTATTTTGATTAGTTCATACACAATAACTAAATCTGTTGGAGACTGGTTGATGAGGTCCTAATTGTTTCACTTCTAGTCTGTCTTCAAATGTCAATGTACTGAACTTATATTTCAATAAATGAACCACCTCATTCATCATAATACCTAATATTATTTATCAAAATTATTTTACTAACGTGAAATTCATCTATCCACAACTAGTACATTACAATTATTAATATTTAGGTAGGTAGGTAATACAAATTAATATTGATTTAATTAACTGAAATAGCACATACCTACTCTTTTTTATTATCATTCAATATAATCTAAGCATTCAAGATAATATTATAAATTATTATAGTATGTATTAACAAATATATTTTAAAACTTAAGGAGATAGATGACATATTTGATCACTTACTGGCAAACTAACTAATAAACTAAACCGATGGGTCATACTCATGGGATATGAATATACAGCCGACCGACAAGATAACTTCATAATATATTATAAACTCACACTTATGCAAGACCAGGTATTTACTACAGTGTCCCCGGTCCAGCATCGGCACATGCGGTAAAATGTGCGTAGCACGTGCAGAACGGCGTACAGATGTACGCATTGTTCAGCTTCCTTATGAATTTTGAGAATAACATTGCTTTGATTTTAAAGGGACCACCGAATTTCGACCCCGGTAGTATCGTTGTATTGTACTATGTAGGTAGAGCCAAAACTCACATAGAGCATTAGGGATGGGCCAAGAAACAAGAATCAAGGATGGGCAAACCGTACAAATAAAATATATACTTAATTAATTTATACAAAATCAATGTATTATGGTAGGAACGTATAACATGAATATTCAATTGAATATTGACTATAGAATGATGAGGGGACCGGGGTCTGTCCCCTAGGTACCCAAAGGAAGAGCCGCCCCTGGATCTAGGTAAATATTGAGTTGCTGTTTACTTTGTATTACAATAAAATAGAAAATCTCAAATACTCAAAATCTTGAATTCGAGAATTCTCGACCGACGAAAAATGTCAAAAAATCACAAGCTGTGGTCGGTAGTATTAATTATTGTCATGAGTTATTTCCCTGAATGACATGTACGAAGAAAAAAACATTCATATCTGAAGACCTCGACATTGGCAACACTGAGCAATTCCTGGCTTGTGGGAAGCGAAGTGAATTCTTGCCGACCTAGAATAAAATGAATATCAATTCAATGAATGTGTTTTTTACGATCTCGACTGAGTTATGTCGGCAATCTCCTCGTATATTAGACGCTGGAAAATTGTGTACCTATCCTCGCTGATTATACCCGTATAGATTCGCGTCAGGGTTCCGTGGATGTGCGTTTAAATCAGCGGTGTTCAAACTGTGCGTTTGACTTCCTCAAGGAAGTAACGAAGCAACCAATGGTGAAGATTTATGAATTTCGTATTGTACATTAATTCCGTTAAAGACATCGTCAAAACGTGCTAATTTTTTGTATATATTTTCCAGACATAACCAATAAATATTGAGAAAAACCGCAATATTTTCCAGAATAAAAAATATTTCGTTGGCAACACTACGAATAAATTCAATATTTCGTCCCCAATAACTTGAAAGAATCACACATGGAAAGTTACGGAATACAGTATCTTTCCTTTCAATTTTATAATCAATGTAAATTATTTTATAAAATAGTCCACCGTAGAGCAGTCATTTGACTACCGATTCGCGGGTCCCGAGTTCGAATCGAATATTGGTTTCAGTTAATTGTGCACCAGTAGGATATGATATACGTACAATAGATCGTGCGAAAAGCTAAATATTCCGTAACATAAACTCTTGATGCTGTTTTATAATTATTATCTAACAACCAGTGTTTGTTACAAAAATACCTTAATTTACTGGATATCACATTGTAATATCCATGTCTTCACAATCATCATCATCGTTATTAATCGGGGCTCGATCCACTATGCAGTGTTTCCCAAACTTTCGACATCTGTGTACCCCTTCTATAATTTTCGTAACATTGAGTACCCCTCGTCAAAAGTATAATAATAAACGAAAAATAAAATTCATTCATAATAAAATAAATAAAAGTTATATTATAAACGACATTCATTATAATCAATGAGAAGGATGAAATTGTTTATGTTGAGACAGATCATCATAATTTGCTTCCCTGGTTGTTAATTTTAATCTGAGATGGGTTCCACATCCAAGAGCCTGTCCCCCTTATTTTTTTACTTAATGTTTACAAATGCTGAAAAAGCAATTTTAAATAGATACATATGAAGTTGGAAAAGGCAAAATGTATCTCAGGACTTTCTCTGTTAAAACTGGATACACTGAGATGAGAATGATGTTAAAGTACAATACTAGTATTTTTTTTTCTTGAATTAGTCTGAAGCTAATTCCAACAATTGCTCTTCTTCCGCATGCGATAAACCTTCTAGCATGGATGTTGTATTGATGTCGTATTAATGCTTGTTGCACCAGGCGTAGCCAAAGCCCGGTGCTGCGCGTAACCCCACCAAACTCTTCCCGTACCCCAGGGGGTACGTGTACCATACTTTGGGAAACACTGCACTATTGCAAGAAACGACATACTCACCCATTGGTATTCATTCCAACTGCATGTCCACCTCTATCACATCGCGTACTCTGCTAAGTAAATACAGGTAAGTACAGTGAATATTTACAAATTATGTCAAAACAATTAAATAATTTTACATAATATAAGAGTAAATTTAGTTTAAAACTTGGGTTCTCATTTCATTAAAACCAAGTATATTTGTTTGCTCCTTTATCCATTGGTTTATTTTGTGACCTTTTCGCAATATGCCCAACATGCCACCTTTGAATAACACGTTTCACTACTCGTAGTTTTTGTATTTCTCTCAGATTAAGCTGCATATGGGCGCAATGGTGGCGCACATTCCGTGAATAATCCTTATAAACTTGCAATATTCATAAAAAAATTATCGACTTAATTGATTAAGTAAGTATCTCATTATAAAGATAATGAAGTTCAATCGGGTCTTAGATAAAGCATATTAAACATTAGCCCCTCTGGTTTATCGTCTCGTTTTTATTAAATTTTTACGAGCCACGGTGGCTGACGCACTTTAAGATTTATGGGAACGTTTAAAAACCGCTAAAAGGCCGCTTAACACGCTATACATTCTGATTCTATCAAGAAAAATGATATTCCCGAAAAGCAGATAGGCGGATACTTAGGTATGAAGCGAAAATAGATTTTACAAGCATATTATTTATAATACATTATATTTATGACTATATCTGGAAAATATTTTCAAGAGAATGGACTAGTCACTAGGCAGATAGTGATTTACGTTAGATCTGGTACAGACATATGCTACGGATGCATTAGGTATTAGAAGATTCCAAACCTAGTTTTTATATTTTCATTCGTGTTTCAACATAATAGTAATCCGCTGAATGTCGTCCACATATTATGTTATTCGGGAAACTATAGAATTCCGGAATATGTTGGGAAGATGCGAAAACTTTACTTTAAGATTTTTGCTTCTACCTACGTCCATGGTCTGTCCCGACGTAGATGGTGTTTATGGGGACACCATACAAAGTCTCCGTCGTTTGCATCTAAGTTAAGTGGTTCTCACGTGCGGCCACTAGAGGATTTTGATGCGGCCACCAGCGCTTTACAGAATAATATCTCAAAATTTTATTTAGAAAATTATGAAATTGGTTGAATACACATGACTTGTCTAAAATTTCTTTCAACGCTCAAATGATCCATAATGTTTTTTTGTGATGAGATCATGTGTGAAATAGTCCGTTTAATAAAGTCAATTCAAAAAATTGGCAACAATTGCTATATTTATTTTAACGGTTTTTCCTACTATTGTATACTGTGAAAGATCATTAGTGTAATGCACTTCATAAAAACAAATATCGAAGCCAGTTGACAGATGTAAACTTAGAAGCAGCCATGCGGCTCGCATTGGAAAAAAGGAGTACTAACATGTTCAAATGTCTTTTATTAAATGGACTTGTCCATAAATAAATTACAAAATTAGGAAATAAAATTTAGCTTTAATTTTTTCAATCACAACTAAAGTGAAATTGGGTGCGGCCACCTGATGTTTCCATAGAAATGTCAATGTCAATTGTGCGGCCAAAGTTAAATTTCACGTGAGAACCACTAATCTAGACTTTGTAGGCTATCTGCACGTATCTGTATCATTTGGCCCACCTATGCATTATACATTATACCTATATGCCAACTTAGCGTTTTTCTTACCAGACCAAACATTTTCATCTGGAATATGGTGATGTTAAATCTAACGTTTTTTTCATATCGCGATTAGCTTTGATTTTTATAAAATCACTATTTTTTATTTACTTTTTGAAGTATTGAAAATGTAGCAAGATACTTCCAAAAAGTTCACAAATATTTAGATTTTCCCATCTCCGTCTGAACTTTAAGAAACTTGAAGCTCTTTTTGTAAGGAAATTGCAGCACAGTGTTTTTTTCGGAAGACGTGAAAAAAGTTACGTCTTTTTCATCAGAAGTTATTTTTTCTAATCGATAAGCTCTAGTTGCAATATTTTTTTTCGTTTTTATCAATGATTCTTATCAAATAGATGGTTTATTTTTTACCCCATAACACTGTTTAAAATGCATGGTAAGGCAAAAGCTATACGGATCGTATTATAATATCGCTTCATAACTCTGCACTCCGGCTCTAGGATGAAAATGATGTAATATATATATATATTTTTTTTTACATATACCGATTATCTATTTATTTATTTATTACTACTTATATTAATATAAAAATGTATATCATTTGAACATACATAATTGTGAAAAACACTTCTGAGAAAATATATTATAACGAATAGAAAAATCTTTTAAAAGTAAAACACCCGGCAGGAATCGAACCTGCATCTCTTGGGTTTACGCCATACTAATTACGACAAATTTTAACTAGTGGCCTTTAAATACCTGCTATTTCAATAATTAGAATAGTAGGTGCATTCTTAAATCTTGTGAATTATTCGTTAAATAAAAGAAATAGTATATAATTTGATCTAATTTTGATGCGAGGTAATCGGGCAAAGAGGCATATCAGTATAGTAAGAAGTGCAAAAAAAGTTATAAAACGTATACTCTACCAAGATCTGAGAATTTTGTCGGATTTACATTACGGATGTGACTATACGGATAAACCTACAATAAAATCTGATCTTTTTAGCCGTAATCTGACTAAATTAGAGGCAATTATCGCCGGATTCTGGTTTATTTGTCTGTTCTACGATAATTTGATTTACTTACTTAAAATTATTTTCATTTCATATTACCAAAATTCATCCAACATTGCAATTGTATTATTAATTCTTCTATTATTATATTAGAAGTTCTTGTGGTAGGTAGCATCTTTATGATACTATTATTGGCTCTACCTCTGGGGCTATTAGCTAATGATGGGATGAGATGACACAACGATTATATTATTCCGAACAAGCCACGAATTTCTACTCCAATATTGATCAATATCTATTCTGGTATTCTCGCCACAGGTTCCCAACAAAGGGAACGACGGGAGCCTCCTTATGTAATTTTGCGCAATTAGTCGATCGTCAGCCCACTCGGATGACAATTATTTTATTTCATATTATAAAAGAATCCGAGGACAATGGAATACTGATTCGGGAGACCTTTTCAAAAATATTCAAGACGTTTCGCTTCACAATAATAATTATACCACCTACGCATTTTTTTGTATTTTTATGTTTTATATTAGCGTTTTCGGGTGTTAGTCTTATATACACATACAGTATGTATATACATATTATATACATACTTTATTATTATGGCAGTCTTCCACTGTTGGGTGGTTGGGTGTAGGGGAATTTTTGTTATTTAAATTCTTTCTTTATAAAGTTTTCTAGTCATTTTTCCGATCAAGAGTTTTTAGATGAGCGTAGCTCAATGATCCCTCCGCGATGAGACCCCCCAACATAATGGAAAATAGTTCGTTCAGTTTTCAATAATAATGTATCAACTATGTAATTTCCACCTAATTAAAAAAATACGATAGAATCTTTAATAGATAAAGCTTTATACTATTGCATTAACATTAAAATGTCCACGTTCATTAATTAGATTTTTAAATTAAGTATATACTTTAGTTAAATATATACTATATTATATTAGTTCACTGTTATATTATAATGTTGATCGAGTGGAACTGTTTTGTTCTCTTGCATCTTTTAAATTAAGTTGCTCCAAAATCTACCACTCATCACAACTGGATGTCTGGATTGGAAGGTGTAAAAGATCTGGGACGCCAGAATAATCTCTACTAAAATTCATACAATCTTTATAGAAATTTGCATAATTCTACAAATATTAATAATGCATTATCTCTTCTTATATTAAGTAAGCCATTGAAGATTTGTTACGATAAAGAGAATTAATTATATTATTAACTATTTTTTAACAATAAATTAACATTTCTTATCATGCCATTAATAAGAAAATAGTAAAAACAGGTTTCGTATGATAAGTATTGTTGTTTTAATTTAATAAAACGCAATTTTTTTGTAGTACTTATTCCACTTTTAATCTTAATGATTAAATGTGGATTGAATTTAATTTAATGATTAAAAGTGGAATAAGTACTACAAAAAAATGCGTTTTATTAAATTAAAACAACAATACTATGCAGTTCCACCATGAATTGACAGTTAACAAAATAAAAGAAATTAGTATGATAAGTATCTAAGTAAATATCTATTTTTACAACGTTTATTATTATTATAAGCTCGTATTCTTGTTTGTCCAGTACAAATCTTGCAATCGACTTTTAACTAACTTCCCGACTAGCTAGACATTTGAAACTTTTAGAATATATCAGAACACGATGCCAATGCATTCTTTTAAAGATTTAGCCATCTTCAAGTAGAATTGAATTCATTTTCAGTTAATTCTGTTTTGCATGAAAAGTTATTTCGGAAGAAATCCGTTAAAAGTAAAAACTATTATTGGTTGCTAGGGGTCTGGGGTCCTAGCAACTAAATTATTAATATATACGTGCGTTGCTATGGAAATCAAAATGAAATTTCAGTATTCTATATTTGTTTGTTTGTTTGTTTTTTATTTATTTACTTCATATCATGTACAAGTTTGAGCATATTGCGCATAATAATTCAACAGAAAATTTAAAAACGTTGTATATAAAAAGTTATTTTTATCTTATAATTATTATAACACAAATTTGACAACAGTATAATATTTATTATTTAAAAGTCGGTAATTACCTTCCAATTTGTTTGTCGAACCATTACCAAGACTATTTAAATAAACAAGTGTTTTTACTTTTATAAAGAAACGACGTTCTATTCAAGTAGTTATTTCAAAACTAATTCCGCATAATAATAAGATAGTAGTCCGGCCATTGTCATTAAGGCTATATTTCAGCTGAGGCATGGTCTAAAAAGTTCGTGAATAGGCGATGCGCGTATTGTGCAAATGACGCAAGCCGAACGACATATAATTTGTCATAAAAATTCAACATGCGTCCTTTTAGTGTTATGTTTATTATTATATTCGTAATAATAATAGTATTTTCGTTGACATGTTTTCTTTTTCAAGTACATTCGGAACGTTTGTTAGTCATCTTTACACGATTTAAGAAAATATTCCTCCGACGCCATCACAAAACAAATTGACGTGCGAACAAGTCCACTGTCGCTCTCCAACTGGCAACGCGGCCGAAATTACGTCCCACATACTGTTGAAAATTATTTGCCGTTTCACTTATGTACGCTCTTAATATATTTTTGCTTGAATTTCAGTACCTATAGGTTTAAGTAGCAACCTATTTTCTGTTTGGAAAAATACCGAGGGATTTGAACGCGTGACCCATGGATAGCTTGTTATCATCTGCGACACGTGGATCATACAAGGGCATTAAAAGAGCATCTATATTTTTTATTATTAAAAAAATAGTATATGTAGCAGTGGCGACCGGTGAGTTATTTTACTGGGAGTTCACTTTTTTCACCTTTTGACTGCCGTAAAAAGGCATTTGCCTTCATCAAAACTTCACCAAAAAATCAAAAAAAAAACTATTGGTTTTTTTAATTTAGTACATTTAAAAGAAATAATAAATAACTCACTATTTATTATTTGTTGTACCTCTAAAAACAGTTTTTCTTGAAAAAAAAATGGATTTTAAACTTTAACACAAACTATTTTGTTTTGACCGAATTATTAGTAGTACCGAAATATCTCGTATCTGGCAGTGACCGGGATTTATTGTTCATTTGTATGAGAAATCCATTCTTCTGTTTTTCATCGACACAAATTTTTCAATTACGCGTTTGTTGAAGTCAGGAATCTCTTGTATCATTCTTTTTTCGATACTGAGCATACATAATGCGTTCAATCTTGATTGCGCGATGGTGTTTCTACTAAAACACTTGATCCGTTTGAGTGTGAAAAAACATCTTTCGCTTTCCACTGATGTCATCGGAATAGTAAAAATTAAATTTAATAGTAAAACCGTTTCCGTAAATGTGTCAATGAGATTTTTTTCGATTAAAATGTTTTATAATGCTGAGGCGCCATCAGCATTATAAAAATTATCCAAGCTGTAAATAACAGACAATTCATTTTTGAGTTTATTTTTATCTCAAAAGTCAGACGTATTACAGAGCTAGTTTGAAGAGATATCATAATTGATAAACATTGTGAATTTAGTTATCAAACTGAAAAAAAACTTGAAGTTTATTTTTAAATTGTACTTCGCCTAAATTTGAGAAATGTTGTCAACATGTGCAGAAATTTAAATGCGTACTGTGAAAAGAATTTATTTTTATAATAATATTGAATAAAAATTGTCATACAATAATTGTACGTCTGATACGGGCTGAATCTGCGTTCGGGCCGAGAGCGACTTGAACTGTCGCTCCCGAGCACGTAGAAAAAATATTTACGTATTGCTGTTCCACGCGCCAGACGACGCTCTTTCTCATTGCAAAGAAATCGAAATTAGATTACTGGGCGCTTTGGTCGAGCGATGGCGAATATCGCTCACATCAACATATAATATTATTATTTAAAATAGCCGGTTAAAAACACATATTAGAATTTGTTTTTGTATATGAATTAATGACTACGGTAATAGATCAGAACACTTTTAATTAATCAAATATAAATTAAATACTCATTTAAAAAAAGTCTTTTCGCATAAATTGAGTGGGTGGGTGTGCACCGCTCCAACGCTCTCAAGGGAGAATCGCCACTGAATGTAGGTATAATCAAAAATATACTGTTTGTACTTATGAATCGGACTTGAACCCACTTCCATCAGCATTCGGGCAATGAGGTTTACCGAATAATATATCCATTTAAATTTCGTTAATATTGGTAATCATATTACCTAACCTCACTAAATTGTATTACTAGGCGGCGTCTGAATCCCCGAAAGCACAGCATCTACCTAATTTTTAATTAGGTACCTACCTGATTTTTTATTCAACGAAGAATACACATGATTTATTTATTGACCTTACATACGTAATTTGGAACCCAAGAAACATTTTTTCCAAGATTTTCTCTCAAGAAATCAAAGAAAAGATTTTCTGATGCTGCATCAAAGTGTCTAGGTATATTCAATAAAGAATGATATGAATATCAAATAGTATCATTATCAGTATTCATTGATTTAAAAAATAATTTAGATACATTTTTATTTGTATGTTAATTGATATAGTAGAAACTGTACAGGAATTCAATCATTGTAGACTATATTATGCGTTAGTGGATAAGGGCACTATGATGGCCATTATATAACACGTATTGCACAAATAGATATAAAAAGTAATGCCCAACCGCGATTCGAACTCGCGCTAGAAAATTCTACCGTCTCAGTAGTTCAGCGTTTTGTCGTTTAGGATCATTTCGCATTGAGTCTAGCGCAAAAAAATAATGACTATATATATTGTAAACATGTCAGGATTTTATTCACGCATCTTCAGGTTTTTACATTGTGTGTGTGTTTTTAATACTTACGTGTGTAATTGTTCGTATGTGTTGTATGCGTGAAATGTACCAAATGAGTTGAAACATTTGTTAGATTGTGTTATATACGTATAGCTCGATACGTATTAGTGGAATTGTTACGTGCCATATCGCTGACCAAGTCGATAATCAATTTATTATACCTAATACCTGCAGACAGGTATCGTTAGAAAATTATATTTTTTGTAGAATATAAAATAATGAAGTCATTATTTAAATGCGTGTTAGTCAATTAAAAATAATATTAATTAAGGCCATGCATTAGTTGAGGCACGGTCTAAAAAGATCGTTGCTAGGCGATGCGCGGACTGCGGGTCGCGGGTGCAAATGACACCTGTCAAACGAAATATTATTTTTCATATAAATCCAACATACGTTCATTTTATGTTCTGTTTATTGTTCTATTAGTAACAATAATAATATATTCATTGACATGTTTTCTTTTTAAAGTAAATGGGTAACGTTTTTAGTCATCTTTACACGATTTTAGAATTAATTGACCCGTCGCCATCACGCAGCAAAGTGACGTGCTTCTGGCTCGAGATTCTCTCAGTGAATGGCAGCGAGTCCAAAATTTCGTCGCGCCTACAGTTGGAAATTATTTGGCGTTTCACTGATGCGTCACCTTAAGAAGGTAGACTTTAAATAATCGTCTAGTATGGAGTCTTAGCCACTAATATGCGTAAGGAGCAAATATTATTATGATTATCAATATTATAGTTTTATCCCGATACAATAATGGTATAAATATTTTTTCTTTTGATATATCTATAGTTATATTTCAAAATACTAATCACACATTCTGTCAGCTGCGACGAATCGTGTGACTATTCTGTTTGCTCGCATGTCAGTCACGCGTCATGGAAATTTTAAAAATAGTTTCAAATAAAACATATAAATGTACCTACGTAAATTAATCTAAATTCCACGTATGTGTGCCGAAGCCAAGTTTTCGTAAGGCTTTCGCGGGTGACGCGCGCGCTAGAGCCTCTGACGTCACCGAGACTGGAACTTCCCCTTCCACCGTCCCGTGGGAGGGCCGGCGAAAGCCTAGCAGGGTGAGGGAGGTTATTGTCAAGGTTCGCCCCAGGCTTCGAAGGGGATTCAATAAACTTTGTCTTATATAATGCGCCGTTCCGAGGGAGAGGAGGGAATCCGAATATCGCCCGAACAACGGAACCCTTTTTGCGTGATGGCTATTAGATTTTTCCGATGGTCCAGTAATTTGTATGGCTTATAAATTCTCATCAAAGTATTTATGGATTCATTCATTAGCGAAATTATCATAATAATTGTCTTTCCATGTAGGTATATTTTTATTTTGAATGAATTTCCAACACCAGTTACTAACTACTACACACTTTTTTCATCACCTTCTCACGATTCAGCGTTCTATCATAGGGAAAGTGCCGTTGTCCTTGATCCTCATTCCACCCACTTTTTAATGTTCTTCAGGGTGAGGCAGGATTAATCACCACCACGAAATCCGTGCATATTTACCATGCCTAACGCGTTGATCGTGAGAACAAACCTCCGTATCAATAATTTGAGTCGTGAAAATGTAAAAACGTGTAAATTCAGTATTTATATAAAATGATTTCATTAAGATTTTGAAGGGGAAGCATTTGTGATAGTCGTGTTTTGACGGCCTGCAACAGGAGTAAGAGAAAGGTTTGGCGTGAATCTCTGCGCTTTAAACCGAGGTGTTGTTTCTCCTCATCGTCGCACAGTAGAATAACACTTTGACGATGACTGCAATGAGGGCTCAAAACAAGCACAAAACATAATATTGTCACAACGAATTGAGTATTTCGTGTGATGGTGAAAGATGAGTGTTTTTGTTTATTTTTCTAGTCTTGTGTCATCACTCATCAGCCACGTTTGTTCAAGTTGAAGAATGGCAATGTGTGTGAAGAATGTGGTAGATCTCTGCCAGTTTTGATACTGTGCACTGCAAATCTTCATCGATGATTTAATCATTATAACTTTCGAGTTTATGCTTGTTCTTAAAATTTGTATTGTTTATTTTTCTTAAATAGGTACATTATTGCAAATGTCTATCTAGAAACCCACATGTCCACTCAAATATGGAACATATGAACCTCCACCGCGCAGAGTAGCTTGACATCAGAGCTAGTGATATTTTCACTTTTTTCGATTCTCGAAATTCTCGAATCTAAGTTTTTTTTCTCGAGAAATATCTTTATTTCTCGTTCCGTTCCATCGATAGCTTTTCTTTCCTCAGGAGATTCCATTCAAAATATTCCATTTTTTTAGTAATTTTTTTCCCACTAATAATTTCTTTACTTTTCAAGATTCTCATTTTTAATTTAGAGAGAAACATGAATAAAATTCTCGATCACAATCTCTACTTGACACACATATCTGCAGATATTGGTACTTAGTTCTTCTTTTAACTCATTGTCTGGGATTTAAACAAGAAAATATGATCACATAGCTCCACAGTTGACGTATTTGGATTAATAGTAGATAGATACCTAAATACATATTATAGTAGAGTAGAATACTTATAGTAATTTGAAACCATGAATTTTTCTGAAATTATTGCCATAAAAGTAATGTATCGAAAAATAAATTTTCCTCTAATTTAATCAAATTAATCATTCAGATGTTTGGGACCGTGCTTTTTATAATATTATATCGACAAGGCATCGGAATATTACTCACAACGTCCTTAAATTGGTTAGACCCAATTATATACGATTACCTACATATTATTTATTTGTCGGTGGATATAATATATTGAGAGCGAATTTATACTTCAACCTTCACTCTTTCTTAGTATTGGTATAATTTTTTGGAATTAAAACCTAAGTATGTGAGCATAATATGAAGTCTGACTTATTTAATCAAATTCACTGAAGGACAGACAGTCGTAATGGTAATTTTCTTCTAATTTTAAATTAGAGTATAGAACATAGTAAAGCATTAGGGTATGTTTTCAGTTTTACGAAGACTTTGCAATGTGGTTATATAGATAGATGCTCTGTGTCAGCTGGAAGTGCAATGTTAAGGCTATACCTCAGTTGAGGCATGGTCTAAAAAGATCGTGGCTAGGCGATGCGCGGATTGCGGGTCGCGGGTGCAAATGACGCATGCCGAACGAAATATAATTTGTCATATAAATCCAACATACGTCCATGTTCTGTTTATTGTTCTATTAGTAACAATAATAATATATTCATTGACATGTTTTCTTTTTAAAGTAAATGGGTAACGTTTTTAGTCATCTTTACACGATTTAAGAATTAATACCCCCGTCGCCATCACGAATCAAATTGACGTATTCACACCTCGACGTTCGCTCTCCGAATGCCAGCGAGTCCAAAATTTCGTCGCGCCTATTTATAGTTGAAAATTATTTGCCGTTTCACTGAAGTATCGTCTTAAGCGGGGTACTCATTTGCAAGCTGTAACTGTGACCGTTGCGGTTACAGTAACTAGTATGGACGCCAAACAATTAGTTCGTAAGCGTAATAATTAATTAGTTCGCATCTAGAGTTGGTTAGAGTATATGGAACGGTTACAGTTACGGCTCGCTAATGAGTACCTGGCTTTACGGAGGTGGTATCGATGAAAAAAAACCGAAAGAAAAACTCAAATACGTTAAAACTGAAACTGACATAATATGCTAGATCCCGAGAAGAATTAAATTTAATGAGGCCCTGGTCGAAGAAGACACTGCTTTCCACTGATAGCTCTCCATCCATATTTAGAGCCATATAGCATTACAAATAAGAATGTAAAGAATGTTTGGTGTGTCATATTTTGAGTGGTCAACCAGAAGAATGAAGAGTGGTGCGTTATTTCGTGTATCCATAGTTTCCACGCGTGCTTTCCAAATTTTTCCCCTTTCCGCTATTGCATATTTCCCTATTTTGCATATTTAATTTATTATTATATTTTAACGATAAAATTACTGTGTATCACGCTTTATCTTATTTCTCAAAATTCATTTTGTTTCACGAGTGAATACGTTAAATATTTTTTCATCAACAAAATGAAGTATTATTATTTATTATTCTCTCCTGGCAAGTATGCCAGGCTTTTTCAAATAATTAATTTCCCTCCGAAATCTATACAAAACAAACAATGAGAATGTATTGGTATTACCAAGTCTTGCCATTTATTTTCAAAACCATTTACAGTTCTGTTGTCGAAACTTCTTTTCCCTTAGTGAACAACAACAACTCTCTAAAATAATTTATTTGTTTTGTAAACTTTCCATTGGCTCTTAGAAAGGTAAGGTAAGGTCTACCTCACACTGCTCATGCCTACACATTTCGGTAAAATATATTTTTATAATATAAAAGTACATGTGTTTTTTTTTTGTAATGAAATTACTTTATATACGGGTGTAATTTCGTTCAATGAAAAATAAAACTGAGGGATTGCTATGGTGGGAATAGTACACTGTACTCAATGCCGGCTCGCACATCTAAATTCGTCTCGTCTGTAACATATCGAAGACGTCGATGTGACGTCATCGTTAATCATAAAACACACGTTGTCAAATGTATCTATCTCCTCACATTGGCGGAATGCGACATTTTAGTTTAAAAAAAATCTAGTGTTGCTAGCAACAAAACGCACGCGTCTCGGGCTGCGAGTCGACGCCGCCAGTGTTGCGGTTACGCATGCGCACGCGCTACGATTCGGTCATTCCTATTTAGACGTTGAAGCTCGTCGGTCGCCGCATCTCATACATATTAAACGTTTCGAGGGATTACGCGCGACTGTCGCTAGGCGCCTATATTCGCCGTCTTCATATGCAACATCAGTGTGATGTTCCTAGAAAGTTTGATTTATGGCTGTGCGGCAGACGTGGCGAGTTTAGATGTGCGAGACGGCTATCTGTCACACTCGCTCAGTCGAGGTAGTGGCTAACGTCTGCATCGCGCATTGCCGACCAATGGCCTACCAGTTGTTTGCTACGGTTCGAGTGAGATGGACCACGTTTTACGCACTATTTGCTGTATATTAATAATTACAATCGAAGACTGACATTATAGTTTAGTTATCATAAACCGATTTTTTTATTTTTAGCAAGCTTATAGGTGATCGACGAAACACGGTATGTAACGAGTAAAGTTTCGATGCCTAAATCAAGTTGGTAGGTAGTAGGTACCTCTACAAAGAGTTAGAAAATGACATGATCGAATTTCTAAGTATCACTACCACTGTGCTTGATCGTCTCCCATGTTATGTAGAGTGACAGCGCCCTTTTACATAACGTAAAGGTAAATTACCACTTTCCCTTCCACAATGCAGAATATATCTTTAAAGATTTTTTTCCGACGAATGGTTGTTAGCCTTTCCCACAAACTAATGCTAAAACGAATTAAAAAAAAAAAAAAACCAAACGCCACTCACATGCGATTCACGAATATCAGAGGTGTTCCTTTTGTACATTTCACCAATGCGGGTACTCGACTAGGTATTGATTCGAAAACCTTTTGAATGCTTCACTAGTACTAGAGATGGGTTTCGGGAATTCCCCGACGGGAATTCTCGAGAAATTTTCGGGATTTTCCATCCCGAATCTCGAGAATGGAAATTTTTAACATTTCGGGAAATCCCGGATCTCGAGAATCTTTTCTCGGGAATCAGGATTTCTTTATTATCAAATTATAATTGAAAAAATGATTTTCTATATGGAAAAACTGGACAGAAAACACAAAATTCAAGGACTAATCGGGGCATTTAACACAATTAAGCCAACGTCGAATCAAAATGAGCGCAATTTTTGCAACATCAGGGAATTTTGTGTCTCAAAAGCGTACGCGTTTATCAGACGCAGCGATTGACAGTTTGTGTTTTTTGTAATTTAATAAGTAATGTTTTAAATTATTTTTGTTTTCCTACTTCTATTTTGGTTGTCTTCTTGCATAAATAAAAAAAAAATCATATTTTTTCATGTTTTTACACAGATTTTCGGATTTTTACAAGTTTTTTCGAAATTTCCCGATTTCTCGAGAATTCTCGAGAATTCTTTTCTGGAAATCCCGAATCTCGAGATTGAGATTTTCTCGGGAAATACCCAACTCTAACTAGCACCCACACAGGATCATATATAAATTGTAGAATTAAATAATGATTGAACCAAAATGCTAATTATCATATGTCAGTATTAATTGACTTGCTTTTCCCTTCTCCATCCGCCACGTCTCCACACCTGTTATTCGGGGTGGTGGGGGGTATAGTGTTGCGCAATGAACGTGAAGCACCCTTAAATACTGTGTTGAGACTTAAGAGTATATGTTTTTATCAGTGAGCGAGTGCAAAAGTGAGGTAAATCAGTTAACGAATACAGATTCAAAGACGTCTCGAGTTTCTCGTCTTGTAATTCCATTACTTCCAGATGAAATAATAAATCAACTCTAGTTTTTCCTAACAATTGCTTTGTAAACACTTTTAGGTATGTACCTACGTCACAGAAAACTGTGACACATTAAAAAATAATTGATTTCAAAAACAAAATTTCATATATATTTTATACAAACATTATTTATTTTATTTTTATTACTCATACAATTCGATACACATAATTCTTGGTCGCTTCACAATAATCTTCTTCTTCGGATATATCCCCTCTTTAGTTGGAGCATATGGACAACATGGGGCGCCTCCAAGAATCCCTGTCGCTCGCCAGTCTTCTTGCATCGTTCCAGGTCAAACCAGCATCCCGTTGCTACGCCGTATACACTATATACATAGTATTTAGCGGCCTTCCAGGACGCCGGAATTCAGTTGGCTTGAAGAACATGCAAGTCAGGTTGAAATTCTTTTCTGGCATCCGCAGCACATGGCCGAGCCAGGTCCAACGTCGCCTTTTCATTCTCAGCGTGATGAGGGGCTGCTTGGTGCGTTCTCTTATCTCCTCGTTGCTCCTACACCCAGTACCCGTCGCAAACATCTGTTTTCGAAGCTCAGTATATGGTTGCTCTGAGCCTTCGTAAGGTGCCATGATTCGCTACCGTAAAGCAGCACCGTCAAAATACAAGCGTCGAATATGCGGCATTTGGTTTTGATCGAGTACAATCGTGAGTCCTAGACACTCCGCATCGAGATGAGTGTTGCTCCATCCATTCCCACTTTGATAGCGAACTGTCTCTGCAAAATGCCATCTCCCGTGATATGTACCCCCGGATATTATGTAATAGTTATTATGCGAGAAATGGATGTTAGCCAATCGCTCAACCCCTTAGACCGATGTTCTGGCTCCAAATATATACTAGAAAAAATCATGTGAAATTTGTATGTCTACCTGGGTTTTAAAGACAAACACGATAAATGATGTACGTAATATGTAATTAAATAAACAGTCTATCACCCACCAATTCTAAATCCACCTCTATACAGATGTAATATTATTAGATATGCTTGCTTATAAAGTTGGCCAAACTTGTATGGCCTATCTCTACGCTTTTCCGTTGTGGCTCTAACTGCTTCCACTTAGGTAAGTGTACAAACTTCCCACTGATCTGATTTTCTTTCCTTTACCTGAAAGTTGGCTTTATATAACACGAACCGAATCTAAAGTACTTACGGATAAATAATTTCTAATATCAACAACTACACATAGCAAGCGTGTAATAAATAAATGTTTAAAATGTTATCAGATTGATGCTACCATCCCGTAGCACATTTTGAACCTTTAAACGAACATTGTCAGTTGGCCAAATCTGCCGAAATCACCAGAACAATAATGAGGTCACCTCACCTTGAACTGCACTGCATCGACACCTGCATGACTCAATGAACGTTTTTATCATCTCTACATGCCTACACTTTTCGACTGCCATGTCAAATCACGTTTTTTTTGTTTTTAGCGGTTCGTGATTCGTTTTAGTGATCGTTCGAAATATTCTGCAAAATGACGAAACCATAGACCAAATTTGTCGCAGCGATAGCGTGATAGTAGGCGACATGTAGGTGACATGCACCTCAATTTGATTCGCGCTTAAGTGGCGGCCTTTCTTCCTCTTTTTTCTCCACGTCTGCTCATTTTGCGGTGTCTCCAACAGACAAACGAGTATTTTTTGACTAGTATCTATTATGGGTTAGTTTTTTTTCCCCCCGACCATGTCCGATCCTAATAGGATCATATGGGCCTCCACAGAGTAGAGGTTTGTATTAACAGATTTTGTTTTTTACGAGAAATGGATGTCAGCCACTTGCTCAACCTATTAGGTCCATACCCTGACTCACACACAAATTGAAAAACAATATGTGTACATGCCAGACCCAGGATTCGAACCAGGGACCCACGGCGTGATGGTTTTAGCAGGGTTTAATTGAATTTTAAAAACTAATCAACACTAACTGTAATTTATTATAGTCTTATTTCAATGAAAAAAAATACGTATGACTGACAAAGTCTAGTGTGCACGATTTATGGCGGATCTTAACAGCCTACCTCCACCCTTCGCCACTGCTGCACGTAACCTTAAAACATAATCGTACATTGAATGTAGACATCGAAACAAAATATTTGCCATCCGGTCGATAATGCAGGCGACCGCATTGCCCGCCGCGCGCTTTTCCGCCTTCCGGAAGCACCTCTCGCCGGAAGCGTACTACGAATAATATTTTTCTCTTCCGCTTGTCGCGAACCTTGCTGCGCTGCGTTTGAGCAGACACTACGTAAACTTTGTGTGGTTGTTGTTATTCGGAACATAATTACAGTCAGCCTTAAAGCAATGTTTGTGGTCAGAGGAATATGATATAAGACACTGGTGGCGCTTTTTGCAGTGGGCTGTCTAATTTAGAAGGTGATGTGGATTACGGATCTAGGGGTGGGGCGATTTAACATGATGCCAGACACTAACCTTTTATGATCTTGATGATGGCTCCGTGGTCTGGTTGCACTGTCACTTGCGCGGTATTGTTTGTTTGGGTTACCCGGTGCGCGGCACGTGACGGTCCACTGTTCATGGATGATATGTGATAGGTGAGGTTAAGGAATGATAGGTTGTATGAATGATTAGAACCGGTATCACGGCCTACCAGGTATTCAGAAGTATCGCTTGCCGTCGTCACACTATATCGTGCTGACCTGGCCGTGGCCCACGAACAACTCAGTCTGTATAACGAAATGCGGCAACACGCACTTGTTTGTTCGCTTGAGCTGACTACGCGCAACGGCTGTCTTGAAATCAGTTTTTGTCAAATCAAATCAATCAAAATCTCTTTTTGAGTCACGCTGTAGGTGTTAAACGACCGTAAAGTTTAACAACTTGCTCACGTCCGCTTGCTGCCTATTACTTGAGCTAACTGAATGTTACTTGCATCACGGTCTATAATGACTTGTAATTGCTAATTGTCTGGTTTTGTGACAATAATACTGGGATTTGAGGGAGGTGGGAAGTAAGGATTACGGCAACCGCGATTTGTCGCAACCAGACACTATACGATAATAGTAAACAGCCCCCCTTCCAACCCCTTGCGGCATTTAGTGTAGTCAAGACAGCAGTTGCATCACCTTTTTGGATTTCCATATTGATCCGCAGCGTCAGATACTCACCTGACCGATCCTCGCCAGTTTTTTTTACCGCTTAAAGACTCCCAATACTCGTCATTGTTTTCAGTGCTAAGGGAGCTCATGGTTCAAACTTTAGAACCCCAGGGGACAGATAATATAATAATTATATTATCTGTCCCCACCCAACAACACCCAATTATTGGGTGTTATTTGTCTCAAGGTAAATGACCCACCTACTTCCTCTTTTTTATTTTTCATTTCCGAAATAAATCTTTTGAAGTTATAGAATAGTTTAAGCTATTTTGCACATTCAATTTGATCTTAACTTGAAAACTATCAAATTATAATAATATATGTTAAAAATTATAGTATATTAAATGACTTTTATTTCAACTTTCTTAATGATTATTTTTTGAGAGGTTCGGTTAGGTTAGGTGACGTTGTTTAGTTAACTAACAATACACAATAATAAACTAAAATTCATTGCTAATACTCGTAAATTCGAATATGTATTCCTTTTCAATATATTAACTACCAAAAAATTACGTCCTTGGTAATATGGAATGATCCATCTGTATATTAAAAATAGCCTTTGGACTCATAATGTGATTTTAATTGACATCCCTTAAAAAGCAGCTTCGAAGTTTGTAAAAAAAAGTATTTCCGGTTTTTTTACATTTACTATACCTTCTATCCGGTTATCGATAATGTCGAATTAGCATGCCTATGCGTAACTGCTAACATTTGAATAAAGAACTTCGGCTACACGTGTAGAATTATTTTGAAAAGCACTTTGACACTGTACCTATACATAACCTCTGTCTCACCTTTCTCTCTGATCAAATACATCTCTATTCTGATGAATCTGTAACCGGGCTTTCATCGAAACCCTTCCTACAATCTACAATTCCAGCGGACGCTCCACATTTTTTCTACTTATGAATTATTCATGGAAACTCCGTTCATTCGCTATCCTCCTACCTAAAAACTACTAGGAGCAGACTGCAGAATGGATAGCTATGTGGCATGTGCAGGTATTATATATTGCTTTACCAATCCTTCTCGTCTATAGTGTTGCACTCAGCAAATGCAAGCTGCTTACTACTAAGTAGGTAGATGTTGAATAGTGTACATACACATGAGTCACATGAATGTAGTTGAAACGATGAAATGTGGCATGTCGATTTTAATAATGCTATGTTTTTATTATTCACCGATAGCTTGTAACTTTTCTCTGTACGATTGTCGTCAACTATACAGATAATGTAATATTATGTATTAGATTTAGGCAAGCGTGACAAATTGAACTTATATATTGATGAATGTATTCTTTTCTAGTTTATTAGATCCTGAGGAGTGCTGTTTTTCCAATATTCGATGCATGGCATAGCTCATTTGTAAGGGATCTTGGCATTACGATTGAAAGTAGCTATCATTTGAATACCATTTATAGAAAGGCGCTACATATGTTGGGCTTTGTATTGGGTACCTCTCGGGTTTCTTCGGATGTAGCTGTATTAAAACTACTTTATAATTTTATGCAGGCTTGCGAGTGTTTCGATTTTTGGGCCCCGTATCAATCGAAGTACGACCTTATAGTAGGGAGACTGAAAAAGAAAGACTTATTTACTTGAAGCTGTATAAATACTATAAGTACATGGTTTTCCAATTGATTTTTACTGAGGAATACTTGCATAATCAGCTTAAAGGTTCAGAAGAGATCTCACTTATACGTGGTGTAAATGAAAACCCTGACTAGATTCAATATGAACATTACTTCAATTTTGATAGCTGACTTTGGCAAAATTTATGAATTTAAGAATGAAAACCTAACCTAACCTAACAAATAATCCAGTATATCGGCTATTTTCAAAATTTGTTTGCTGCTGGCTTCCTGTAAAGTGTAAACCTACAAGAACCGTGTTTTATTTATACATGAATTTTATATCAGTACTATACGACCCAAAGAGGTTGGACGGTCTTTAATATACGGCCATATATTTCTGATACAACATTTCACGGTGATGTGTGATACGGCGAACTGCATACGTACAAGTTTCCGGACAAGAAACGCAACGTGTGGTCGGCAATACCTATCATCCGCCACCAGACTGTCGGGCATGCGATCTCCGCGTATTGTCCCGCCTATTATGTTCATTTCCAAACCGTCCCTGAATTTATCATCAAATATGCGACTTCCTGATGATCGTTGTAAAGTCTAGTCTAGTCCAAAACAACACCATAGCTACGCAAATGACCGCGACACGTTGGCCCAGGTATAGCTAGAATTAGAATCGTGGCTTAGCTACTTCATGCAAAGATGTGCAGCGTATGCGCGGCAGTTGTGGGGTTTCATGGAATGCTCTCCTCCGTCCGCCGTCTGGGAATCCCTGCTATGAGAGTAATCCCGCTCATTGTTTCTGTTGTTTGATTACTTACCCGCCACGCGTTCCCACGCAGGGGGAAAATGCACAGTAACACGATGGATTTAATCATAAATGGCTGTAATAAATAGCTGTCTTGTTATACGAACTTCTAATGTTGGAATTGTGGTTTTTAGTTACAGTGAATATAGCAGTAGCGAAGGGTGGAGGTAGGCTGTTAAGATCCGCCATAGATAGTGCACATTAAACTTTGTTAGTCATACGTATTTGATTTTGTTGAACTAAGACTACAATTTACATATGGTGTTGGTTAGTTTTTTTTAAAAATCAAACCTTGCCTAACCAAACCATAATAGTTTTGGTATACTTTGAGCGATACAACAAAATTGTGCGCACTTTTTCATTCATACTTATGTAAGTATTTGTTTTCGTTGGATTAAGAATACAATATTACACATAGGATTGTTGGTCCTGCCTAAACCACACTATAATAGATAAAAATATTATTCTATCTATAAAATATCCGAAGTTATGTATGATTTAATTACATAATTTTAGATATTTTACACTTATCTATCATTCGCAGGGTTAAATTTGAATTTTAAAAACTAACCAATCGTCTGTAAAGTATAGTCTTATTTCAATGAAACAAATACGTATGACTGACAAAGTTTACT
Organism: Rhyacophila brunnea; assembly: GCF_057557595.1. Lineage (NCBI taxonomy): Eukaryota > Metazoa > Arthropoda > Insecta > Trichoptera > Rhyacophilidae > Rhyacophila > Rhyacophila brunnea. The sequence goes on along the minus strand of NW_028232871.1, from coordinate 37,029,646 downwards.
GTGCACCATTTATGGCGGATCTTAACAGTCTACTTCCACCCTTCGCCACTGGAATATAGGTACATAATTTGAAAAACAAACTCGTAATATGCAAATATCGCGAACAGGTTATCGCATTGTATTCGAAGATAATTGATAATTATGATTACCATTGTGATTTGCAATTCAGTACCACAGCCTGAATATTGTAGGCTTGGGATTACTGTAGAACGCGTAGGTATATTTCGTCGTTGTAGCTTTCTCCCCAGGTGTCATCTTATTGTAAATTATTATATTTTGACCACGACGCTCAGTGACGTCCCTAGACAAAATGTCGCCCCATTTTTTACAACGTTTTTATAAGCTCGTATTCTTGTTTGTCCAGTACAAATCTTGCAAACGATTTTTAACTAACTTCCCGACTAGCTGGACATTTGAAACTTTTAGAATATATCAGAACACGATGTCAATGCATTCTTTTAATACTTTTAGCCTACTTTAAGTAGAATTCATTTTCAGTTAATTCTGTTTTGTACTCTGAAATAACACAAATACAATTTGAAAACACCTCAGAAACATAGTAACTATAAAAAATCGTGGAAAAAATACGACGCCGGACAGGACCCAATTCATGATTCAAACCACGAAAGGCAGTTACCAAAATTAACGAAATTTGTAAAGTGTTTCAGTTTTATGACTACTCCTTAATTTATTCGTAATTAGATTGCACGCAGGTGGCTCAGATGGTAAAACAGATTGGCCAGCGTCTTGTAGGGCGTCGTTTTTTTTTTAAGTTTTCTTCTAGCCGATATGTTTTAAAATTATGTATGTTAACCAATGTTGCACAATTTTTAATCTAATGAATTATTCATGAATACAAAAAATATATAAAATGTAAATGCGGTGTGACTGCATTAGTGTACCTATTATAGTCATGGCCCCCACTGAGGCTATACGGGGGGCTGACAGGGCTCTAGCCTGGAGGCCCGGGGTCAGGAGGTGCCCGGAGAGGCGAGTCGACCAGATAAATGAGATAAACACACATCACAAATTTTCTTTAATAGCAAAAAAGTCGTCTGCGGCGCTATTTTACTTCAATAATGTTATTACTTTAAATTATGTGGTTGTCCGATAATTTTTAAAATTATGTATCGATACTCGACAACTCCATAATTCAAATGGATGTATTAAAATATACAAAAAAAAAACACTAAATATACCTACACATTAATTTTACATTCATTTTTAGAAAACGCTACTGTAGAGCGTTACACTGTCTTTATCCTTAGCGATAGTAAGGGGGCCCGCCAAAGATCATACCCTGGAGGCCCGGTTCAGAATGTGGGGACCATGATGATAGTAATAGTAAATATGCAAAATATTCCGCTTTAACTGTAATCAGTAATCACGATGGCTAGGATAAGCTAGAAAATATTTACCTACAGCACCAATCATGTAATGTAGGTATCTCGTTTCTGAGTGCTTATAGTGCGTCTTAGAATTGTGTAAGAACGTATTTTTCCCAACGGAGGCTAAGTTTTACGGATCCGTACTCTTAGTAAATAATTCAACGTAGCCTATCAACTGAAAGCTCCGCTGAAAGTTTTTTTGCGAAAGCTCCGTACGATGATATGTGCTTTTATACTAAATTCTTCGACTCGAGCTAATTTGATTTGTAAAGTTAAAGTTTTTTACGTTACCCAGTCAATCATTACAACGTTTTTGCATGGATCAATTTACCTGGAATTTTTCCAATAGACATCGCTTGTTGAACGTTTTCTTGCTGTTTATTCATATTAAAAGTTTATAGGTACCTAGTTACTGTATTTACAGGTAACCGCTTTATAAAATACGATGCTTATTTTTTGTATACAGCATTTTTAACACTTGCATTGTGTTACTTTGTAGTCTTTGTGGAAAAACATTATTAATTAATATAAATTTGAACATACATAATTTGAAAACACCTCAGATATAGGTATATCTACTAGGATAAATCTTTTTTGAAAAATGCGAGGCCCGACGGATGTTGAACCTGTAACCACCGGATTCGCTCCCTTCATGGAGGTCGCGAAATATAAATTAATACGTAGGTAAGGGCAACAGTTAAATCGAAATTGTAAATATATTACCAGTTCGTTGGCATAGCTCGAAAAATTGACTAAATTGTGTACTTTTGTAAAAAAGCAGAATCTTAATATGATGGAATAGGCATATGTTAAAGATCAATACGTTATGGGTTAAGGTCAAATTTAACTTCTAATGAGTATCCAGCACCATAAAATACATTTCCAAACTGAAAATCAATCAAATCCGACGGAAAATGAATTTTTCTTCGCCATTGTGCAAATGACGCAAGCCGAACGAAATATAATTTGTCATAAAAGTTCAACATGCGTCCTTTTTATGTTATGTTTATTATTATATTCGTAATAATAATAGTATATTCATTGACATGTTTTCTTTTTTAAGTACATACGTAAAGTTTTTTAGTCATCTTTACACGATTTAAGAATATTTTTATCCGACGCCATGACAAAACGAATCGACGTGCAGAAACCTCCACTATCGCTCTCCGAATGGCAACGCGGCCGCAATTTCGTTCCTCATACAGTTGAAAATTATTTGCCGTTTCACTGATGTATCGTCTTAATATATTTATACTCATCATGTTTGCTTACTTTGTGTATGAGAAACATTTATTACAAAAATCGATCGATTTTAAATAATATAAAAATAGTAGATAACAAACGAAAACAGTTCAACGAAGTAAATGTATCAAAAACTTCTTTGTATTTCCTTATTGGTTTTAGACTAATAAATGATTTTTAATGATATGTGAATATTATATTGAATCATCTCGTAATTCCGTCATTAGATGTAGGCAGGGAACTCAGAAATAATGGGAACAGGAATATATAACGGGTATGGCGATAGCAGGTAACCGAGTCGTGTAAGGAAGAACCGTGTTAAACTTACACACGTGTCAAGAATACGTTTTACGTCGAATACTGAAAACTGCTCTCGGTTAATGCATTTACGCTTATTTAATGTTGGTTGCTATTGCTATTGCACTATTGCACTATTGCACGTGCATAATGCGTGCTTCATTTTCATAGGACACTCACACATTCAAAACCCTGCATCAATATGCGGCGTATTGAATATAGCCTATCGGTATTTTATTTATTATCTGTTCTGTGGATGTAGGTATCCAATACATATAACGACCTTCCTAAAACTATGTAGTTCAAGTTCGAAGGTATTACAAGACGTCGTTTACACGTAAACATGAATCTCTCACCACTTTCGGTCAACAACGAAAGACCGGTACCCGCAATGAAGAAACTGTTTGCTCAAACTTCACCTTATCTAATAAAATACACCGCAAATCAGATTACCTTCGCTGCCTACGCCCTACATACGAACTGTAATGCCTAAACAGCCTTCTCACGGCGCGTCACGAAATGCGTAGATCTGAAGCCATGCCCCTTATCGCTTACCTACGTCATAAGTGACACAGATAAAATAATGCTCATATCAACGACAGGTTTTATTGATTATTAATTATATTTACCTATCAATATGTGTCGATCGGAAAATGACACATATTATTTGTTGTGGAATAACTAAAATAATTAAATGCGTGTGGCATATTGATCTATATTGTTATTATTAGCTTCTTTTTTCTGATACAATGATATTGTGGCAAATATTATCAAATTCAGATTACAAAGTAATTTATTAATTAATGTGAAGGTAAAACTACACGATGGCCGCGCGGTTTAAGCGTCGGCCCATAGCGTCGTGGGTCCCAGGTTCGAATCCTGGGTCTGGCAAGTACACATATTGATTTTCAATTTGTGTATGAGTCAGAGTATGGAGCTAATAGGTTGAGAAAGTGGCTGACATCCATTTCTCGTAAAAAAAAACTGTTAATACAAATCTCCACTCTGTGGAGGCCCATTTATGATCCTATTAGGATCGGACATGGTCGAAAGAAAGAAGAAGAAAAACTACAAATTATAAATTTAACACAATCACAGCATTATAATATAAGATTAATAAATAATGCAAAATAAGTAACATAATAACATTATAAACTAATTATTGTTCTTAATGGATTATATTTTGCACTATTCCATTTGAGTCGTTTTTGCGACCCGGGTTTCGCCTTTCGGCATCTTCAGGCACTATGTGCACTCACCAAACGGCAAATATGCACTAACAACGAATCCAGTTACCTCTAACTTATACAACAAATTAATACAATTAAGTACGTAAAAACTTTTATCACCTTCCTATTAAGTCAAGGAGCACAATAACAAATATAACAAACAAATTATGAATAGCTGAATCAGGGAACTCAGAAATAATGGGAACCGAAATACATAACGGGTAAGGCGATAGCAGGTAACCGACTCGAGTAAGGAAGAATCCGGGTTAAACTTACGCACGTGTCAAGAATACGTTTTACGTCGAATGCTGAAAACTGCTCTCGGTCTATGCATTTACGCTCATTTAATGTTGGTGTATTACACACACTATTGTACGTGCATAATGCGTGCTTTATTTTCGTAGGACACTCACACATTCAAAACCCTGCATCAAGATGCGGCGTATTGAATATAGCCTATTGGTATTCTATCGGTGAGTTGAATAGTGTTTGTAAAAACCCATACCTTATTTGTGTATTTGCCTTTTGGTGAGCGCGCATAGTGCCTGAAGATGCCGAAAGGCGAAACCCCGGTCGCATAAAACGACTAAAATTGAATAGTACAAAATTTTAATCCATTAGAATTTAAATTAAAACTCCATCAAGTACCCTCGGTCGATAGTATTAATATTATTTATTGCTTGTTTGCTTGTGGTCTCCTTGTCATTGGGGCACCCTTTATCCCCTGCATCTCTGTGTGAATGGCGTTGAGTGATCTTTTTCGCGTTCAGCGAAATGGTCTGTCTTGGTTGAGTTAGTAATTTTTGTTGATTTCAGTCGATATATTTTGAGTTTTGGCAGAATAAAACTTATAAACTTAATTTAATATACGATATACCAATAAAAGTAATGAAACATAACATTAAATTCATTATTGAAAAACGTATACGTGTCTGCTTTCTTAATACCGAAAATACCGGTATTTTGAATTTTTGATACCGGTATTTCGGTATCGATAAATAATTGAATACCGGTTTTGAGATACCGGTATTTCAATCCCTAATCCTCTATAGTTGGCCGGGTCTGTCCTGTTCTCTTTAGTAGCGTTTTCACTTAAAGATCCCGTGATCCTCTCGTCTCAGTCACTAAGTTTACAGTACTGCTAGTGGTGACGTATAATATTAACATTGTATTAAAGATTGGCAGTTAAGTTCATAGGTACATTCTATTTCGAAAGGATAATATAAATTTTACGCTTTATAAATGTATTAATATTTAATGGATAAGAAGAAAAACAGCAAGCGGTCTCTTTTATGGTTTCCGTCGGAAAACTCTCTTTATATTTCAAGGTTTTCTTTTCCACGTGTCATAATATCTTGTTAGAAGTGCTCAAGCTTTCACGTTTACTTTTTTATTAATATAGTATGTACCTATGTAGTATGAAAACAAAAATTAAAAAGAAACATATTTAGTTTCTTTATAATCTCCTGCCGCCCTGTCATCTCTGAACGTAAAAGAAACTGTGGATGAAGCGTAGAAAATATGTACAAAAATTTGTTATATTATACGACCCTGTCTCTTTCTAGTCATCACCATAATCGTTTGACGAAATCGACGAAACACGTGGGGCAATAAAAGGTAAAAAAATATCTTACATACGTTTATCTAACGAAAAAGTTTGCAGAATGTCAGTGGCAGCGACCGGCAGGGAGATAATTTTCCATATTATGGTACAAGAAAGTTGAAATCCTTAAGGTGAAGCCTTTACTGAGCCTTTTTTAAAGAGGCACCTAGCGGAAAAATTCGAAGTTTGCAATTTGAGATTTTTTTTTGATAATTTACAATCCTTTTTATTTATATCAAATTTTATTTTTGTATGGTCCCAATATTGAAGCTTGATTTGATATAAATAAAAAGGATTTCAAGTTATACACATTTATATTTTTTATAAAAATCAATGTTTTTTAAAATAGATATAAAAAATATTAAAACTATGAATTAGTCAAAAATCTCTTAGGCGATGCTTAGAAAACGTAATAAACTAAATTTTAATAATAAATATGACCATAAAATATATTATGTAATAATAGGGTGCGTTCCGATTCAACAAATTTACATTTTATTACATTTTTTACTTTCATTTAAGTTTATCTTTCACTTAAAATGTTTTTTTTTTCTTTTTAATGTTTTTAGATACATATTTATTAATTAATACAGTTGAAATTGTAAATTATCAAAAAAAAATCTCAAATTGCAAGCTTCGTATTTTTCCGCTAGGTGCCTCTTTAAAAACGGCTCAGTAAAGGCTTCACCTTAAATCCGTTGAAAATGTCATAATCCACATAACTGATGCTGATATTGTCATTCAGTAATGTTCAGCTAATCAGCTTTACGACCCGATTCCCAAGATTATTTAGTATTAGAGATTTTTTCTTCGCATCTAGGTCGAAGTATCATTGTTTCTTTTTACGCCAACGTACACCTATCAGAGGCCGGCAAACATCAGGGCATCCGTTAATTACCTTGAATATTTCAGTCGATTTGCTAGTACTAGTACTAGTCACGAAGATTTTTGAGCTTATAATGAAGTGGCCCATGCTGTTTTTTTACCCTTTCGTAACGTGGCCGAAGTACCTCCATGTTAGGATGTCAACATTAATCACCCTGCCAGTCGAAGGATTTTTGAAGTACATTTATATTAATCTACGTCTTAAAGGCCAAATCTCGAAGCCACACCTTAATGCCACAATATAATTCTACACGTCATTCATAATCTTCATTATCTTTTCGCTCGCATATAACTTATACAGCTCTACTATGCAAACCATGCAATAATCCAAATGTCACACGTACACTCTACGTCTTAGTATGTAGCATTCTTGAATATAGGTCGATTATCTGGTGTCCTTATGAGGTTTCATATAAACTTATTTTAGAACGCGTCCAGAAGAGTTTTTTTCGATGTCTTTATTTTAAGACATATCACTATTTTCCTTTCGATAATTCGTCAAATGATTATTTTCCGACTGCCTTTCTGCAAGGCATGCTTACTTTTCACTCTCTTAAATTTCGTAAGTCATTTCTCTTCTTGAAACATTTTTGCCTGTTATCGCGTGGTATGGTTACCAATCCTGATATCCTAAAGAATTTGAATTCACATGCGCCTGTCAATAACCTACGTGGTCGCGGCCATGAATTATTCTGGATTGGAACCGTTTCCTCGTCAGCCACCATCAGCGCAAGACTAGTCAATGCGCACCCCAAAGACGTAGACATTTTCAGTTACGTGCTGTGTATTTTGTATTATTATATATATTCTCTTCTTTCTCGTGAGGGTAATATTTGTTATAATGTAATCTCATGTTGTGAATGTCTTAAATTTAGATATTTTATGTTCACAATGTTTTGTCTTCTTAAATAAATTCATAATCAAATAACTTCCTCGGACTCTACACACTTTTGTTATGCATTTCTCGTATGATACTTAACTATATAGGTAAATTAATAGTTGTTAAGTCGAAGAGATGAAAGGAAGTATAGTTAAATTAACGTGGTTTTTAGGTTTTAAGAAGAAGCAAGATTTATAGAGAGAATTGGCGAATTGTCACCTTGGCTACCTGAAAAAATATAATATAGACACCACTGCACAATAGTAATTGAGATAGTATAGCGAAGGTTAACTTAATGAAAGCATTCCTATTTTAAAAGAGGATTAAATTTATTATGATCAAGTGTTATCCATATAAGCAGGTATGTAGTTTATTATTCACAAAGTATCGAATATTTTGAATAAAGAAGTTCTGAGAAACCCTTACGTGAGATGTTTTACACACTTTAAATATATCAGATGACAAAGAAAGTGGCAAATAATACGGTAAAACATACTTATTGTTTCTTGGAAATTAAGTAAAATTTAAATTAATTATGTATACATACAAAACCCGTACCATATCCCCTTTGTGTGAAAAGATACATGATGGAATTTTCTATCTTTATGGTGATGATGAAAGGATGTTACGTTTATAATGAAATTGGGATGCTTTAATGAATTGATATATTCCCACTTTGACCTTTCTAAATATAATAATTATTCTCTGTTACATGTTACTGAACCTTTTAGCGAATATTTCGGCCATAAAAACGAAAGGCCAAACTGACTAACTTATTAATTAAGAGACAAATTAACAAATTGCCTTCGATGTCCGAAATAACTGGCCATTAACCCTATGTTCTCCGTCTCACTGAGCCATTCCGGTCGTCGATCGAAATGTTAACAGAAGGCTCACGGCAAACTGATAAATGCAATATTAATCTCATATAATATAATATATACGTGGAATCGAAATGCTTAACCGAATATGTAATATATTTAAGCACCGCAAATAATTAATTAATGAGAGAAGAAACAAAAGTTGAGAGGCTGACAATTTGTTTATCGAGAAGTGAATAAATTTACATTGAAACAGTATTTCTCTAAGGTGTGATACATTACTATGTGCTTTGAAACTCCACCACTCAGACGGGTCACGTGATTCTGTCTGTTTCAAGTTTCTAAATATCTACATTTTCCAATTATTGTCGTAGTTTATGTATTCTGATATTCCTTACCCTTTCAACATAAAGAGTTTTACACACACTATTATTGCACGTCTATAATGCGTGGTTCATTTTCGTAGGACACTCGAACATTCTAAATTTACTGTACAGGTATATAGCCTATATGAATTCTATTTATTATCTGTTCTGTGGTTTTGCACCATGTGATTCCCACCGAAAGCCCACCAAAGTTGTATAAAGGCATAAAAACTAAAAATAAACTGTGACTAGGGATTCCAATCCCGGGATCCCGAACTATTTTCGATACCTATGAATCCCGGGATTGGTAAACACAATCCCGAAACTTTCGGGATTGTTTTTTTTATCAATTTTTATGGAAAATAAAATAAAAACGAAAATATAACAGAAAGAATATTTTTAATAACATATAAATACATTAGAAATAATCTTATTATATTATCTTTTCATAAATAAATAAAACTGTTTTACTTTCACATTATTATTTATATAAAAATATTATTTACTCCATTAAACCTACGTATTTCCAAGATTGAACTTCTTTCGACCATGTCCGTTCCTAATAGGATCATATGGGCCTCCACAGAGTAGAGGTTTGTATTGACAGATTTTGTTTTTTACGAGAAATGGATGTCAGCCACTTGGACTATAACGCCGTGGGTCCCAGGTTCGAATCCTGGGTCTGGCAAGTACACATAGATTAAACTTACACAATATTAACAATAAATGTCTTAAATAGTATAAATTATACTAGATTTATTTTTGACCGATTTTATCAACGTTATTGTTATATAAAAAAAATATATTAATTATTAAAAAAAGGCAATCCCGGGATCGTCAAATTGTAATCCCGAAATCCAGATTTTGGCTCGGGATTGGATTCCCTAATTGTGACTAAATTGAATTAGCCTGATCTCCACCAATATTACATAGTTTTATTCCTATTAATTGATTAATATTATTATTATTGGACCGCTACACAACATGACGTGGATTTGATTAAACGGATTCGTCTGGTGAAACGGTCTCTATGCTTTAATTTTTGCTCTCTCGCCAGGGATGTAATTTTTACGTGAAAATAAGCCGTTAAATAGACGAAAAGGTGATAAAGTTTCGGGTGGGCCCTGTATCATTAATCTTGATTTTTGTTACACTCTAAAAGTTTATTTTAATACCATTCATTTGACACGGTTCGAAACTATTAAATTCGGCTCAATGTTTTATGTTGCCGAGCTTTCTGTAAAATAATTTTTCGAATAAAATTATGTCATATTTTAATTATTGATTTATTAAAATTCTTACAACAAAAATTGCAGAACATGTTCAATGCTACGAGCTTGCTAATAGGTTGTATTCACTAGCGAAGGGTGGAGGTAGGATGTTAAGATCCGCCATAAATAGTGCACATTAAACTTTGTTAGTCATAAGTATTTGCGTTTATTGAACTAAGACTACAATTTACAGATGGTGTTGGTTAGTTTAAAAAAAAATCAATTAAATCCTGCCTAAACCGAACCCCAATGGTTTTGGTATACTTTGGGTGATACAAAAAAATTGTGCTCACTTTTTCATTCATACATTCATCGAATTTAGAATACATATAATATTACAGATGGTGTTGATAATGTCATGTGTACCATGTCAACTGATCTCGAGTCTGGAAGAATAAAGGATACTTAAACACGTGTTAAGAATACGCTTCTTCTCCGTTCTGACAACTGCTCTCGACGTTCATTCAATATTAGTGTATTTGGAGGTTGCAACACACTATTGCACGTCCATAATGTGTGGTTCATTTTCGTAGGATACTCACACATTTAAAACCCTGCGTAATAAAGTAGTGTATTGGGGTATAGCCTATCGGAATTATGTTTATTAATCTGTTCTGTGTCAAGTAATCAATATTAATCTTCCCTTTATATATAATATAATGCTTTTTTATTGTTACAGATTATATAGCGCGGTATGGACGAATGGCAGAACAGGCGGCTCGGAGAAAGTTCTGGCAAATCCTCTCCGCTGTTGAGTATTGTCACGACCGACGAATCGTACATAGAGATCTTAAGGTTAGTAAACAAAAAGTAATTTAAAAGCCAATTCTTATTACTATTTGTGAACTGTGAATTATAAAATAACACACACAAAATGTCAAATCGGTATGATACTCTCACATGACTTGAGGCTGTCGGTATTTTAGCCTAACGTGTTTATAGTGATGTAATTTTTCTAAATATATACATTAATTTATGCGCGTTGGATTCGATGCAAAATGGTGACGCGAGATTTTTCTAGCCCGAGTTCAAATGCGGTTGGGCATTCATCTAATATATAAAAATTAATATTTGTGTGTTTGTTTGTTCGTATTTAATGCGCAGCCATACCGTTCATCCGATTGCGATAAAACTTTGTAAACTTATTGCTTGCACTTGCGGGAAGAGTATAGGCTATACTAATATATAAAAATGAATGTCTGTCTGTCTGTCTGTCTGTGTGTCTGTCCCGTATGCGTTCCTATACCATTCATCCGATTGCAATGAAATTTTGGTAAGTGGTTGTATGCATGCATACCCATAAAGGTTTCTGAATTAGAAAAATCATCATCTTCTTCTTCTTCTTCATTATATTTTCTTTTATTCGTATGGTTCTTATACCATTCATCCGATTGCAATGAAATTTTGGTAAGTGGTTGTATGCACACCCATAAAGGTTTCTGAATTAGAAAAATCATCATCTTCTTCTTTTTCTTCATTCTATCTTCTTTTATTCGTATGCGTTCCTATACCATTCATCCGATTGCGATGAAACCTTCATCAGTTGTTGTGGTAACACCCGCAACGGTTTTTGAATTAGTACAACCATCTTCTTCTTCTTCTTCTATTCTATATTCTTCTATTCGTATGCGTTCCTATTCCATTCATCCGATTGCAATAAAATTTTCGTCAGTAATTGTGCCAACACCCGCAAAGGTTTCTGAATTAGTACAACTATCTTCTTCTTCTTCTTCATTCTATCTTCTTTTATTCGTATGGTCCCTATACCATTCATCCGATTGCAATGAAACCTTCATCAGTTGTTGTGGTAACACCCGCAATGGTTTTTTAATAAGTACAACCATCTTCTTCTTCTTCTTTTTCTTCTATTCTATATTCTTCTATTCGTATGCGTTCCTATTCCATTCATCCGATTGCAATAAAATTTTCGTCAGTAATTGTGCCAACACCCGCAAAGGTTTCTGAATTAGTACAACTATCTTCTTCTTCTTCTTCATTCTATCTTCTTTTATTCGTATGGTCCCTATACCATTTATCCGATTGCGATGAAACCTTCGTCAGTTGTTGTGGTAACACCCGCAATGGTTTTTGAATTAGTACAACTATCTTCTTCTTCTTCTTCTTCTATTCTATATTCTTCTATTCGTATGCGTTTCTATTCCATTCATCCGATTGCAACAAATTTTTCGTCAGTAATTGTGCCAACACCCGCGAAGGTTTCTGAATTGGTACAACCATCTTCTTCTTCTATTCTATCTTCTATTCGTATGTGTTCCTATACCATTCATCCGATTGCAATGAAATTTTGATCAACTGTTGTGCTCACGCCGCAAAGGTCTCTGAATTGTTACAACTATTTTCTTTTTTCTTCTATTCTATCTTCTTCTATTTGTATGCGTTCTTATACCATTCATCCGATTGCGATGAAATTTTGACCAGTTGTTGTGAGCACGCCCGCGAAGAGTTCTGAATTAGTACAACCATCTTCTTCTTCTTCTATTCGTATGCGTTCCTATACCATTCATCCGATTGCAATGAAACTTTGGTGAGTTGTCGTGCGCACGTCTGCGAAGGTTTCTGAATTAGTACAACCATCATCTTCTTCTTCTATTCGAATGCGTACCTACACCATTCATCCGATTGCAATGAAACTTTGGTGAGTTGTCGTGCGCATGCCCACGAAGATTTCTGAATTAGAAAATCATCTTCTACTTCTATTTGTATGCGTTCCTATACCATTAATCCGATTGCAATGAAACTTTGGTGAGTTGTCATGCGCATGCCCACGAAGGTTTCTGAATTAGAAAATCATCTTCTTCTACTATTCGTATGCGTTCCTATACCATTCATCCGATTGCGATGAAACTTTTGTCAGTTGTGTGCGGTTTCTAAATTATTATTATATAACATACAAAGTTTGTTGTTTGTTTGTTCCATCCAATTTTGATTTTTTTTTTACTACATATTTATAACATTAATAACGTTTTCATATTTTGGATTCGATTTTAATTTAGTGTTCTTATGTTTGACCTTTACTCCTATTATAATTATTTTCATATTGCCATATTGTATAACACAGATATTTTAATATTAAAGAAATAATTACCTCTTATTATTTTTCAAATATCTAAGATAAATATAACCACGAAGCGACCCCGTGCGAAGCCGGGTACTTCAGCTAGTTACTAATAATAATATTTATAGCTAATATTTTTAAATTTTTTATTGCAAATATTATTATACTTACATATAAATATTATATATTTATAAAGCGAAACTGTATAATAATGCAGAATATATGTATCTCAATTAAGTTGAGCTCTCTCTCTCTTCGGATATTAATTATTCTTATCTACACAACGTCTCCGGCCGTCCGAAGTATTTATTATATCATCAATCGATTAAATAGTTAGTAGGCTAATAATAAGGTATGTTACGTATACACTAAAATTCATTAATTTCGCCGTTTTACATTACCTTTCACGCAACCGAATTTATGTGGGCATAAAATACCTATGGCATAATATTTCCAAGGTCAAAGTTTATATTCCATATGGCTCCACAGAAAGTATCCATGTCATGATGTTATTTGAGTTGAGTGGGCAGACTTTCAGACGCACTGACGGTTCACGAACACCTAAAAATACCTTTAAAACAGGTACCTATATAATATTATGTTTCAATATCTTTTATCGAGCCACACGCGACCTTTCGATTGAAATAGATTTTGCTGATTAAAAAGTGAAAGAATCATGTTATTTATGCTCATTGAAAATGGTAATTTTTATTTTAAAAAATACAAAATTATTAAAACAATGAGTCAAGTAATAAACCTTTGCCTGTCACGCTCAAGCCTCCGGAGTAGAGTTGGGTTTCGGGAATTCTCGAGAAATTTTAGAGATTTTCCATCCCGAATCTCGGGAATTTAAATTTTTAACATTTCGGGAAATCCTGAATCTCGAGAATCTTTTCTCGGGATTCGGGATTTATTTATTATCAAATATTAATCGAAAAAACGATTTTCTATATGAAAAAAGTGGACAGAAAACAGAAAACGGTCAAATACTGATCGAGGCATTTAATACAATTAAGCCAACGTCGACTGAAAATGAGCGCAATTTTTACATCAGGGAATTTTGTGTTTTAAAAGCGTACGCGTTTGTCAGACGCAGCGATTGACAGTCTGTGTTTTTTGAAATACTATTTTAATAAGTAATGTTTTGTTTTTTTTTTGTTTTCCTACTTCTATTTTGTTTGTCTTCATACAAATAAAAAAAATCATATTTTTTGGAATTTGTTTTTTTTACACTGATTTTAGTATTTTTACAAGTTTTTTTTTAAATTTCCTGATTTCTCGAGAATTCTTTTCTGGAAATCTCGAATCTCGAGAATTCAAAATTTCATCATTTCGGGAAATCCCGAATCTCGAGATTGAGATTTTCTCGGGAAATACCCAACTCTTGTCGTGAGTACATATACAGCAAGTAAACGAGTGCACCTCGTCTCGCGTGTCTTACCATGTCAATTATGCAGCGTGTGGATCGCGATCTTGTAGCATCGATGCAATCTAAGAAAAGGAGTTAGCAACGTCGATAAAATACGGGCAGTCTCGCAGGATCTTTCATTGAAACAAATATTCTTTTTATAGTTCTATCATCGTTGACATTTCGTTTCTTGGTGCAGCTGCTACAAGCATTGTCCACCAAATAAATCCTTATTCCACCGGCAGTTCGACTTATTTCTATTCTTTTTGAATAATCAATTGCACCATATTATTATCTTTGTGTCTGAATAGTTTTTTCTTAAAATAGTAACGAATGGATAATCTATATTTGTTCATAAATACAATAATTACATTAAAAGTAACAATACTAAAAAATTAAATCTCCTGAATGCCCCCTCGCCATCTTGGGATGGGTCTAGGACGATTTGGCACCGCGAACTGGCCTCCGCCGATTGGCCTCCGGTAATTGGCCGCCGGTACAATCGGACGCCGGCCCAATTGGACGCCGACCCAATTCGACGCCGACCCAACTGGCCTCCGGGAGATTGGACGCCGCACAGTTGAATTAAATGCGCAAAGGAATAGACGTACGTTACGATTTGTTGGAGTAAATAAGCAAGTCAGTTTAATATGCTTCTATCTTCTCAGTAGGTGTGCCTTATACATTTCGCGCTTGACACATTTTTAATATAGATTGAGAAAAATTATTATGCCTGATGATGTTTATTAAAAGAAAATAATTCTTCCCTCGCTAAAACTTAAAGATGTGCATAATCAATTAATTTATTGTCTATACATGGGTACTTATTTATATTTACAACAAATATTAAAAATAATGTTAGATGTTAGAATGAAAATTACATTATATTTCAGCGTTTTATCGACTTAATATTATAATAAAGCTTAAATATGTATATTATTATGCATAAATGCGTATTTTAAGATAGTATGAAATTACAAACAAAATATTAAGTAAGTTATCTGCTAAGTATAAATGTTTCAGTAGTTTGATTGATAAACTACTTAGGTACTGGATGCCGGATGAAATCCCGAAGGCCGAAATCCCGAATGCTGAAATCCCGAATGGCCGAAATCCCGAAAAATGAAAAAATACAAACATCAATAATTGCGCAATTTTTGCAAGAGACACAAAACCCATTTTTTGTGGAAATATAAAAAAAATGTAAAATACAAACATCAATAATTGCGCAATCGTGAGCGCAATTTTTGTAAGAGAGACAAATCCCATTTTTTCGGAAAATGGGTTTTTCCGATTGCGCAATTTTTTCAGGGGAGACCATTTTGTAGAACGAATGGATTTTGTGCATCTCATAAAAATTGCGCAATTCACGATTGCGCAATTATTGATGTTTGTATTTTACATTTTTTTTATATTTCCACAAAAAATGGGTTTTGTGTCTCTTGCAAAAATTGCGCAATTATTGATGTTTGTATTTTTTCATTTTTCGGGATTTCGGCCATTCGGGATTTCAGCATTCGGGATTTCGGCCTTCGGGATTTCATCCGGCATCCAGTACCTAAGTAGTTTATCAATCAAACTACTGAAACATTTATACTTAGCAGATAACTTACTTAATATTTTGTTTGTAATTTCATACTATCTTAAAATACGCATTTATGCATAATAATATACATATTTAAGCTTTATTATAATATTAAGTCGATAAAACGCTGAAATATAATGTAATTTTCATTCTAACATCTAACATTATTTTAAATATTTGTTGTAAATATAAATAAGTACCCATGTATAGACAATAAATTAATTGATTATGCACATCTTTAAGTTTTAGCGAGGGAAGAATTATTTTCTTTTAATAAACATCATACGGTATAATAATTATTCTCAATCTATATTAAAAATGTGTCAAGCGCGAAATGTATAAGGTACAACTACTGAGAAGATAGAAGCATATTAAACTGACTTGCTTATTTACTCCAACAAATCGTAACGTACGTCTATTCCTTTGCGCATTTAATTCAACTGTGCGGCGTCCAATCTCCCGGAGGCCAGTTGGGTCGGCGTCGAATTGGGTCGGCGTCCAATTGGGCCGGCGTCCGATTGTACCGGCGGCCAATTACCGGAGGCCAATCGGCGGAGGCCAGTTCGCGGTGCCAAATCGTCCCATTCCCTCTTGGGATTCAGCCCCATACGTTCCGGGAATATCCAATTTACGCATATAACTAAAGATTAACCATGTTTACTTTATGTGAGTGCAGAGAAATCCAAACCACTGGACATATTGCAGGTATACCCATCCTGAGGAATTTTCAGCCATTCTACCGATTAAACTACTGCTGAAAGTATTATTCTGACCATATAATTTTGTATTAGTACTTGTGGTTTTGTTTCTATACATATTTTCTAAGTTGTCTTTTACACCAGGGATGTCCAACTTCAAGTAGGTACGCTATGATCTACCATCCAGTATCAACTCTGGCAGTCTCTCTCATTGTTATTCTTCTATTTGAACAAACATATTGATAAAACTGAGCCGTTAATTAAAAAAAGAAAACCTCTTGTCTTTTATCACTATATGGTTCACGGTAAAAATGCTAAGTCTTGGTTTTCTTTTGGATACTCATTGCGCTCATCGTCAAACTAAACCACGTGTGTAAAGATCCTACTGCATAACTAGGGATTGCAATACCGGTAGGTATTTCAAAACCGGTATCCCAGTATTTTTCGAAACCGAGATAGATATAAGTATAGATAATATATAGATATCAGACAATACCGATATTTTCGGCATTGAAAATGGATATAAGATATATTAATTAATGAGTAAAGTGATTTAAAGAGAGCAATATTTGGTTGTACTTCTAACGGTACAACTACAAGTTACTAAATGTAAAAAGTGCAATAAAACATTAGGTGGAATTACCAGTGGGACACATACACATCCAAGAACACTTCATAAAATAAATTTATTGAAAAATCATTCAAAAAAGATAGATATCTGTAAACATCAGCATATCTTACCATATCTTATCTTTACATATTTTAAAAGTTACATCTATGCTATAAAATATAATTTTTTTAAAGAGATTTTTGTATATTGGTTCCCGTTTTTTTATATTTTTCTGAATACCGGTATTGAATTGGAAATACCGAAATACCGGTATTGGTATTTTCATTCGGTATTGCAATCCCTATGCGTACCGGTAGTCACGCGGGTTTTTCTCGTGGTTAATGTGAAAACGACTTTTTGTTAAAAAAAAAATCATATTTGGAATGGTTAATCATTCCATTCTAATGAAATCTATTGAAATCATATATTATATAAGTATTACAACTGAATAAACACACGTGTTTACGTGCGATCGACATGCGTGTTTAACACCATACCCGCCATATGAATCGAATGACTGAATGAAAGTTGGATCATAAATAAAATGTACTCTCCCGAGCGTGATTTTTCCACTTTCTTTATTTCCAGGCCGTAATAATTTTGTTTCTCGTATCTTTAAAATAAAACCAACTACCAGTAACTATTAACGATCACTGTGGGATGCTTCGAGGCGGCCGCAAAATGTTTGTTCCTTTTGTATTCTCGCGGGACCAACATTCTCTTACTAAATTGTCTGAACGGTGTCTGAGTACAATATCCTTCACGAGTATTTACGTCACGTAAATTTGCGGAGCCTCGGAGGCCCCAGGCGATGGGTTTTGCTTACGCGACCGAAATTTCCGACCGGAAAAGGTTTATTGGAGGCTTTTTTATACAAACATAGAGCTTTCCCAATTAATTATTGGTGCTTAATTACGTTACCAGATGGAGGAGAGCTTTTGTTTAATTAAACTTGTCAATACGTCATACAAGGGCATCGCTGTACCTACATAATAATGTTTTTTCCCCTTGTAGCTCTTGTCGGATATATTATTTAATGGCCGTTGGGTATTTTATAGATTCATTCAGATATTGTACGGAATCTTTTAGACAATTACCCAATATTACTAGTCCATATCGTCGGTGTTTTGTAAAAAGGGCGAATCAACAATTTTGGCGTAATCGAGATTTTAATGAAAATACAATATGTACCCCACTAGCTTTGTTGTGTAAAAACGGCGAATTTGTATCTCCACAGGAAAGTACTTAAAAACGATAATCGACTAAAATTAAATTAATTAAAATTACGAATAAAAAGCGAGTGTGACATATTAGGGCCTTGTAAAATATTATATAATAATGCCTATTATAATGACAGTATTCTTTCTAAGCTTTATTATAAATTTGTTAGATATTTATAATCATCTACAGGTCATAAACAAATAAATGTCAATAGTTAAAAATCCCCCTCCTGTAAAATAGCATTTTGGTTAATTCGCCCTTTTTACAAAACACCGACGATATATTTTATTTTCTACGGTTTTATTCAAAACAAAACTAATGGTGGCAAGCCAAAATACCACAGTCAAAAATTCACCAGTTCTGCCGACGCTCTATTACTAATCACCGGGCTATCAACGCAGTGTAAAATAGTCCATAATGTCTGTATAATCTTGAGGCTTATATATACATAAAATACCAGAGGAATGAATGTAACATCAATATTGGATAAAAAGTTACTATTTTTTTCATTTGTAAAATAATAAAATTACCCCCAAAATATTCTATAAGATTTCCGCCCCTTTTAGTACGAATAAAAACGTATATTATAATGTGGTAGTTCAAATTCGCGGTAGTGGTTGACGGACGAAATTCGGCGGCTCGGCTCAGCGAGTAATATGTATAATTTTATAACATACTAGCTGAAGTACCCGGCTTCGCACAGGGTCGCTTCGTGGTTATATTTATCTTAGATATTTAAAAAATATTAAGAGGTAATTTTTTTTTAATATTAAAATATCTGTGTTATACAATATGGCAATATGAAAATAATTCTAATAGGAGTATAGGTCAAACAAAAAACCACTAAATTAAAATCGAATCCAAAGTATGCAAACCAAGGCCTGAACAAAAACGATGCATGAGTGCGAGTGAGAAAGTATTCGGCACCCTTATAATCTCTGCGACACGCGCTAGAGTAAGATAAAAGGTCTACATACGTTTTCGTTAGTTTATAAAAGTATCGCCAACAAATCGTGGAGAATCGCTTCACGTAGCATCGTAGCTCGTGTTGCTAAATTGCTATTTTTTGTGTTAGACATAAAGTCAATGGTAAATATTTTTTGTTAATTAAGTAGGGAAGATGGTTCTGTGTGTTGTATTAAAATATGGTAGCCATACTGATAAGCAAGACTATGGTATTACGTTTCATAGGTAAGTTAATACATGTTCATGATAATTTATTTGTATATTATTATATATATTATCAGTGGCCTAGTGTTTCTTTAAAATAACTTAAATTATGGATATCTTTACCTAATGGTTGCATTTTGACCGCTTAAAAATACTATATAACGTAAAAAAATAGAAAATTATATTTTAATTCTGAGCGTCTAGTGCGAGCACTTTGGGCGAGCACTACCGAAATGGTCTATGGTCTCGAACATTTGTAGACAAATGCGTTCGCTCGCTCACAAACCAAACGCATGGCACGCAGCTTCATTTAGCAATGCAACGGGTGGTGTCTAGATGTATCTATAGTCTATGATGCAAACGTTATTAATATGTAGTAAACAAAATCAAAATTGCATGGAACAAACAAACAATAAACGTTGTATTTTATATAATACTAATTTAGAAACCTTCGCAGGTGTACGCACAACAACTCACAAAAGTTTCATCGCAATCGGTTGAATGTTATAGGAACGCATACGAATAGAAGAAGTAGATGATTTTCTAATCCAGAAATCTTCGTGGGCATGCGCACGACAACTCACCAAAATTTCATTGCGAATAGAAGAAGAAAGAGATGGTTATTCTAATTCAGAAACCTTTGCAGGTTTTGGCACAATTATTGACGAAAGTTTTATTGCAATCGGATGAATGGAAGAATATAAAATAAAAGAAGAAGATGGTTGTATTAATTCAGAAACCTTTGCGGGTGTTACCACAACAACTGACGAAGGTTTCATCGCAATCGGATGATTAGTGTAGGAACCATACGAATAAAAGAAGATATAATGAAGAAGAAGAAGAAGATGGTTGTACTAATTCAGAAACCTTTGCAGGTGTTGGCACAACCACTAACGAAAGTTTCATCGCAATCGAAAGAATGGTATAGGGAACATACAAATAAAAGAAGATAAAATGATGAAGAAGAAAAAGAAGAAGGAGATGATTGTTCTTATTCAGAAACCTTTGCGGGTGTTACCACAACAACTGACGAAGGTTTCATCGCAATCGGATGAATGGTATAGGAACCATACGAATAATGTATAAAGTATAAAGAATAATGTATAAAGTATAGGAACCATAAGATATAATGAAGAAGAAGAAGAAGATGGTTGTACTTATTCAGAAACCTTTGCGGATGTTACCACAACAACTGATGAAGGTTTCATCGCAATCGGATGAATGGTATAGGAACCATAAGATATAATGAAGAAGAAGAAGATGGTTGTACTAATTCAGAAACCTTTGCAGGTGTTGGCACAACCACTAACGAAAGTTTCATCGCAATCGGATGAATGGTATAGGGACCATACAAATAAAAGAAGATAGAATGATGAAGAAGAAGAAGATAGTTGTACTTATTGAGAAACCTTTGCGGGCGTTACCACAACAACTGACGAAGGTTTCATCGCAATCGGATGAATGGTACAGGAACCATACGAATAAAAGAAGATATAATGAAGAAGAAGTAGAAGAAGATGGTTTTTCTAATTTAGAAACCTTTGCGGGTGTGTGTACAATAACTGACGAAAGTTTCGTTGCAATCGGATGAATGGTATAGGAACCATACGAATAAAAGAAAATAGAATGATTAAGAAGAAGAAGATGATGATTTTTCTAATTCAGAAACCTTTGCGGGTGTACATACAACCAATTACCAAAATTTCATCGTAATCCGATGAATGGTATAGGAACGCATACGGGACAGACAGAAAGACAGACAGACATTCATTTTTATATATAAGATATAGCCTATACTCTTCACGAAAGTGCAAGCAATAAGTTAACAAAGTTTTATCGCAATCGGATGAACGGTATGGCAGTGCATTCAATACGAACAAACAAACAAACACACAAACAAATATTATTTTTTATATATTAGATTTTGAACTCCAGCAAACCTCGGTCGTCGAGGTTATATACCGCGAAAGCTTGGTGATGCTTAGTGCATAATAAAAATCCGACGATCACCGTGTGCGCGTTTCAATGCCGCTGGTACGGTTTATTGGAAGAGGGAGAAATAAAATTTTGCCTAAGTAATAAAAAGAATAAATAAGAATGATTAAAAATGATTTAAGTTTTGATTGATCCTTTACGCCTTACGGTTTACATGCGATATAATATATTTTGCGTAGAAATTCGTCTCCCTTCCTTTAAAAAAAATCAGTTAACTGTATTCAAGCCATAAATAAATTAGCAATGGCTTGCGAATTTGTTTGAAATGCGGATATAAAATGTCGCACCTCACATCACCACTCCACCGCTGCTATCTGACCACGTTGTGGTGAATTGTTGCAAGTGCGTAATTTTCGAGTAGTTTTATCTTTAACTTTGGAACCTTTTAAGATTCGACAAGAGATTGTACTAAATTGGTACGAACAATGTCGCCTATACCTAAGGTGTGCAAGTTTCATTCATCATTATTGATATATTAGTTTTTAAATTAAAACGTAACAAATATACATATAAATTTACAAAAAAAAAAAATATTATACCTTGTTATTATGGAAATATGATCAAAAGGCAATATTTTTAAATCACTAATATTCTATTAATAGTATAGAAATATGAGACATGGGTATATATATGTATGTGTTTACGTATTTCATCATATATATTTACGTTTTCCTTTGATTGTTTCCCAGGAATGGAACAAAGCTTTCTCCTCTGTTCCAAATGTTGACTTGACATTTTCCATAATGAAAATTATTAGGCTTTTATATTTCCAACGAGAGCGTCGAAATTTTTTCTCATAGTAGGTATTTTATTTTAACCACTTTTGACAACCGACTGTTGTTATTTGCGGTGTAATGCTATTTCAAATGCCGGCGCCGTTGAGTCAAGCATGCGCCTCAGGGAGCTCGCGGAACATCTCCGAATGATGTCTGCACGTGCGATCCACCACGCATGACACGTGTGCGTGCCTTATAATTCGCCTTCCACTAGGAAAATAACATTTTTTACTACGGCCATTTCTGTCACTTCCAAGACGAATTCGTTTATTTTAACTTCTTTACTTGTGAGACCGAATATGAAAAATATATTAGCTTAAAATATAAACTTAGGTAATACAAAGCTTCTTACCGTTGAAATATTTTTCCATTATTGCATTAGATACGTAAAGAATTCTCAGACTATATTCTGGAATTCGATAACTATATAACCGATAGTACATAATTTGAAAATACTTGTAAAAGAGGTACATATATAAAACCACCAGATTCGAACCTGCGCCCATCGGGAATCGCGCACATGTGCATTGACCATTATGCTATAAGTTTTTTTTATCTAATTGTGACAAATTTAACTAATGCTAATAACGCTTTCTAAATAATTACCTTCCTAATAATTGGTAATCGGCTTTTGTATTTTAACACTTTTAACCGATGTCAGAATCACTTCAATTTTTTTTATAGCGTACCTGCTAGTACATGATTCTAATTTAATAAACTATTTTTTACTACTATATTTTTATACTATTTTAAGAATGTTACATTCTTACTTATATCTTGCGAATTATTCTTTGAATAAAAAAATGTTTATTAATACTACGTTTTTGGGTGAATGTTGTATGGGGATTCCATATTTGGAATATCGGACCTTTCAAAATACAAATTTTCTTGAGTCTAGGCGCACTGGGAGTTGGACAAAAAGTTATTGGCATTTAAAGTATGGGTATGACGTAGGTGCATATTAAACCTATTTATTACCTACATTTATATTTATAATTTCTTTTCATAAAATGACCAGCTTTTATTTTATTATTATGTTATAAATACTGCAGTGGCGAAGGCTCCATACTAAGCGATTATTTAAAGCTTACCTTCTATTTTCAAGTATTTAATTTATATAAATAAATATCTATATTGTAGGACATTGTAGGTTATAATAAAAATATTGATTGCCATCTATCGTCGTTATTTATAAGTAGAGCTTTTAATTTAGTCATGTTTCGAATCAAAAATAAATGACGGAACGTCCAACGTGAGTGCTATTTTTAGAATTATTTCAACGATAATCCAAGCCGAATTTTCTACCGAAATTCAGTTGCCAACTTCATGCATGTCTGGGTTTTTGTTCGAGACTCAGAAGCGTTAACAGACAAGCTTATTCGAAATGTTGATTTGTTTATTGTCTTTGCTTATCTTTAAAAGCAAATAATAAATAATAAGGATGATTAAAAAAAATAATAACTATTGTGTTCGATCACATATAATTTATAAATTGTTATTAAAAATAAATATTGTATTAATTCGCGATTATTATTTAGGTTACTTCAGTCATAGACAAACATAACATGCTATTCACAGTTTATGTCATTTTGACATGTCAAAGCGGTGGTAAAGGTTTATTTTATAATACAAAATTCATTGTGTTACTGTGAATGTGGATAAATTATCTCATATTGTACCGAAATCATTCGCCAGTGCTTTAAATATATAAGTATTTATTAAATTGTGTAGTGTCCCGGTAGAAAATGTGCGAACGATTGCATTTAAAAATTATCAAAGCTTGACCTTCCAAGGGTTCATTTAAATTTGAATACAGCAAAAAAACTTATATTAGACATTTTCACAACAATTTATAAATGATAAATATTTGTTTTTAACTGGCAGTTATACATTAAACAAACTTTTTTGTTGGCGATGCGTATTGTTTGGTAAAGAAAGTATGCGTGGAATTCTACTGCCATAAGTGATTTAAATAATTTGACAAATTCAGCGGTGAAACCTATGACCAGTGTGTCGTTGTCATTAGTGTGCACCTATTCATCAGTAGTAATATCGTAAGTATTATCTTCTTATTTCCCGTAAGTTACCTGACAAGTGTGCTCTTTTTCTCTGATCTCCACAGCTTACCTCTTTCCAAAAGTCACCCTTCGCCACTGATGTATGAAACCGAAACTTCCGTAATTCGTCAAAAAAAATCTTTTTTAATGACTGCATCACGCATTCGACAAACAAGCTCGACCGCATAATTCTTACTTCACCAGCTTTCGGGAATATCTGTGTATTTTAGATACTTACATACATGATTATGAATAATAATATCTTGTACCTACAGAAAGCATAGATGCATTTATTTTTATGGTCAATATTACATTATCAATTATTAGCACGTTGACTAGATCGCAACCTCAATCTCAGCGATCTCAATCCTATTCTTTCGTTCTTAGTGTGTTTCCGTAATTATTTTCAAAAGTCCACCTCTTTTCAAGAAAGTTCCTCCCGAGAAATAAGTCGAAGAGTTGTGCATGTGATGTGATGGTTCCGTGCATTCGAGCAAAACTAAAATCTGGCAAAGGAAACTATCTTTTACAATATTTTTGTGTGAGGACTGTGCGGGGGATGCAAACATGTGTGCGGACACATTCTGGTAGATGTGCGGTAGTAACATCGTTTTATCTTCTTATTTCTCGTAAGTATACCTGACAAGTGTGTTCTTTTTCTCAGATCTCCACAGCCTACCTGTTTTCAAAAGTCACCCTTCGCCACTGATAAATAGGATTTCTACATGAAAAAGTATTTTATCAAAACTATAAATTTAACGAGAGATTGTAGGTACTGACTGATAGTGTGAAATGATTTCTTATATTATTCTATAAGTTTTATAATTTATGACGTGTTCGCATAAAATTAAAGGCACTTCACTGGCAAAGTTATTTGTGAAATAAATTAAACAGATGATTTATTTATAGACCTTCTAAAACTGGGTACATTTCTGATTGATATTATTTTTATCACCGGCAAAAAGTTCAACATACCTTTTCGAAGTTACTAATTTATTCATGAAAATATACATATTTGAAAAATACTTTATTTCTATCGACTTAAGAAAGGAAAAAGACGTAACCCTCAGTTTTCTCAAAATAGGTTTTATTGAATAATAGCGTTGTATACGACTAAATGCATGTTGTGTCCAAAGGATGTGAACTGAAAATGCCGATTTATTATCTAAATTTAGCTGGCAATTTAAAAGAAAAAAAAGGGTTTGGAAAACGACAAACTATCATTTTTGTTGGTTTTTTTAATTAACTCAAAAATTAATATCAGATTAGAAAATATAAAAACCAAATTATTAATTATTTATATTAGTATGTATACCTATATTAGTTATGTCTGTTTTGTATTTTAATTTTGACCGCATACCATAAGAAAAACATTTTTGTTGTTGTCCCCTATAAAATTGTGTGGATTACGTCCTTTTTCCTTTATACAGTCGATATATTATTTATAGAGATGTTTTATGGGTTTATAAAAGTATGTAATGAAAGTTCTCTGCTCATCAATGACCGACTGGCATTCATTCAATACTTAATTTTAATATACTACCTATATATAATCCCGAATACGTTGATGCGGTATCCCGAGAGATATCTACTTCTATATTATAATATAATACAAGGGAAAATTTTATGTAAGCGAGTCGAAGGATGTCCTGGGGTACGTGTATCAGAGACTGGTCCAATATCAGTACTTCATGCTTGTTTAAAAACTGACATAAGGAAAATTAGTTCAAGATCATCGCCAACAAAAGATATACAATTATTTTTAAATAATTAGATGAACACTCACAAAAAATCAAACAACGATATGTCATACATATTGTCACCTCCGAAGGTGGGGATGGAGCTTTACGTACTCTCTCTCTCTCTCTCGCTTGGTGTTGCTGTCAGATTACATCGTCTAGTGTCTGTGTACTTCGGGTGATAAAGAAAAACATCCATTAAATATAGATAGAAGAATATAGATTACTGTGGTTACATTATGAATGTTTTATATTAATTGAAAAGATCTGCAGCCGCACCGAAAAAAACGCTGTTACAGGTTTCGTATCCGCAAACTCTGTTTGAATTCCAGACCAACTTGATGAAAAATGCACACATCTACTGTACGACAACATTATTTAGGCAACAACAGGAAGTCGCTCTTATCGCGTATAGAATATTTCACAGTGTTGTCATTTTTTGAGAAAACATATCCCGCGAAATTAGGTTTTAAGTTTATATCAATTCTATTCTCAGTAAGTTTATAAGTACATTAATTTATAAGTCTAATTATTGTTCAATAAATATCAATAGAATTTTTTTTCAAATAATTTCACCTCTTAATTATTACCATTATATTAGGTTAATTATTACAGCGTAATTATTGAATTTGGAAGGAAATGTATCATTGAACCCACATTAACTGATAATATTGCTGCAGGTATTTATTAATTAAATAACTAGAACACAAATTATGAGTAAAAAAGTAGAATTAGTGAAAGATATAACATATTCAATATTATATTGATGACCCAATCACATGTTTTATAATTTACAAAATGATGTCTTTATATCGTATTTTTAGTAAAATTCTTGTAGAAACACATACTGTGAAAATAATTTTCTATAAATTAAATTATATCCACCTTACATAAATTTTAAAACAATATGTACCTACTTATCGGTTTAAAAATTAGGAAAAAATAGGACAATTCATTAACTAACTAATGATCATTTATACTTAATTATTATACGTCTAAAAATATTAATAAAATAGATTACGATACACATAACTTTATAATATACAAACATAATTTCCAGTATTTGGGGAAATATTTCTAGTATTACAACACTGAATTTTGACATACCTGACATGACAGGAACCCGTAAAATGGGCTTGTTGAAAGTATTGTATAGGCTCACCTTTTAAATACGACTCTTTTTCTTCTTCGCAATAAATCAAAAGTTTACTGATAATAATTCGAACATCATTTCGTATTGTGTTAGACATCTTTTGAATATAAAAAGCTTCAAATTACGTAAATTGATAGATGCGTCCAATACGAAGTGTCAAAAATGTAATGAAAAATTTGGGGGCGTTCCTAATTTGAAACCGGAAGTTCGATTAGCTGTACGTAGTTCACAGATTTGCCACGTAGCCAAGATGAAGTTGCCGGACAATAATGATAGACAGAAAGGATCTCGCTGCAGCCAATCGGTAACGAGGTGATCACGTGACTCATTAGCGCAAAAAAAAAATAACTTCCCTTACGCATTGCGGTACGACAACAAAATTTCAATTTTATTATCAATAACGAATAATTAGATATTTGTATAAGTCTGCCCGATAATGATCCCGGCCTCTTTAGTGTTTCGTGGAATTATACCTTAAGGGGATGACACCTTTTGGCAGTGTTAATATATTATAACAAAACGTGAAAATATTTCGCCATGTTTAAATGCGCCAACGTGCAGAATATATTTGTTATATGGCAACAAATCTTACCATACTATAAGCTTTGCGGAAGGAACCACCATCAGCTATCATATTCCCCCCCTCCCCCTAGTTATAGTCCAAGCGCTTAGGAAAAATACTGTGTAAACTTAATTGAGTTATCATTTTTCACGCTAAAAGGAACTGTCTGTTATTTTCTTTATATCCTTTAGTTTTTTTCTGTGTCTAAATTTGTGATTTTTTTTCCAGGCTGAAAACCTCCTCCTAGACGCAAACATGAATATAAAAATTGCTGACTTCGGGTTCAGCAATTATTATGCGGCCGGGGAATTACTGGCGACCTGGTGCGGGTCCCCGCCCTACGCCGCGCCAGAAGTCTTCGAGGGGAAGAAGTACACGGGACCTGAAATCGATATCTGGGTAAGTTCAAAGATATCCATCATATCCCATTATCATAATATTATATTCATTCCTCAGTTTACGAATTTATCATACTATCTATGATTATCCTGCATATTGACGGCAATTTACTTCCTCGTATATCGGCCGAGCTTATCGGAGCACTGAAATTATGAAACAACTATCCACTCGGCTTAATACATTTATGTGTTTGATAAAATTTAAATAACATCCAAAGTCAACTTTATTAATTTTTAACATATTATAGTTAACAGAAAAATCATTAAAATGTACATGTAAGAACACCGAATGCATAAACAACGTCGTTAAATATATTAATATCCCGATTTGGTTGAACATAGTTACTGCCCGCCCAATTGGTTCTTACCGATGGCAGGTTAGTTCTGAATTTTGGGAAAATAAACAGATGCTCCCGGTTTATAAATAGCGACACACACGCATGGCCCCCACATCCTGAAGCGGGCCTCCAGGTCTGGATTCATCTCTGGCGGGGCCCCCTACCCATCGCTAACGTTATGACCAGTGTGATTTTCTATAGTAGTGTTCTCCACGTGCTTTTCATGGAACTCCAGGGTTAAGGGTATTCCGTGTATTTTTTAGCGATTTTTATAATATCAAGTTGATTTATTGAGCTGTCGGCACTCAGCATATTATGAAGCACTGATCGCGACCTCCTTTTGTGGAACATGGAAGTCAGGAAACACACGTAAAATAATTATAAAACAAAATTCTATGGAAGTCAGGAAACACACGTAAAATAATTATAAAACAAAATTCTACGCGTGAATTATCATTTAATTATATCAATCCTCATATCACATCAAATTACATCGCACAGACATATATTTTTAAATTTTAACGAATTTTAACGAAATCGTGTAAAGATGACTAAAAAACGTTCCGCATGTACTTGAAAAAGAAAACATGTCAATGAATATACTACTATTATTACGAACATAATAATAAACATAACATAAAAAGGACGCATGTTGAATTTTTATGACAAATTATATTTCGTTCGGCTCGCGTCATTTGCACAAGCCGCGCATCGCCTAGTCACGATCTTTTTAGACCACACCTCAGCTGAGGTATAGCTTTAAGGAAAATAGCGCCGCAGGCGACTTTTTTTACTATAAGAGCAAAATTTTGGTGTGTGTTTTTTTTCATTTAACTGGTCGACTTGCCACGCTGGGTCTCCTCTAAGTCCGGGCCTCCAGGCTAGAGCCCTGTCAGCCCCCTCATTGTGGAGGCCATGCACAGACGTCAATACTATAAATATAAAGAATAACATCACATACTCCAGTCTCGTTGGTTAGCTATATTTATAATTTGCAGTGTTTCGGTATTATACCCATCCCTCTTAATTATGTACTGATTCTACCCTTTTACGATTTTACCAATAAACATAATTCTTGTTATAGTAAGTTGTGTACGATAAATTTATAGTTTTTGACTTCATAAACCGTTTAAGACATAATCCATCCAAGATACGTAGTATTACCACATAATTTGGGGCAGGAGGATATTTTGGCACTAATTATTGAAAGATCGCAAGGTCGAATCTCGTTGAAAAGGTAAAATTCACATGTTGTTTTTTCATACATGTTTTTTTTTATTAGTAATATGCTAGTTAAAACGGTAATATGGTAAGTAAAGCACCTACGTGCTCAAATAAATAGTGACACATAATATGGTTTACCCCACTACCCACCACGTCTTCTCAACCCTTATATGCGTTTAACATCGCGTAATAACCTAGAAACGCTCTTCAAAGTTGTGCTAGAAGATTTCTAGGAAGAGCCTCCCGTGAAGTGGATCACGCAACACGGGAGAAACAAGCGATATACCTAGTACATAATATTAAATAAGTTTGGTATAATATAGTACATGTCGTCGGTGTTTTGTAAAAAGGGCGAATTAACCAAAATGCTACTTTACAGGAGGAGGGTTTTTAACTTTTGACATTTATTTGTTTTTTACCTGTAGATGATTATAAATATTTAACAAGTTTATAATAAAGCTTAGAAAGAATACTGTCATTATAATAGGTATTATTATATAATATTTTAAAAGGCCTAATATGCTACATTTGTTTTTTATTTCGTAATTTTAATTAATTTAATTTTAGTCGATTATCGTTTTTAAGTACTTTCCTGTGGAGATAAAAATTCGCCGTTTTTACACAACAAAGCTAGTGGGGTACATATTGTATTTTCATTATAATCTCGATTTCGCCAAAATGGTTGATTCGCCCTTTTTACAAAACACCGACGATGTATTAAATATTAAGTCATATCTCCTGATGGAATATTTTTTTTTTCTTTATTTGGAAGCAATTGAGCTCTTCTCTGAATGGAAGGCTATTCTGCTTTACAATGGTTTACAAAAGTATACATACATTTTTTTAACGACAGGCATAAATAGTTACATTATTAATGATACAGAATTACATTTTTGTTACACTATACACTAGACATTTACGTTACATTTTTGGAGAAATTCATGTACAATTTTCATAACTGAAATATTTGGTTTTGCCAGGAACGAATTAATCGTAAAAGGAGGGTATAACCTGCATTTCCCCAACTTATTCAATAACACTTCTCTCTCCTGGTCATAGGCATCACATTGCCAGACAATGTGGTTAAGATCTTGAGTGGGATGTCCACACTGACACTGAGGGCTATCTACCACTTTAATTTTGTACAATGATTCGTTGAGACTGTGATGCCCTGTCCTGCTTCTAGCTATTGTCACTATTACATCTCGCTTTATTTTACAATGTTTACTAAACCAAGTTTTAGGAGATCTACTATAAACGTTTTGATAGTAGTGTGTTCCCTTTTCTTTCCCAAGATTTTCTAAATATTTACCGTTATTTTCGCTCATTGTTTGTTTAAACTGGGCTTTAAAATCTGTGTATGGAATTCTTATATTTTCTGATGGGTATTTTACAGATTTTTTTGCCAATTGATCAGCCAAAGCCATTGTCGCAATTAAGTATGATACTCGTACCTATAGCATAGTGGTATATGTGCATGGGCGCGAAACCCAACTGATGCAGGTTCGATCCTGCTGGGTGTCGTATTTTTTTCAAAAAAGATTTTTTCTATTGAATATATATTTTCTCAGAAGTGTTTTCAAATTTATGTATGTTCAATATTATATATCAGTATTTCTCGACTTTTTTCGTTTTTCTAGATACGAGAGTTCTCGAAATCATGAACTTCCGGTAAAAAATACCTACACATTTAAGAAATTCCGTTCAAATTGATAGCCAAGAGCTTTTTTTTATCGAGAAATCTAATTTTAGTTCCGTTCAGTTTTTCTTAATTCCAATTGCGGTTTGCAGTTTAGCGCATGGTCACAATTTCTCGATCTTTCGAGAATCTTGTTTTGTTGATTTCTCGAGAAATAAGAATTCTTGATGACTTTGAGATTGTCATTATTTGATTATATGTCGGGTGTTTTCGATCATAACTTCTATATATCAGCATTTCCATGATACGGTTTCAATTATATTAAATGATTTAATAAGTGTTCATTCGAATATCAATTCTATTGGAACAGTGCATTATGTTATCTTACTCGCTGTACCGAGATTTCTTTGTCTGTGAATCTCCGTCATTCAAATTGATCGTTCAACGTCAGACCCATACAAAGTTTACTTAATCGCTCGTCAGTAAAGTTGGCTTAGTTTTTGTTGTCGATATCAATTTCAGATTTCAGTCATTCTGAGTACTAACAATGTTCCAGTCATGTTTTGATAAGGGTATTGTGTTACTTGGCCGTAAAATAAGACGTAAGTTCCGTCTCTATTGAAAAGAAAACGAATAACAATTTTATTGTTCGTAGATTATTCGAACTATTTTGAATTTAACCATTCCAAGAATCATCCAATGAAAAGCATTTCATTTTATTTATTCTGATATGATGGTAATCGTACATATTCGACGAAACATTTTTGTTATATTATTATTATTAATATCTGTTTTCTTTATCTTCATATAAAGTTAGTTTTTTATCTTCTTATTTGCACTGTTCTAATTATTATTTTTTGATCTACTAATGTTAAGCAAGAACCCCACTGTCCTTCAAGTCATATCGTGAGAAATTAAATAAAACCGATGCTGGGGTAATTCTAATACTTTATTTATACGAACGTGTGAGTTTTAAGTGAACTGTTATATATATATATATATATATATATATTAGATGGTGCAGAAACACATATTTTTATAATTAATGTAATACAAGTAACTTAATTTAATTATTT
The DNA here is from genome assembly GCF_057557595.1 of Rhyacophila brunnea. NCBI lineage: Eukaryota > Metazoa > Arthropoda > Insecta > Trichoptera > Rhyacophilidae > Rhyacophila > Rhyacophila brunnea. The sequence goes on along the minus strand of NW_028232871.1, from coordinate 36,996,940 downwards.
GGTAATGGGCAGTGGTGAGTTTGCTCGTAACTTTCAAACAGTGGTGAGTTTGCATCTCAACATTCCTAAGTAGAGTATATGCTTCATAAGTTTGCACTTCGGCTCTAGGATCAAAATGTTGTAATATATTCTAAAAATATTTTGTTTTACATTATTATCTGCCTATTTATTTATTACTACATATTATATGAATACAAGTAAAGATCATTTGATAATTGGTTTAATTTTAAGCGAGTTAATCAGGCAAAGAGGCGTATCAGAATGGTAAAGAGTGCAAAAAAGTGTAATGTTATAAAACGTATACTCTAATATAGGGTGGCCATTTTGCTAATTTCTTATGATGTCTCCTAATGGTGGAGTTGAATGACGTCACAACATATGGACAGTAGTGACTGCATGTAAACCCAATTTATAAATTCATTTTTGATGGCTTTCTGGGGATATTTTATTTTATCTGTTAAGTTGTTCACGTACGCAAGAATATGTAGAATATATTGTGTACATTCACATGTCATTTTCGAATTTGTGTGGATGGTGACGTTTTTGCTTTTATACAACTCTAACTCTAATTAATATTTTTTTTTATTTCTTTCAACAGAGTCTCGGTGTAGTTCTTTACGTGTTGGTGTGCGGTGCTCTTCCTTTCGATGGATCAACCCTGCAGAGTCTGAGGGACCGTGTCCTCAGCGGAAGATTCAGAATTCCCTACTTCATGAGTTCAGGTGAGCTACTTCTGCATTAGTCTCCGAGCTATCTGAACGCATCCAGCTACGACTATCAAAGTTGGACTTACAATATCCATCATTTTCCACCTGCCAAGTATATCAGTTATTTTGATGTGCTCGACTTGTTCATTCTACACACTACCCGGTCATCGGAGATGTTTTTAGATTTGTGATTGTCTAATAATGGATTTTACGACATGAGGACCCTTGTATAAATTATCGAGTTGGGCAGTAGGTATAACTTTTTATTGAAGATAGCATGGAAAAATCTACATGCTGAAGTTTCCTGTATTATATATTTATTTATAAACGTTTAAGTCTTCACATTTAAATTACATAATAAATACATAAACTTATAAAAATTAAAAAAAACATTACAAATGAATACACAGTACAATAATAAAAAATATCTAAAATATATATCAATAAAATACACTTAAAGAAATAGTAAAATAAAATTACTACACTTAAGAATGCACGACTAGATAACTGCAATGCTTTTGAGCGCCTGAACGTATTGGACATGTTAGTAGACGAACTATTCGAATGATAATGATTTTTTATAAAGTTTTAAACAACCAACTAATCCAATTAATTTGAGCGTGGATAAATTAGTTAAGTATGTATCTGTAAAAAAAATGCGATCGATATTAAATTCACCTGAAATTGCATGTTAAAACGTTGATAAATTGTCAAAACTTTGTTTTTATTATATGATTTTTTATAATATTATGAGTGGTTATATCTTTTATAGAATATAGATTACAATAATTCTTTTGAAATATTCTATAAAATTTGATTATGTTAACATTTTTCAACGATTCGGATATGATAATTATAATATTATAATGTTTTCTGAAGTAGACGCACAAGGGGATAATAAAATAATAATTATAAGAGTATGCCCACGGTGGCCGCGCGGCTTACGCATTGGACTATCACGCCGTGGGTCTCAGGTTCGAATCCTGGGTCTGGCAAGTGACACGAGCAGAAACGCCGACCTTCAGTTAGTGTTTGTGGCAGAGTATGGTTTAACGACATAACTATACAAATCTAGCCTTGTAGTCAATTCTACTTCTCAATAGCCTTGCGACAACCTCACGACATGGTTCAGACAGGATATATAAGTCCCATGGTTCTAAATTATGGAAGAAGCAGAGAAGAAATGGTCGAAAGAGACCTTGAACAGGTAACCAGTAACGTAATCGTTTAGTAATAGGAAGTAAAATGTATGTTGTTAACCTTTTCTTTGTAAATGTAATAAAATTTTACGTAAAAAAATTTCGCCTCCAAAAATCGAGACTGCTAAAGTGTAATTGGAGCGCTGTGACCACAGGCCTCGAAATGACACGTCGCGTAGATTCGGCGCGATCTAATTTGGAAATAATTTCCGGGAAATCTCCATTAAACTTAGAAAATAAGTTATGGAAGAGATTGTTTACGTAAAATTTAGCAAGTACATGCTTCAATAACTTTTATAGCAATAATGGAAATGTATGAGAATTGAAAAAGAAAATTGAATATTTATAAATTTATATACTGTATAATTATAAATAAAGAATTTTAATACTAATTTTATCAATACAAGATAGAAGCTAACTACCGTTATAAAAATACTGTAAACGCGTACCTATACTTATAGACGCGTAATTATAATTATAGATTTTGTTAATGCTATAACTTGCTGACTATAATGAATATTGTAAAAGTAACAATTGGAAAAACTTAAGATTCTGGTATAGATGGGTTTCTACCCATAAACAATAATAAATCTTAATCGCATCCTAAGTAATAAAAGAATCAAAAATCACAACTAAAAATACGAATTATCGCTCAACCTTGAACTTTAAAGAAAATCTATTTCGGTCAAAAGTACCGACCAGCTGGTTCACGTCGCGAGACAAAAATAGATTCAAGGTTGCGTTCAAATTACTACATAAAAGCTACCATACAAGATTAAATAAGTTAGTAACTGCTCATGTATAACATCTTGTTAGAATTAAGCATTTATATACTTAAGTGGAAATGTTAAGTATAATATTATAGTATTTTCACGTAATAATGTTCGTCCGAAAGGTAAATATCGAATGAGAAAGTTTCTGCGGCTCCAAACAGTTTTATTAAAACTTAGTAAAATTCTATTGGCCTAAAAAGGCCGAGAGTGGTGGAAAGGACTAGTACATGGGTGTCAACCTTTCGTTTTGACATTTTAAATTTAAAGACTGCCATTCCCTTATTTAGTACCCGAATACTTATTCCAATACCTCGATGGAAAGCTAGAAACTTTCCCCTTCGTTTGAACACGAAAAATCATATAAAATCAACTATTTTGCTTACGTCATCCTAACTGCGCATTTAAGGGACATGTTCTAGAGGGTGCTTGAAACACCCCTATTAAGTCTTAATTTTGCGAAAATAAAGTAGAGTAAATTTAACCCGACTAAATTAGAAGATATCTCTATTAGAAAATTGCCAGGAACGGGAGATATACGTAAATTTATCCCGTGAGAGAAAGATATACATCTGCTATCCCTTACGGACTGTTTCCTGTTAAACCTCTATCCGAAGGGTATAAAAGGCGACCACTTTTCCCGTAAAATCATTAGTTTCTACACTCTTCACCAGCGATCTTCAGCAAGCAGCAGTCCTCACTGCAAAGTTGTGAGACATGGTTCTCAGTACATCCGCGATTCATACGTACCAGTAAGTCCCCTTCGGCGGGCAAAACGTAGCGCGAATAACACGTATCTGTCGGTAGTGACGTCGGCCGCTAAAACGTAGCACGAATACCACGTATCTGTCGATAGTGACGCGCTCGCGGAGTAATTTTATTTTTCATTACTCATCATACGAAGTGACGTAATCGGGATAAATTACGCGATCGGATTTGTTTTATAAAAACAAATTAATAAACTCAGTCTGTAATAATAAATTTTACAAATCTTTTCGGGATTATAAAATAAATTTTTGAAACTTTATTAAGTAAACATAATTATAAAACAAGTTTTGGTAAATAAATTTGTAAACATAAAAACAAATTTTAGTAAATAAATTTGTAAACATTAAGCAAACCTTTTGTAAACAAGTTTGTAAACACAAATAAATATTTGTAAACATGCTGTGAACATAAATAAACTTTATAAACAACAATAAAATAAATTCTATTCTTTTTATAAACCTAACACTGTGTGACCAAAGAATAAATTATATTTTCTTTCTTATGGGAAAATATTTCATGAATTAAAAATATCCAAAGAATATCTGCGTATACATTCTCTGAATTAGGTGTGACTTTTTGGGAATTTGTGAAAGATTTCACAGAGATCCTATAGTGAACAAATAAATAGTTTACTGATACTTTAATGAGATTTAATTACGGGAACAATGACAGTTAACCTTATTGTGTGACCGTGAACTCTGGTACCTGGATAAATTCGGCACCACACCAGCTGAGAGTTTTATTCGGGAATTCAAAAGTTGTGATACTACAAAGGAGATCCACCTCTCCTAGTTCATCACTAGTCTCCTCAGTGACGGCCCGGTAGCATTATTGAGCTAGCCGTGAGCCGGGTCATGTCACAAGTACACATATTGTTTTTCAATTTGTGTCTGTCAGGGTATGGACCTAATAGGTTGAGCAAGTGGCTGACATCCATTTCTCGTAAAAAACAAAATCTGTTAATACAAACCTCTACTCTGTGGAGACCCATATGTTCCTATTAGGATCGGACATGGTCGAAAAAAAAATATTATTATTTTTACGATGTTATTACATTTAACTATTTTTATACATAATATTATTCTTTTAATTTGAATAATTACATCCACCAGTTGATTAAATAATATTTTTTTGAATAGAGCTTGTTGTTCTATTTTAAGTAAATGTGTGGGTAACAATACATTATAGTCATTATACAATGTCTATTGTTTCTTGCAATTCCAATGCAAGGCCAACTCTTGCCAGATAAACCGATAATAACATTTTATAAATTGTGCGTTTTGTTCGCATTTAATACTTGACAAAACGTGTCTTGAAAAAGTGTGTCAAGAATTTATTAATCAAGTGTTACCTACTTCTCATTGAAATTTTTTAGATAAGGCAAGCTATTATATACTTTACAATGCTAAAATCGATAAAATATTTTAAAACCAAGAATAGTTTTCTTTTTTGATATTTTTTTATTAACTGGCCTTTTTCAACTCAGTTCAGCTCTTCATTTTTGACAATGACCATATAACCGATAACCCGATGAAATCGATACTAATAATCATTATAATTCTTTTTTTCTTTTGATCATGTCCGACCTTAATAGGATCATATGGGCCTCCACAGACTAGAAGTTTGTATTAACAGATTTTTATTTTACAAGAAATAGTTGTTAGCCAGTTGATCTACCTATAAGATCCATACTCTGACTCCAACAAATTGAAAAACATTGTGTGTATTTGCCAGACCCAGGATTCGAACCTGGGACCTACGGCATTATAAACCGACGCGTAAGCTGCTCGGTCATCATGGGCGTATAATCGTAATAATACAACTTTAAAAATAAATAATGTTCATTTAATAATAAGGTTAAAATGAAAAATAATAGGTTGTTTTCGTTTTTAAGTTTCTTTTCTTATTTGTTAAAAGTTAGTGTTTTTTGCCTGAACAAAAATAACAATATTTTAAACCATCGTCATAATTTTAGAGAACAATTATTTTAGTAGGTAAAATATAGTATAAGTATTTTTGTGTATTTATTCATTAACATACTTACCACGTTTAAACGTGGATGGATTTACTGCTGGACAGTACATATTATCGCGGTCATAACAAAAAAATGCACGTGTAAACATGTATTATCAGTATTATCACGCAAGTCGCAAGGTTGCATGCATGAATTAAAAAAGTTTCTTCTGAATTTTCACGCGACAGTTGGATTTGTTCGATATACTGTGCCTAAACTACACCGCACAGAGACTCATTTTGATATTAACCGATGTTCACTAGCAGCTGTCAAATAGTACTATAATGACAACATCGCGTCTCGCTTACTTTTGAAGAATGAGATTTGTGAGACAGTCAACACTTTTATAATATGTAAACAGTTATTATTACGATAGTTTAAAATATACACTATTGCTGCACGTAAATCCATGCACGTGTACAAGCGTTATAAGAATGATAAGATACTAGTAGGCACTGCATAGTTGAATTGTAATTTCTGGTGCTACTAAACTTTGGTCGGTACTACGGGGGGGGGGGGGGGGTATATTTTGGCTCACGCAGATTATTATTATTGCAAATATACATTTCATCTGATTTAAAACAATGTCTCAGGCAGAGGGTCAAGATAGTGCTGCGAAATTGCGCTTATTTAAGAGGGATAATGATCCAGGGAGGGTTTTGGGTCCGCTGCTAACTTCATTTTATTCGCTGCGCCCTCCCAAAGGTACCTTTGAAACCAGGACACGCCGTATTATTCGAACCTTTAGTTTATATTTCTGTTTTATTTTTTTATTAAGACCGATGAACCGTTATCTTTATCTGACGGCATCGGAATTTAATATGAATTAAAGTTCAACTAAGAGGTATTTGATAATTATGTGATCGGTTACAACTGGTTGTAACTATCAACTTTTGTAACTGTCGTCCGCTTTAGAGCATATAACATCATCAGTCCAAATAAAATAATATCATGGTATCGATAATTATTATATTTGATTGAAAAACTGTAAAATGCGACTTTTATTGTTGACAATTAAAATTTTATTTGATGATGAATTTGCATAAGATTTAAAAATGTTAGATTCCTAGTATTGACAATATATCGAATGTAGAAAGGAAAAATGACGTAATCCACACACCAAATTTTACAGGAGGCACCAAAACGTTTTTGTTATGGTTTTCGGTCAAAGTTAAAATACAAAATAGACATAGTCGCGAAGCGCATGATAATTAATAGTTTGATGTTTATATTCCCAATCTGATATTAATTATTGAGCTAATTTAAGAAAAACAGAAATAATGCTTTTTAAAAATTGGCATCTAAATTTAGATAATACATCAGCATTTGCAGCTTACATCCTTTGGACACAACGTGTATTTAGTTGTGCACAGCGTTATTATCCAATAAAAGCTATTTTAGAAAAACATAGGGTTAAGTACTTTTTCCTTTCTATAGTCGATATAATTTTTGACAAACCACACAAAACACCGATATTAGAAAAAAAAATAATAGAAAAGACCGACCAAATAAAATAAAATAAAATCTCACACATTCCTACTGTTAAGATACCTACTGTACCGCTGCATATGGACGGATGGTCGTTCACGGCTACGGTTTCTTTGTGGCTGCACCATAAGGTGCGGGGTATCACACTATTTGGCGTGTTAGCTCACGAACTCGAGCGTGCCACCTCGTAATACGCTTGATTAAGACCGAGTGTGGTGCGGGGTGAGTTGGTTTTCGAAGGAATTATTAGGTAGGCTAGATGAAGCTGACTATTACTGACAATACGTGTATTGCACACATGGTGAATGTTATAAAATGAACTTAAAACGTCAATAACGTCTTAATCAATAGTAAAATATTTTTTTATCATCATCATCAACAGTCTGCATCTATCCATTGCTGGATGAAGGCCTCTCCAAGCTGATTCCACTTCTCTTGGTCCTGTGAGTTGCGTTGCCACGTACTTCTGCAGAACTTTATCATTTCATCGATCCAGCGACCTCTAGGTTTACCTTGCGGACGTTTTGTACCTCTTGCATACCACTGGATGACTAAATTTTTCCAACGATTATCCCTTCTTCGAGCTATGTGTGCCCATTTCCATTTTTATAGCAAACTATATTACTATTACATCGCAAACCCTTGTCTGTTTCCTTATCCACACATTCCTGTTTTTTCTTTTCGCTTTTTTTATATATTGTGTTAATTACGATATGATAAATACGTACCACTTCCAGTCCAAGATGAAGTATGTGGAAGTCAAGAGTTGGGTTATCCAGATCAGCACTTTGCGCAACTCTTTGCACCTATGCCGTAAATACAATTACATAATAAAACAACAAGTAAATTTCCATATAATCCGCTTTCTGTCGATCAGAATCTCGTATAGTTACACTATCTGAGTGATGGAATAATCATTTTTGCTTCTTGTTTCCATTAACATAACATATTAACGGACTGCTAATCCTTACAAGTCACCAGGGTCCAAAAAATAAATCTATCTTAATGCCTCGACCCTTCTTTCCATTGGCGTAGTATCGGTAAGAAGGAAAGTAACCCTTTTCCCCGTTTAATAGATGTGATGCAAAAAGGGTTAAGCTCCGAACTGACTTTACTTGTTTATCCCTTCGTCTTAAAGGGTTACTTTGCTTACTTTGTAAACTTTATGCGATGCATTATTATCAATCAAATGGAACGCTTCTGGGATAACTTGAGTCCACTGATATATCAATGTCGTGCTATATTGAGGAAAATCCAAAAAAGGTATCTCTTGGTGTTTGCGAATGATTGATTTTGTGCGCTCTATAATAATAATAATAAGTCGAATGGATACCTATTTTTTTTGTCATTAATGGTGCAATATTTACCGTTCGATTCCTCCTGGTCGGTTTCCACATAAATATTTAAAAAAAAATAGTGCTATCGATTTACTTTCCGAGATAATGGACATAAAATCAATCGAATAAATTATCACCAGATTAATGTTTTGTATTTAAATACCTGCATGCGTTTAAACCGTTTAAGACAATCCCTGCATCGAATGTGGCTATATTTATTTAGGGCAAACATCACTGTGCATCACTCATCTTTCCGTGTTATGCCCGACATACACCTTCGTGTGTGTATTTAACCAATGTGTGCTACCAGTGCTCAGGTATGCGTGTGAAACAATGGATCCTCAATATAAGAGAAATCCAAAAATTTCGAGGCATAAGTCGAAAAGACCGTAAAAGAAATAAATGGATTAGGAGGTAGATAAAAGTACGTGATATGATAGATGTAACCATTTAAGTACCCTCATACAATAATACAATAAAGTTTAGTGTATGGTTTAATTGCATAATTTTAGATATTACCTATGTAAACATTATTTTTATTATTATGGCCTGGATTAGGCAAGGTTTAATTGAACTTTAAAAACTAGCAAACACTATCTATACATTGTAGTTTTAATTCAATGAAAATAAAAACGTTTGACTGACATAGTTTAGTGTGCACTATTGATGTCGGATCTTAACAGCCTACCTCCACCCTTCGCCACTGGAAGCTTCATTATAGGTAGGTATACATATTTAGAATATTATTGGTTCTACGGTTACTAAAATTATTGCTGTCAAATATTGTAAGATAAAATGTTCACATGACTCCCTCTAGGTCAGAGCTTCCTAATCAGTATGTTATGGTGTAAATAAGGCTCGGAAGCACTGCCTTTGGTATAGTCTAAACCAGTGTTTCTCAAACTTTTTCATAGCACGGCACCAAAAATCTGAAAAAATAATCCCCGGCCCCCTCCACCCAAAATTATCTAATACCTAGATATTAAATGTGCGCAATTTTTAATATCATGGAGATGATTTGGAAAGAACTTGCTCTGTTTTATCCGAAATGTTAATTGACTTTTCAATCCGCTGGATCGATGAATTCAAAGTTCGATGGATGTACGTGGCAACAAAGACCTGGGGACCTAGAACAGTGGAAGGGTCTAGTGGAGAAATTCATTTACCAGCGGAACGATCTCGGCTGCATTTAGGCCTCCTCCATACCTATTGATGCCTGTAGGCCATTGCCAATTCATCAGTATAATTGGATTTTATTTACTGTTGCTATTCTACTGGAAGATGACATCTGGAAGCATGTCCTTATCTTATGTAGAAAAACTCTGAAGTAGTTCTTAACACATATCGTCCCAATGAAGCCGAAGGCGCCTTTTTGGCTAATTTGACTTGCATGTATGACTTTGAAGTGCACGGATATGCTATCATTATCATCAACCCGAATCCACTGCTGGATGAAGGCCTTTCCAAGCTGATTCCACTTCTCTTGGTCCTGTGCGTTGCGTTGCGTTGCCACGTACTTCCGCAGAACTTTATCATTTCATCGATCCAGCCTCTAGGTCTACCTTGCGAACGTTTTGTACCTCTTGGATACCACTGGATACCGATTGTCTGTTTTTCGAGTTATGTATCTCCATTTGAGGCTTTTAATGAAGTCTATCACATCGCAAACTCTTGTCTGCTTCCTTATCCACTCATTCCTCTTTTTGTCCTTTCGCGTCATTCCCAGCATGCATCTCTCCATACCGCGTTGTGCTACTCTAAGTTTCTGGATCTCTCTTTTACTTAGGGTCCATGCTTCATACGCATATGTGATTACGAGAAGCACACACTGGTTGAACACTTTGCGCTTTAGGCACAGTGGAAGGTCACTTTTGAAGACATTATTCAGGTGGCCAAAAGCACTCCAGCGAACTCTGCGAACAATTTCATCACATGCTATAAATTTACCAAATTTTATTATGCCAAAGACCAGAAGTGCTACTGGCTCTAGAAATGGGCGTAATAATGACCTTACTTTTCACTAAACTGCGCACCTAAATATGGAATATAATAAGACACTCTTGTGGCGCATTCGTGTAAAAATGTTACTAGTCTATGTATTAAGACAGTATACAATAGACAACAAGACCCCACATAAGTTTTATTGTTATTTAAATCAAAATTGTAACGCTCATAATAATCCTAGGATAAGATAATGAATTCCCAAAAATGTTTAAACTTGATTTTATGTCAGAAGTGTCATTTTGCACATTGGCATGGTTGGGGACGTTATGAATTAAGTGGTTAGGTCATGGCTCCCACAAAGGGGGGGCTGACAGGTCTCTAGCCTGGGGGCCCGGGCTCGGGGGGGGGGGGGGGGGTGTGACGGGTTAACCAGATAACTGAGATTAAACATCACATTTTTTCTGTAATAGTAAAAAAGTCGCCTGCTGCGCTATTTTACTTCAGGGATATACCTACACATTTTAACATATGCGATTGTGCGTTGCAATACTTCATAATTTAAGACTATGTTCTAATGGATTCAAGCTCTGTACTATTCCATTTAAGTATTACAGAGCTTGAATCCATTAGAATTTAAATTCCATCAAGTACCTTCAGTCGATCATGTCGATAGTATTAATATTAAGACTTTGTGTTAAAATATACAAAAAACCACTAAAAATACACTGAATACGCTTAATTTTACCTCGAACACCTTTGAAAAACGCTGTCGAAGAGTGGAGGTAGGCCGTGGAGATCTGACAAGTGTGCATTATTTTCTTCGGATTTTCTCAGCCCACCTATACCGTTATCTTTTGATATCATCAGGTTTTAATTAAATTTTAAAAACTAACCAATTCCAACTTCAATTTGTATTCTTAGTTCAATGAAAACAAATAAGTATGACTGACTAAGTGAAGTGTGCTATATTTATATCGAATTTGACAGCCTACCTACATAGCGTCAAACTGACTTTAACTTTAGTGATAAATAGGGGGCCCGCCAAAGGTCCTGGCCCGGGGGCCCGCTTCATGATGTGGGGACCATGGGTTAGGTAGACTGATTTAAATGTGGATGGGTGAGGAGAATTCCATGACCCAGTCCGGGTTGTAGTGCAGATGGTAATAAAGATCTTTGCGGCAAAATTAAAACTTAACTACGCACATGAATGTATTAATAACGTAGTCTAAATGAACTGTCAGTAGTAATTTTATTTTTAGCTGTTTATTGCGCCCACATCTATCTTAAAAGTCTAAAGCATTTCTGACGCTGATAGTTTACAAAAATAAGAACAAAATTAATTTGTGACGTCAGTGCGTATTATTTTCGTTCACCAAAAGTAAGTTTCATGTATTTAAACATTTTGAATTTATAAAAACAGGTAACTTAGTTGTCTTACATATATCAGTGATGCTCAACTCTTCTATCAGTAGATCTATTCCAACCTTGTAACTCCTTAACACATAATAACACCATTTCGTCTTAGGGGTGTAGGTATTCTGTGAGTTTGACAGTAATATAACAGTTGGAACTCGTTTTGCTATGTGCTAGGTCGTGCTTCTTCAATGCTATGGCACACCTCTGCAGTGTGCTATTGTTAATGTCACACTAAAAATAAAAGCTCGAACAGTGTCATTTCATACTAAACGCACAGAAAACCCCCAACGGTACACCCAACGGGACTTGAACCTGTATCTGCTGAATTCGCGCCATTTTGCTTTTCCTATTAAGGGGGGACATGCTCGTCGTAGGTCAAAATTGAGTTTTTATTGTATTTTCAAACCATGATCCTGGACACTCCTTAAACGTTGTAGATAATCTATTTATATAATTTTGAAGCCTTATTATCCTTTATAGTTATTTTAAACATTTGATGACTGCATAAAGTATTTTTGTTACATAAAATAGTATTCTTTTAAACCTCTCGCTCTAATGTTTTAGAATATAGTCATATTTCGGTACATAACTGTGCAGTGGTGTTAAGATTTTTTACGTTTATTAATTTTTAAACGCATTTATGAAACCATTAGTATAATTTATTACGAGATAATTTTTGTAAAATATTCACGATAAAAAATTATATTGATAATCTCTGTGATCCCAAATTTGACAAGAATTAGACATTTTATTATTCAAAAAATCGGCAAGATTAACACATTTGAAGATGATTCTAAAGATACTCATTATAAGCTATGTCTTTGACCATTCAAGTGTGACAAACATCTTACGAATAATGATTGCTTTATAATAATTATTGACCTAAGAATAAGGTAGTGTTTTTTTGAAATACGCCATTTCTTTTGGCATTCCCCAGTGATTAAACTACAACATACGGCCGTAGCCATAAATTGACAAACTATAATTAAAGTAGGGAGTAAAATTATGTTAACGCGCGTGTTTGAACATGTACCTAACCGATTTTTTTAAAAAAAAATTTAAACGGTACAGGTTCAAACACGCGTCAATATCATTTTACTTCCTACTTTAATCTCTTTAAAAATATATAAATAGATTATCTACAACGTTTAAGGAGTGTCCAGGATCATGGTTTGAAAATACAATAAAAACTCAATTTTGACCTACGACGAGCATGTCCCCCCTTAAGCTGGAACAATTATTATAAAATGGCCAATTTAGCCGTGTATTATTTTTATGATATTTCTCTTTACTATTCTCATTATCCTCTTAATTCAGTTTTTCTACATGTCATGCTGTGAACGTCTTGAATTTATAATTTGAAAAGTTCACTATATGTAAAATAAATCATTTCGAATTTTAATTTTCCGCATAATTATAATATTTTCCCTCGGTTTCTGTGTATTCGAACGTAACTGCATACATCATCTTCAAAGCGGAATGCGTGTGAAATATACTATGTATGTTATTATTATCATTCAGTGTTATATGCAACGTGCACCAAGCTTTAGCGAAGGAAGAAATCAAATAAATGGCACGATGGGCCTCGGGTTGAGCACCACTGTGCTGTGTTTTGTATATTGGGTAGTTTGGTGACATATCTGACTGGTGTGAAAAAGGTCCTGGATACGATATGTTTTCATTTGCGTCAAAAATATGGATGTTATTTCTCCAATGAATATTTATTTGGATCGAGGACTATATAAATATTATATTCTGTGATATTTCCCAAATCCTACTCCGTGTATTAGTCTCCCAAAATGGAATTTTGTGTTGTTTCTTTGCAATATGTTTTCTCCTGAATAATTAAAATTTGGAAAAGCTTGTTACTATTAAGGGAGCACTAAAGTAGGTCGACCGCTATAATAGGTGCCTTAGAACTGTCCTGCTTAATTCGAAATGGTGGTTGCCTTATACATAATATAGTTCACATTTACTATTCTGGAACTTTCAAGTGTTATGTTTAAACGACACCCTCACTTCGTTGTTTTGACGAAATAGGTCACATTTTTGCCTTCTCAATATTTACTGTTCATAAACAAGTGTCATGTACGACGATTGCTTTTAGTTATGTAAGAAGAATAAAAAAAATAATATTTCTTTTTTGTGATAGCGTAAGGCTAAGACAAAGTGCTATTTAATTTGTAACCACCCAATGTCATCAGCCAAATAGAATAATGTTTCTTCAAGTTGAAGAATGACAATGAGAAAGTGTGGTAGATTACTGCCAGTTTTGATACTGCATAGTAGATCACAGCATGGACCCTACATCCTGAAGCGTGCCCCCCCTACCTATCGCTAAGGTAGTGTATGGTAGTGGTAGGTACTGTGATACTCTAAAGTAGCGTTTTCCAAATGGTTTTTGGGTTACAATCATTGTATGTTTTGCGATTTTTTTTGTGTTATTTAATACATCCACTTGAATTATGGTTAGTTGTTGGGTTAAGAATAATTAGTTAGTTGTAGTTAGTATTGAGACAATAATAAAAATTGGATCACACAATCGCATATTTAAAAAATATTAACACCAGCGTTGTAATATAGCGCTATTTTTTTTAGTATTAGAGCAAATTTGTAATTTGTTTTTATCTCACTTATCTGGTTAACCTGCCACGCCGGGCCTCCCCTGAGCCTGGGCCCCCAGGCCATGGATCACAGCCTACTTGAAGGTGGACTTGCGTGACCTATACGATGGTTCGACAAAGTGAAGGACTATGCTAAAAGACGTTGCGATAGTCGTGAGATTTGACCCCTAATAAGTACGATGTTGAGTTGTTATTAAATATACATAGTTTGGTACGAGTATCAATCACTTTGAAGTAAAAACATCTGAAACATTCCTAGAAGTAATTCAATACACAAAGAAGTCGATAATAATACTGTATTACATCAATCGGTCCGATTGACGTAGATATCTATGTATGACGTAGGTATACACACCTATATACATAATTTTATTGGATAATACACTTTTTATGCATTTAATCACTGTCGACTTAAAAGAAAAATAAAACATGTCGTATATGTACCAGCCAGTGGCGAAGAGTGAATTTTGGAAGTAGGTATGTTATGGGAGAGATAAACTTTCAATTTTATTAATTTATCAAAATACTAACTATAATATTAATATTCAATGGCGTAGATTTTTTTTTTTTTGAAATGGTCTAATTTTTAATTATTTGCTTGAAACCTGATATTGAAAAATATACATACAATGCAGCACATATTATCTAGGTAGATATATTGCGACAACTTTTACATTATATTACGTATCGATGCCTATGTTATTCTCTTACCTTCAAGTTCATGTTTTTTCTATCAATGGCTAAGGGTGGAGGTAGGCTGTTAAGATCCGGCATAAATAGTGCACATTAAACGTTGTTGGTTATACGTATTTGTTTTTATTGAACTAAGACTACAATTTACAGATGCTGTTAACCAAACCATAATAGTTTTGGTATATTTTCGGCGATACGACAAAATTATGCACACTTTTTCGTTCAAACTTATTTGTTTTCGTTGGATTAAAGATACATAATATTACACATACCTATTGTTAATTCATTTTTTTAAAATTCATTAAGTCTTGCCTAACCCGAACTATAAGATAAAAAACATTATTCTATCTATAAAATATCCAAAGTTATGTATGATTTAATTGCATAATTTTAGATATTTTATAGATAGACAAGTATTTTTTGATTATTATCTATTATGGCTTGGTTTCGCAGGATTTGATTGAATTTTAAAAACTAACCAACACTACGTATCACTGACAAAGTTTAGTATGCACTATTTATGGTCTATCTTAACAGCCTACCTCCACCCTTCGCCACTGCTAGTTATATATATTCAGTATTTAATAAAAAATGACATAATTATTCATAAGTACAAGAACTTCAATAGTTACGACATATGTTACGATTTAGTTAGTAATGTTATGTATTATCTTAATTGATCATAAAACACATGACTCTTGATTAGTGTAATTTAAAGTACCTCAATTTAAACTTATTGATACTTATAGACGAATTGATAGCACTCACGCGGAACGTGAAAAACGTGAGTTCAAGTCTCACTCGGGAAACCTTGTATGTTTATGAGGCTTTTCAAAATTATGTTTTTTTTTTTTGAAAAATTACTTGTATTACCTAGTTTACGCTCCGTTAGCATCACGTGATTTTTTAAAATGAATAATCGTGGAAATATTACATTTAACAAGTACCTAGCTAATAATAATACGCTCAAGTTCTTTCTAATCTCACAATTTTCCATATAAAATATAATATTATGATTTACTTATTATATTATTAAGTATAATAAATTTTACGACTTTTATGAATTTGTTTACGGCCGGTGTTGTAAAATTTTATTTCTCTGATTTTTATTTTTATTTGATAAGTGCGAAATTTTATAGCAGAAATGCCATAAAACAAGCACATGCAATAATACCATGTAGGACGAATTTCATTATTTTACTGTCGGGTAAATGCATGATAATATTATTATGAATTCATACAAATAATGCGTGTTCATGAATAAATACCTACATCTGATTATTTCTTTATGTGTTACGTTTTACATTGGCAGAATTATTGTGTTTTGTGTAGTGGTCATAATATTCAGTGTTGCCAATTTTTTTTTGTTGGATGTAGCATTTTTTACTCGTTTGCAAATATCGCATCTGGCATTAAATCGTGCGTTTTTATCGTATCTTAAATCAATCTATTAAATCAATTTAGCAAAGCAAAAACAAAGCCAAAAATAATAAGTAAGTACCTACCTATAGCAAAAGAAATAAAATTAAAAAAAAATCAACAATTATTATTCAAGAAAAATACAAATCAAACTATAAAACAGAATTTTAAAAACATATTACATAATGCGTCGCTAAAAATGTCTACATCTCTGGGGAGTGCATTGAGCAGCCGCACAGCCCTCGCTATTAGTGCCTGGTGATCTTGACATGAGGAAACAGCTTTCACCCAAAATAGGTCATGGCAACCACGCATGTAATTGACGGGCTCATAAAAATTCAAATTTTCTAGAATATCGCGATTGGAAACCATACCACGTGAGAGCAGGGAAAATGCTTTAAGAGCACAAATGACCTACGAGCTTCAAGAGAATGAAGATATCGGAGAATTTTCTTCTGGACCCGTATATAGATTGATTATAGGTAGTGATACTCCGCGTGAACTAGGCTGCTCGCATACCAGAAACCTTTGTATGTCTGGAAGAAATTAGTGTCGCAATGTATGCCAAAAATGCATCGTCATATGCGCCGCGCACGGGTCTAGGACGATTTAGCACCGGACAACTGGACGCCACGGAATTCGAAAATAAATAGACGTTAGGTACTTATAGGTACTTTAAAAAAATATTCAATATTATTATTTATATTTCAATGATTATATTATGATGTAATAGTTGGTTAGAATGTAAATATGCAGGCGTAAACAATGATTTAATCGTGCATATGTTTAAGTTCCAACGAAAAAAGACTTTTTTATTTTATATAAAGCCTTAGGCATGGTAATTCTCAATCCGCGATAAAGAATACATTATGTTAAGAGTAAAATGAATTCAAACTACTAAGCAGTAGATAGAAACTGATTAAAATACCTCGTCTACACGTGTCTACGACAGTGCGGCGTCCAATTGTCCGGAGGCCAGTTGTCCCATTCCCCCGCGCACTAAGCAATAACGAGGGAAACATACAACCTACTGCTACAGCGTATATCAATTAATTATTGTGCGGTGCGGCACACAATTAACTAATGAAAGCATCGTACTATGCTTCACTCAAAAGAAGGGGTGTGCTCGGATATTTGTCAGATGGAAATAAATGACGTTGTGTACCACTGCTATGGATCTTCCTTTTCTTTTTCTTCTTCTTCTTCCACCCAGTCACGACCCAATATTGGGGCATAGGGCAAGCACAAGTTAGTGCCACTTCCCTCGGTCCATCGCCAAATCTTGCGCCTCCCGCCATGTCAGACCTGCAGCACGCTGCATGGTGAGGGAGGGGCGCCGACGGAACCCTTGAGGCTGTGCCACAAGGGTACGAAGTGTCGCACTCTTTGGCGGCAACCGGAATACGTGTCCCAACCACGTAAAGCATTTCTTCGTGATAACCTCATTCACCGAAGGCTGCTGTGTCTGCTTGGATGTTTGTAACGCGGTCGTACCAATGTACCCCCATCGATTCTCAAAGCTCAAAAGCCGAGACTCTTGAAGCTTAGTAAGATGCCACGTCTCACAGTCATACAGGAGCACAGGTAGCACGCGTTAGTATAGTTAACTATAAAATATATTATAGTCTATAATTGTATGTTATATGGGTTAGTGGTTTCAATGCAATTGCCATTCGATTGTAATGTTTATCCAGTGGCGGGCTGCGCCACCTTGACCTTCTGTTTGGTTTTTTCATGTTTGATACCGATTTCAATCAGTTCGGGGCGATATAAATACCGTTCAATACGCCACATCGCCCACAGAATAATGCATAAATGATACGAAATCGAGCGACCTACGCTGCGCCTCGGTCGGCCGGCGCGGGAAATCAGAATGCTGCCGTGACGCAAATCGTCTTCCCAGACGGCGCGATGGGAAAAAATGGCGTACGTCACTGGCACACAGGGCAGTGAAAACGGTATATATTATTATGGCGATTTTTTTTTTTTAAAGAGGAGTTTTTTATGATTTTACCGAGGTTTTAACTGCGACTCGAAGGGGATCCGCCGATCGGGTCCTCACTCCAATTCTGTTAAAGAACTTTAGGATTTTGCCAAGCTCTTCCGTCTTACCCACCGCCAGGGCACCTTTTAATTGGTCGACATTCTCAAAGATATCCGTAATTTGCAGCTGTACTCTGTGTCGTGCATATTTAGGACATAGTACTGCTATATGTACAATGTCTTCCAAAACATCACATTCATCGCAGAGCTGCGAATCACTTCTTCCCATGAGGACATCAAATCTTTTACCCATTGTGTGCCCTGTTTTTAGCCTCTGTATCAGCTTAAGCTCGTTCCTCTTCAAAAGGGACTCTACAAACCAGGGTACCAACCGTGGGGATCGTACAATGGACTTACTCCATTTCCCTTTTTCTACGAATGGCGTACAAAACAATGTCGATTGAAATCCGTTAAGCTCCATTATTAACTGAAATGATAAATTATCTAAAACCATATATCAAATACTGTTTCAATGATTTGTATTGACCAATTAATGGAAGAACTCAGAAAACTTGAAAACTGATATTGAGAACATTGTATTTATCATTTAATTGTCGTTCTTTCAATGCTATGCTAGTTCCATTAGCATTAGACAGTGGTGAACAGCACCTTAATTATTCTGATTACTGTCCAGCCACGGACTTCTGTGGGTCTATTCTATACTTATCGACCGCTAAAGTGATAAATATTATCTATCAAACTTAGGGTGGGTTTGTATCAAAATATTAGCACTTATTGTAACAATTACAATCAGTTGGTTGTAATTATTGCAATAAGTTCTATATTTTAACAGCACCTCTCTTGCTGCCGTTAAAATATAGCACTCGATCGATAAGTATAGAATAGACCCGCTGCTCATTATCTAAATATTTAGTATCCTAATGTAAAATAAAACAATATACCTAATCTTTAAACAGCTTTAAAATAACATATTCAAATACTATTGAAAATTTTGTTTTTTATAATTTTGCTAAAACTGTTTGAATTTTGATGTTGATAACCCCTGCCTTCGTATTATAGACGTATCGCAAATAGTACGACCGCAAACTGCTGAATAAGTTATTGCAAACGCTAACCTATGATGAGATTCAGTGATATAAAACCGGCGGCTGAAAATCCAATCTCGCTCCTCTTTGGAGTTTAGTTTAGATATATATTATATACGATAGCATGTCTAAAACTCTCAAAATTGAAAATTTCTCATATTTATTTTATTGGATTCTTCTTTTGGTCGATCGCAATATATACGAATATTGTGTATTTTTCTTTAAAAATAATAGGTATCAATTTTTGGCAATGTATTGTATTGATGAAATGTCATTGTTATGTTTTGCTATTTATACTTTCCACTACATATGGAGTATATAGATTCCAAAATTTTCTTCTTCTTAGACCATGTTCACTCCATATGTTTTCCCATATTATGCCAGCATCTCGTAGTCACATCGTCGTACCATGTAGGTAGAGTGGAGACCATGTGGATGGTATTCATTACGCTGGTTGGCACTAAGAAAGTGCAGATCAGGTTGAGATTTTCGTAGGCGTCCTTCACTTTAGATCAAATAAAAGGCTGTGTGGGCCACTCTCTCATCTCCTCGTTTCTGGCAAAGGTATACCACTCAGTATCCATTGCAAGCATCGGTTTTTGAACATCAGTGTACCAGTGGCGAATGGTGGAGATAGGCTGTTAAGATCCGACATAAATAGTGCACGTGACGCTAACGGAGCGTAAAATAGGTACTGCGAGTAATTTTTCGATGAATAAAAAACATAATTTTGAAAAACTTTAAAAACATACAAGGTTGGACCGAGTGAGACTTGAACTCACGTTTATAACTTTCCGCGTGAATGCTATCAATCCGTATATAAGTATATGTAAGTTTAAATTGAGGTACTTTAAATTACACTAATCAAGAGGCAATCTGTTTTATGATCAATTAATATAATACATCAACATGACATTACCAACTAAATTGTAACAGATGTCTGGCGCTCGCCATTTTCTTAATTATTGACGTCCGTGTACTTATGATTAATGAAATTATTATTATGTTATTATGTATTAAATATTGGATATAATATATATACATATATCAGTAGCTAAGGGTGGAGGTAGGTTGTTATGTCCGACATAAATAGTGCACACTAAACATTGTCAGTCATACGTATTTCTTTTCATTGTACTAAGACTACAATTTACAGAAGGTGTTGTTTAATTTTTAAAATTCAATTAAACCCTACGAAACGACGCCATAATAGATAATAGTAAAAAATACTCTTCTATTAATGATATATCTAAAGTTATACACAATTTTGGTTATTTTATATATAGAATAATATTTTTATCTATAATGGTTTGTGTTAGACAGGCTTTAATGTATTTACAAAAACTACACGTGTAATAATGTATTCTTAATTTAACGAAAACAAATAATAATGAATGAAAAAGTGTGCACAATTTTGTCTGATCGACAAACGTATACCAAAACTATTATGGTTTGGTTGAGGCAAGGTTTAATTGATTTTTAAAAACTAACCAACACCATCTATAAATTGGATTCTTAGTTCAATAAAAACAAATATTTTTGACTGACAAAGTTTAATGTGCACTATTTATGTCGGATCTTAACAGCCTCCTTCTACTCTTCGCCACTGCAGTGTACGGCCTTAATAAAACAATATCTATTTCTATCGAATACTTATTGTTATTCTGAAAGGCTGTTTCAATAATGCTCAACCAAAAAAACCTAAATCGTGAACTGAGTTTCTCAAAAAATACAGTGTCTCAAATAGATAGGTCATTCACTTAAATTTGACAGATTTTCACGACGTTTCTTTTTAATATAGCAGTCGTCCTTGCATCAAATAAATCCCCAAAATCTTTTCCATCGTAAATTTCAGATTTCTTTTGATTTTACTTCACACGTCAGATACTGTTTTAGAATTTAATTCAAGTGTTCTTATCTATATTAAAGACGTGCGCACTGATGTTATGAATATTTTTTATTGAAACTTAGAGTAAGTAGGTACATATTTACACTTATAAATAATAATAAATAATTACTTGAACATACTAACTTTCCATTTTCTCCAGTAGCATATTTTCAGTCAGCATACCCCCCCCAAATAATTATGAGAGTAGGGAATCCAATCCCGAGCCAAAATTCTGATCCTGGGATTTCGGGATTACAATTTGACAATCCTGGGATCCCGGGACTGGTGCCGGGATTGGCATTTTTTCCATTGTTTAATATAAAATTTTTATATTTACAAATAACATTGATAAAAGCAGTCAAAAATAAATCTAGTATAATTTATACTATTTGAGACATTTATTGTTAATATTGTATACGTTCAGTCTTGGAAATACATAAATTTAATGGAGTAAATAATATTGTAATATAAAAAGGAATGTTAATTTAATATGAGTTTGCTGTTTCTGATAGTAAAAAATTAATGAATGGGTTAGCGAGATTTAAAATAATAAAGCAAATCATGATGTACTTATGGCCTTTCCGCTTCACAAATCTAATTAGTCAGCCAAATATGAAACTGCCGTAAAACGTATGAGATCATGGTGGAATTATTTTGTTAATAGTGTGAAGCCATTGATTTTTCCAATCTTTCTCATTTTTATTAATTTATGTGAAAAAATAAAATGAATCGGCAACTTACACATGGCTATAAATCAAACGTCATTCAAACTCAGTTTATTTCTAATGTAGTTATTTGTTATTAAAAGTATATTTCTGTTATATTTTCGTTTTTATTTTATTTTCCATAAAAATTGATAAAAAAATCAATCCCGAAAGTTTCGGGATTATGTTTATCAATCCCGGGGTTCATAGGTATCGAAAATAGCTCGGGATCCCGGGATTGGAATCCCTTGTTGTAGGTACTAGATATAGATTATGTAACATATACATCGTTGTATTGCTTTCATATTTTAATACAAACAAAAAGGTCCCTAACCTAAGTATTTATTATGCGTTAATTATTTTGACAGATTTTAATAATAATTCTGAATAATTTGAACGATTTATCGAGAGTTGAAAAAAACTTGTTTTTATTTGGGATCTAAGTCATAGTTTAATTTGACACAGCAGAATTCCAATTATAGAGATCAAGGAGCAAGTATTTTAACATCCGTTCTACAGTAGCCATTCATTATAATTTATTTATAATAAGTGAAGATGTTTAGATGCTTCTACTTGAAATGTACCGAAATGTCCTTGAAATCCTGGCGACTATAGCCTCGTTTCTTGGAAAATTAATACAGTGCGCTCTGTTTTGTGAATTGAAGAACATATTAAATTAATTTACATTGCATACTTTTTCTTGAAGTTTAATACGAAACGCTTGGTATGTAAGTATAATATAAAACATTTTAATATTTTTGAAAAATAATTATCGAGTTCTCCGGTTCATAAAATTTTCCTTTCGAGCACTGTATTATACCGCTACCTGTACCTATATGTTTGTTGTTAGATTACATTGACTGCAGTGGTGAAGGGTGGAGGTAGACTGTTAAGATCAAACATAAATACTGCAAACTAAAATTTGTCAGTCATACGTTTTTGATTTTATTGACTACAATTTTACAGATGGTGTTGGTTGGTTTTTAAGAATCAATTAAATCCTGCCTTAACCAAACCATAATAGTTTTTTTATGCCATGGGTGATCCGACAAAATAGTGTACACATTTTCATTTTCGTTGAATTAAGAATATATATCTACACATGATTTTAGTTTATTTTTTTAAATTCATTAAGCCCTGCCCAAATCAATCCATAATAGATTAAATATATTATTCTATTAACTATTAATATATTTTTATACTATATATTTTTAGACTATATATTTTTAGACTATATATTTTTAGACTATATATTTTTAACTATTATCTATTATTGGATTGGTTTTCGCAGGGTTTAATTGAATTTTAAAATTAACCAACGCAATCTGTATATTGTAGCCAAAGTTCCATGAAAACAAATACACATGACTGATAAAGTTCGTGTACAGCCTACCTGCACCCTTCGCCACTGGTTCACTGTCATACAGTGGAACTCGGTTATAACGATCACGTAAACAGCGAGATCTCGGATGCAATGAGGAAATATTCGTTGACATTTTGGTTTCTGATTTTCTCCATACATTTATTTACTTTTATAACGAACTACTTGTCGGGTATACCGAGCAAAACTGTTAATTTGTCGATCGCTTAAAAATAACATTTTCGATCCTGAGCAATAAAATCCGACCGGTCAGTTAACTAGACTGATGCCGCCGGGATCGGATTCCATTTATGACACTAGTTAAGTGTCTAAGTACCTAATTGGTGTTTTCGCTGACAACATTGAAAAAGTATCCACGCATATAGTTTTTTTTTTTATTAGAATTATCAATAACCATGGCCTTGTTTTTTCGTACAAGGTCGTTGTTAGTAATTTTTAACAATCACAAATACCCAGGCTTTGAGAAAAACACATAAATATTGTGTCCTCAGCGGGAATCGAACCCAGATCTCTCCGGTGGAAGGCCAGCGCCTTACGCACTGTACCACAAGAGCCGCCTCCACGCATATGGTTAAAATTTCATCTAAAAATCCAAGCTTTCTGAAGTCAGTAGGTATTCTACCTACCAGCGCCGGGGGCTCAGCACTGCATTCCAATAAACAACTTCTTTTGTAGTTTATGAATGCCATGCTTATTTCGTGGATTTTTATGATGGTTTTCAGATTCTTTATGTTCTTTGCTTAAATAGAACGTGGCGCGAAAAATGTTATATAATGAGAAAATTCAGTCGGTCCCATCTTCCTTCTAATAACCATGTTTGGCTGTATTTTGTTATTACTATTTTTTAAACTTTGCTATGACGTCGTAAAAGCTCTGCAAAATAATTCCTAAATAAAACTTTAAATCCGCGTCAGCCGAAATGTTTTCGAGAATCCGTGTTAAGTGGGCCTCGCCCGGTTTATCATAAACCTTCAAGTTACCAACAAATTAGTTGGCAAATACACTCGTCTCAATGACAGAAGCTTAGGCGCTCATTTATTTTCACGACAACCACTTCGCGAACAGCGTTCAAAGCCAACTTGTAACGAGTTGCGAACTTGAACAAGTTAGTTTCTAGTTTAACTTTAACGCTGTTCACACTTCACGGCCTATAGTCCCTGTCGTCCTTGTGACGTCACTATCAAATAAAATTATCCTAATTGTTTTTACGAAAGTAGCGTTGTTAATTTAGCGTTTCTCTTGCCAGATATAGCATTTTTCGACAGGCGTCTAGCTTGCAAAAAACGCAACTGGCTTGTGGCGTTTTTACTAGCATTTTTGATACCTCCCGCAGCTTTTAAATGTGTTGAAAATACGCTAGATATTTATTTAGTTTATTTATTTTTATGCGCATTAAATTTCTGACCATCAGATAGCTACTTAATGCAGGTTTGTCGGTGCCTATTTTAGTATGCATCGTGAGAAATAAAACAACATACACTTGTAACCATAGGAATATATCTAGCTTGAAAAAAACGCATCTGGCTTGTGGCGTTTTTACTACCATTTTGACGCGTCTTGCAGTTTTCAAATGTGCTGAAAATATGATAGATATTTAGTTTATTTATTTTTATGCGCATAAAATTTCTATCAGATACAATATACTTAATACAAGTGGATCGGTACCTATTTTAGTATATGATATATACTAGTAGTATATAATATTTATACTAAATATACCATATGATATTATCGTGAGAAATAATATTAACACTTGAAACAATATGAGTATAGGTAAATAGCCTTATAGTGAGCTCAGGTAGGTGTAGGTATGTGACGTCAGTTTGACGATTATCGGAATGACATGAAATGAAACTTGAACGCCGTTGACAAAATATAGGCATTTGTTGTCAATTTTCACATATATTTCTTTTAAAATGTATAAGATTTTTAGACATTTTTTTCGATTTTTGCACTTTTTTCGATAGGCGAAAGGAAAGATATTGACTTCGTTCTTGGTAGAACAAATAAATTTACTCAATTTTACAAAATCTAGCGTATTTTCATGCCAAATAGCTTGTTTTCATACCCCGTCTGGCATGTTTTTGTCAACGACAATTGGAAATACTGCGTGTGATCGTCCACTAGACAAGCCATTCCAACTTCAAGTAGGTACCTATGCTGTGATCTATTAACAATTATCGCACTCTGCCAATTGTCATTTTTTAACTTAAACAAACGTTTTATTACGACGTTTTTATTAGCTCGTATTCTTGTTTGTCCGGTGGTTGTTTGTCTAGTAAAAATCTTGCAATCGATTTTTAACTAACTTCCCGACTAGCTAGACATTTGAAACTTTTAGAATTTATCAGAACACGATGCCAATGCATTCTTTTAATAGTTTTAGCCATCTTTAAGCAGAATTGAATTTATTTTCAGTTAATTCTGTTTTGTATGGAAAGTTATTTCAGAAAAATCCGTAAAAAGTAAAAGACTATTATTGGTTACTAAGGGGGTGATCCTAGCAACTAAATTATTAATATGTACGTGCGTTACTATGGAAATCAAAATTAAATGTCTAAATGACATTTCATTATTCTATATTTTTTTGTTTTTATTTACTTCATATCAAGTACAAGTTTGAACATATTGAGCATAATTCAACAGACAATTTAAAAACGTTGTATATAAAAAGTTATTTTTATCTTGTAATTTTTTTTTTGACTGATGACACTAATTTTGGCCTGCTTTTTGACACTCATTGCATGGTGCGTCAAATTATACACCTGCTGTTCAAAGAGTCTACTGCATGACGGTAAGGGGAAATTACGCGCGGGATACATCTTTTCATTATCTCACTCCTCCGGCAAGGTGTCGGTAAGTTGATAGGTTACGCGGTATTCTTTGTGTTTAAGTTGAAAACGACATTCATATGCTTTGGTTAAAGAAATAAAAATCTGAATAGTTAATGCTTCAAGCAATAAAATCATTTTGAGTGCATATATTACAACTGAATGTACCTACCTAAACGCATTTTATATTTTCACTCACACTCGTTTCCTACGCGGTGGACATGCCTGCATTAGGCAATGATGGAAAATGACGCGTGTAAAAACGTAGTGCATCTGCAAATGTTGAAGATTTTTAGCATTTTTAAAGTTGCTACAGGACGGGGTAGACCATGGCCGCCTCAAGCAGATTCCTTCATTCAACTTGGTGTCGAGATCTTCGTCTCAAATTGATTACTACCAGCGCTCGTATTTTTTTCTCAATCCACCAACGTGATCTTGATCAACCATATGTACCCGACCCTTTGCTGTGTTTGATTTTGATAAATCTGATGACATCAGGCTCATAAAAGATCTCATATAGACCATGATTTTACCGACATCGCCACAATATCTTCTCGTCGCAGAGCAGGAAGCTCTCAGTGATTAACTGACTTTTATTTCATACGTATAATGATCTCACGCAAAATCCATACACGAGAGAAAACGTGAACGTGACATGAATGAAAATATTATGTACATCACTGGGTCTATTCACTCTATTCTATACACAAGGTGGCCATCGACGGCAGTTTATCATATTTGTGTAATGAGGCGGTTAATTGTTACAATAAGTTAACCGTCTAAACTAAACTGTCAAAAAGTGCTATGTTTTAACAGCCCCTCTCTTGGCTGTGTTAGCTTTTAGACAGTTTTGACAGTTTAGACAGCTAACTTATTGCAACAATTATAATACCTCAATACATAAATATGTTAGCCGCCCTGTGTATAGAATAGACCCACACACGTAATAATACCTAGCGAAAATCTCAGACAAACTGGCAACATACAATAATGATATTATTGTCACATAATATCGAAATTCTTTTAACAATCGTCTATAATAACTGTGTATTGATTTGTTTTTTTTTGCGATCTCGAAATAAAATTTAATATATTTTATTATACAAAAAATACACGTCTGTGATAGCACACGGTGGCGACTTGTCAGGCGTTTTTTTCAATTTGACAGTCGCTGATGGTTTTATTGAGTTTCGCTAGCTTTATTACATTTTTATAGTGTCAATACGCTGAAATGGTTCGTTCGGTGACGACTCGCTCTGCTCCTAAATACATATTATCATTTCTTATATTAAATATTATTATTATCCCATCAGACGTATCTCGATTTATTTGTTCTGTAAATATACTCCAGTTCTGTTTGTATTATTAATTATTATGGTCAGTTCTCTCTGTATTGTGTCAGTCTGTTTTGCGGTATCAATATTTAATTGTATATATCCAATGACATTAATATGGACGAAGCATCTAGAAAATAAAATGACACTCACTTTGTGTCGGGTCTGCCGGATGGCGAAATTCATATTTTAATATCGGTATCCTACGCTCAAATGAACATTCTGCTTGCAAGCGGTCTGGCGACACCGCTGGGTCTGCCCATACAAAATTTCTGACTGTCAGGTTTCGACTCCACCGTTATTATTGTGTTACAAAATGCCAATGTGCCTAGTTAAAAATTGTAAAAAAAATCTACTAAACACTCCAAGAAAGATGGGATATCACTTTTCATGTGTTAGTATTATTTATTATTTATAAAATGCCATTTTAAGATAATGTTTATTCAATGCAATTGAATGACAGAAACCATTGGACAGTCGCCTGTGATGCGCTGGGCTCACTTACGTCTAATCTCCGAGAAGTCGTAAGTAACCGAGAATCTGTTTCTAACGCAATGAGTCATGACACTAATACGCCATTACAATAAAGGTTATATTACTATAAATTCTTGAAGCTTGTATCGCATAATGGAAATGGATACGTCATATCGTCGGTGTTTTGTAAAAAGGGCGAATCAACCATTTTGGCGAAATCGAGTTTTTAATGAAAATACAATATGTACCCCACTAGCTTTGTTGTGTAAAAACGGCGAATTTTTATCTTCACAGGAAAGTACTTAAAAACGATAATCGACTAAAATTAAATTAATTAAAATTACGAAATAAAAAGCAAATGTGACATATTAGGCCATTTAAAATATTATATAAAAATACCTATTATAATGACAGTATTCTTTCTAAGCTTTATTATAAACTTGTTAGATATTTATAATCATCTACAGGTAAAAAACAAATAAATGTCAAAAGTTAAAAACCCTCCTCCTGTAAAGTAGCATTTTGGTTGATTCGCCCTTTTTACAAAACACTGACGATATGGTCACGTGACATATACCTATACATCTGTGAATGACTTTCATGCACAATTTCTCGTGCGCGCCGGTATGAAGTGAGTTGTCCATTTAATATGTCATTGTATATATCTATCGGATTTCATATCAACCACGTGACACTGGGCTTGAAACTAGTGAAAGCAGTGGCGAATGGGTGTTAAGATCCGACATAAATAGTTGCACATAAACTTTGTCAGTCATTCGTATTTGTTTTTATTAAACTAAGACTACATTTACAGATGGAGTTGGTTAGTTTTAAAATCAATTAAACCCTGCCTAAACCAAACCATAATAGTTTTGGTATGTTTTGGGCGATACGACAAAATTGTGCACAGTTTTTTATTCGTACTTATTTGTTTTTGTTGTATTAAGAATACATACATATTACACAGTCATATTGTTGGTTTGCTTATTTTGTAATCGATTGAGCCCTGCCTAAATTAAACTATAATACTAAATTAAACTAAAATATCCAAAGTTATTTATGAATTAATTGCATAGTTTTAGATAGTTTATAAATATACGAGTATTTTGTTTACTATTATCCATTATGGCTTGGTTTTCGCAGATATTAATTCGATTTTAAAAACTTACCAACTCCATCTGTAAATTGTAGTATTATTTCAATGAAAGCAAATACATATGACTGCTAAGTTTAGTGTGCACTATTTATGGCGGATCATAACAGCCTACCCTTCGTCACTGCTATGTATGATTTATAAATATTCTCTGGTGAGACTACATCGTATTACGATGCCATTAAATGGAGGAAATTCCTCTCAATCTCAACGCATGAAACAAAAATGGCGAACCAATAACAGCTGATATCCTGCTCTCGCATATGTCATCTGGAAATTCATCCATTGAAATACGAGGCTCGTGTATATACGTTTGACATTTCCCTCGTGTAATCGATCTCTATAAATATTTAACTCCCCTACCAATCCGGTGGAGGCGCTAAAAGTGTCACCACGCACTCGCCAACAGACGATAACATTAAGCGACTTTGTTGATATACGGGCACAGATATCATCATGTATTATCTATTTCTGAAAATACTAAAACGAGGACTCGCACATTATGACTTGTCATTTGAAGGGACGTAAAAGTTAATTCGGAAAACCATCAGCCTAATGGAAACATGATTGGTATATTGTACCTGGTTGTTGTTGGTGTTCGCCTTGCATACTGAAGAGTTGTTGTGAGTATTCAACTTATTTCGATTCTCGCAATTCTAGAATTCTCAAGAATTCGAGATTGGTTTCGTGATTTTACGAGATCTTTTTATTTAACGCTATACTTCAGCTGAGGCATGGTCTAAAAAGATCGTGACTAGGCGATGCGCGGATTGTGAAAATGACGCGAGCCGAACGAAATATAATTTGTCATAAAAATTCAACATGCGTCCTTTTAATGTCATATTTATTATTATATTCGTAATAATAATAGTATATTCATTGACATGTTTTATTTTTCAAGTACGTGCGGAACGTTTTTTAGTCATCTTTACACGATTTAAGAATATATTTCTCCGACGCCATCACAAAACAAATTGACGTGCTCACACATCCACTTCGAAATTTCGTTCCACCTACTGTTAAAAATTATTTGCCGTGTCACTTATGTATGCTCTTAAGGCATTACGCGTTCAGATTTTCGAAGAAAAACACCAGGAAATTTAATGAAATCCATATCAAGTCGAGACCCCTATTTATTGCTCTTCCAGCCAAAAAAATCAACCAGGAGTCCAACAAGTTACACATATTATGTACAAGTTGCAAGCTTGTTTTAGCTCATCTGGAAAAAATATTAGATTTACGTCTTTAGGTAGGTTTTAGCTTTTTTTCGGAAAGACAATCGTTGAAATCGAATCTCATTTAAAAAAATCTGGAATCTTCGAGCTTTTCGAAGTCTCTTATTCATGTGAGCTTAGAGGAAGCAATTTAAAATGTTTGTAATGCAATACTTAATGGATAGTATATAACGATTTTAGTTTGGTTGAACTGGTAGCCATAGAAACAATTATATTAGGCTATTACCTAAGTCTTGCTTGTTTATAGCCGCGATTTACAGATACCCGGTTTTGATGATTTGTTATGATAAATTGTCGTTTGCAGTTATTCGATGTATTACAAATATTAATCGATTTTTCCACATTTTAATTTTGACACTTTTTAGGTAAATGATTCTAATTACAGACGATTATAGCTCAGGTACTTATTTATTACGAAATATCTTCATCAACTGCAATATATGTTTCCAATGTGATTAAATATTACATATAAATGAACGGTTCTATACGTTTATCCTGGATACAGCGGCAAACACATTTTGAAAATAGCCGATATACTGGATTATTTGTTAGTTTGGGTTAGGTTATCCTAACAAATAATCCAGTATATCGGCTATTTTCAAAATGTGCATCCAGGATAACCGACGTGTACCAAATGAACGATAGTTGAACAATTATGGTTCTAAATTATAATCGATTTAAACTTTGCACTATTCCATTTGAAACGTTTTTGCGTCCCGGGTTTCGCTTTTCGGCATCTTCAGACACTATGTACACCCACCAAATGTTAAAAATACATACTGACGACGAATACAATTAATTCTAACTTATATTATATTAAATTAATACAATAAAGTAGATAAAAACTTTATTACCCACCTATTAAGTCAACAAATTATGAATAGTCGAAGTGTTTGTAAAAAAAACCCCTATCACTAATAATACAATCAATAGGCGTATACATAATCAAACCCTAATAAAAGATCATTAGATAATAATCAATAAATACTACATTCAAGAGGTCGAAAATCTAAGTTAATCTAAGTTAAAAAATCTAAGTTAGTTAAAGAAAAGTTAACTAATGACATAATATATCAATAATACCTATCAGTCTTTAAAAAGTTATATTAGATAAATATTCTTACATGCTAATTAAAATTATGGTTCTGTAAAACAGGGCAACCAGATGATGTACAACATAATATTACACAGATATTTATGACGAAATTGTTTGCAGAACCAAACTTACGTGGAGCGCATATTTGGCCACATGAACTTTATTTGTGACACCCCTAAAATCGTAAATGTTTAACTTAATATTATATTTGCTACCGGTGCTTACGCGTGTTTGTGAAATATGGACCTTTGGTATAAGACATATCTCAAGACTACGAGAAGGGAAACTTGGCATGGACAGGTGAGTGTTGGGCATAATTCGGAAAGACCGCTTAAGAATATTTACATAAAGAGGTAGAGTAAGTGGTGTGATTGGAGTCACTAATATGACAGTGGAACAGATATAATATCACTCGGTGAATTGTCAGCTGCTGGATAAATGCTGTCAATAATTAGTAGGCAGTAAGTGATAAAAACACCTAATATTGTTCATTTGTGCACTATTTATTTTTATTTTTAAGGCGGGTTTCGTTATTATTATATCTTTAATTTGTCCAAAACATGAAATAATTAACTATATTTAATCTTGATCACGTGTCTTTCCTATCTAGAAATGACAGCGAAAAAAATATGGGAGGTTAATTAGTACACGAGCTATGCCATGTTATTTTATTAAAGCTCTGTAAAGTTTTTTTCTTGTGACATGTGACATTATTAATATATAATATTATGTTTTAATATGTAGTCGATTTCGCGACACGCGTTCTCAATTTATTGTGTATCAATTTGAACAAGTAATAAAAACACGTGTTTGATTTCATTTGTAAATTCCACATAGTAATGTGTGACACGATCTATAGAGTATAAACCGACATATCAAAACATTGGAGAGACGACACGCGTTTTTTTTATTACGTTTGTTTTGAAGTCTCGGCTGATCTCCCTGTTGTGTAAACAAGTGGCGACAAAATACTCGGAATGTTTCAGCTGGTCAAAAAAAGCCCGGCGCCACGGGAGCTTTTTTACGACGCCCTTACATTCTGACGTCGCGACGCTATGAGCTTTAAACGGTCAAGACACTGCCCGGTCATTTATTTAGCCGCTATCAGCGTGACAGCTTTATATGCGCCGTGTTTATGAATTTGCTTACACTGCATTTTATTTTTGTATTTAAAATAAATATTATGAATGATATTGTCATCGATGCGGTTCAGTATTTTTAAATATTACAATTGCGTGAATGGATGAAGACGATGAGGATTTTCTGGGCTTTTCATATCACCAATAATATTTTTTAAATACTAGCCAATAATATACATATTTTGAAAACATCTCATGATATACCTACACACTAGAAAAAATGATTTTATATTTAAGGTACTTTTAAATTATGTATATTCAGTAGGTATATAGAATGTTATATGTTACGTTATACTGTTACACTAGTGAAGTAGATAAAAAAATGTGTTGTTTCGCAATACCCATTAGTGATCGAATTTTTAAGATTACGATAATCTGTAACGTTTGGCCTAGACTAGGTATTGCCAATCTACGATAGGAGATAGTGGAGAACAGAACATAAATTCGTAGTATTTATTGGTCATAAAAAAGTTATGAAAAAAATGGCGATTAGAAGTTGAATTCCATAAATGGATATAATGCAATGATTCCCAACCGGCTTCTGCGGAACTTTGGGGGTCTGCGAGAATTGGCAAACCATACAATCTGAAATAAATCTGGCAATAGAGCAAAAAGAGGTTTCACATGACCTATTTTGAAACACATAAGTATTTTTAAGTTAACTGTCAAAATTGAGGAATCCAATTATCAGTAATGAAGGCCATACTATGTTCATTTTATTTCTGTTAAATTTTTTACTATAACGTTATAGTTAGAGCACAGAAATAATTTATTTTCAATATATACTATTTATTGTTAAATGTGTGTTTATTAGCCTGCCCAATAGCTTTGAATAGAGGTATGTTAAAGTAACTAACCATCAAAAGTTCTTCGTGTATCTAGAAAATTTCTCAAGTTTTCCGCGAAACAGAAATGGTTGGGAATAACTGCTAATGTAACACGTCATGATAATTGTGTTTTGTATAGCGTAGAATTAAACTTTAGGTAATGTCATAAACGTTACATTATGGTATACAGTAGAGGTGAGTTGGAAATACTGTCACCAGTTTGTGTACTCAAGTTTCGGATGAAACTACCAATACTCGGTATGTGTGGTCCAATAAACTTATTCCAAAAAACTTATGATGATATCATCGCGAGTCACTGTTCTGTGCACTCGCCAGTTGGTAGACTTTCAACACTATTGACATTAAATACGCGCAAACGAGATAGCACTTGAATATAGGTATATTTTAATTTATTAGTCTATTGCGTTCGAATGTATGAATAAAAGGTCATACATTTTGTGTCGCAGCACAGTGGTGAGATGACGCACAGGCTTAAGCTTGTTATATGACCGCTCAAAGCATGTTTAAAATTTAAAAAATTATCACTGTTATTCATTTTTGTTAACAAGAATATTGTAACCTAACAGAAAAACAACTCATACATTTAAAATGTGTTTAATTAAAATTTTATAATAAATGGTACTTTTCGACAAGCGGAGCTCAGCGTATTTTTAGCGATTCTATTGAAGCCGATACACAGTCTGAGTTCACTGAGCCGATACGTATTTCAAATACTAATATAATATGGGGTTGGTTTTAGTTTCAGTTGAGTATGAAACTTTTGTCGCATACGCACGCCAAACGCTCTATATAGTATTCCAAGTACTTGTAAGTATTTTGGAACAAGTTTCTATACTAAGTATTTTTTGTACTGGTAGTAAGTATACTTAGTCTTCAAAATCGACCAGTTTTCCCATCTCTAGTATACAGTATACATACACCATAGTCGTTACTCAAATCTTGGCATCATATTTTTTACTGGCGTGTTTAGAGTATCTCTTCACATTTTAGATTTAGTTTGACAGTGAAACAAACAATATTTTACAATACAATTACGAAATTAACATTTTTTTAGAAGTTGACGACATTTCTTTTAATCAAAGCTTTTATTTTTTCAAAAGGAATAAAGATATTATTGTATTTTATTATAAATTAACTTTGCCTAGAATTATAGCCAATCTTTTCCACGATCCATAGAAATGAGCATTCACGTGTTATAAAAATAGCATTTCACATGCTATTCAGTGCAAAGCTTTTGGTATTTTTTTGAATAGAGCGGACCTTATTCAGATAGAATTGAATCATTCGCAAGTCGCATTTGGAATTTATTATTTTATTACCGATCACGGTGACTTTCATAAACGAACAACCTTTGAAAGGTATATAACTGTGAAGCTTTTTTGTTTACGTCACTTGCTAAGCTTTCGCTGGCACTTTGGACATTTTTTTACAATTTATTGTTTCATAAATTTCATGTTATGATTTATTTAAGGTAAGCGCTGTTAGTGTTACTTACATATGGATGTTTACACTATTTTTGTGATATGATTATACAATGTAATATTAACAAGTACGTATACTATACAGACATAATATCTGTACCTCAGAGGCAGACGGATGCAAGTGACAAATACCCAATTGTTCAGGAAAGCCAAAAAACATTTTTAAACAATTTTTATTTTAAATGAATACTCATAACTTCTAAGAAAATATACATAGAATGATCATTATTTTTTGTATTCTAATTCAATTACGAACGTAAACGTAAAAAACGAATAAACATAATACAATTTTATATCTATTTTTATATATATTTTTACCTCTAAAGATATTTTGTTGATGTGGATTTGTATCTTATTTACCTAGCCAAAATAAAACAAGTTATAAGTTAAAAAAATTATAGGTATAAATATAACAAAGCAAAACACATTTTTTTAAAAATTTTATTATGTCATCATCATCAGCCTGAATCTATTCACTGCTGGATAAAGGCCTCGCTAATCTCCAAGCTGATTCCACTTCTCTCGGTCCTGTGCATTGCGTTGGCATGTACTTCCTCAAAACTTTATCATTTCATCGATCCAGCGGCCTCTAGGTCTACCTTGCGGACGTTTTGTACTTTTTGAATACCACTGG
Source organism: Rhyacophila brunnea (assembly GCF_057557595.1). Taxonomy (NCBI): domain Eukaryota; kingdom Metazoa; phylum Arthropoda; class Insecta; order Trichoptera; family Rhyacophilidae; genus Rhyacophila; species Rhyacophila brunnea. The sequence continues at coordinate 36,961,274 of NW_028232871.1, read as the reverse complement.
ATGACTAGATTTGTCCAACGATTGTCTCTTCTTCGAGCTATGTGTCTAGCTCATCATTTAAAGCTTTTAATAAACTCTATTACATCGCAAACCCTTGTCTACTTCCTTACCTACTCATTCCTCTTTTTTTCCTTTCGCGTTATGCCCAGGATGCACCTCTCTATACCACGTTGTGCTAGTCTAAGTTTCTGGATCTCTCTTTTACTTAGGGTCCATGTTTCACACGCATATGTGATCACGGGAAGCACACACTGGTTGAAAACTTTACGCTTTAGGCACAGTGGAAGGTCACTTTTGAAGACATTATTCAGGCGGCCAAAAGCACTCCAGCCTAGCTTTACTCTGCGAACAATTTCATCAAATATACATACATCTATAGACACTTGTTGTGCCAGATAGATGTAGTTTTTCACCTGTTAGATCTGAATGGCACTGATGAGGATCTCTTTTTGGCCCGCAAAGCAGTTGAACATGACTTTCTTCTTTGATACATTTATTTTCAAGCTTACTTTGTTGCTTACTTCGGCGAGTTCCTGCATTCTGCTTTAGATGTCTTCTGAGTCTTGCAAACTACTATGTATTGTCATCGGCAAAGCACAGATGATGCACGTATTCTCCATTTATGGGGACCCTTGTCATTCCAGTCAAGTTGCCTGAATAAGTCTTCAAGGGTAGCTGTAAATAGTTTAGGTGAGATCGTATCACCTTGTCGGACTCCTTTGCTGATAGGCGCGATGGTTTATAGAGATTTTGTTGCGCTACTATATATATTATTGAAAATATTTATATATCACCCGGGGACTCCTTGATTTCTGAGTGCATCAAGTATTGAAAATTTCTTTATGGAATCGAACGCTTTCGCATAGTCTATAAAACCCATGGATAGTGCAGCTTGTATTCCTGTTACCGCTCTGATTTCTCTGGTGACTTGGGTATGATCCATAGTTCTGTATCTTCCTCTAAAGCCGGCTTCTTCTCCCGGCTGGTTCTCGTCTAGTACATATTGCAGATTATTGGATTTGCATCTTTCTGCTTCTAAGGTAGGTATGGAATTTGCATCTTTATGCTATGCTTTACATCTTTTTTATTATAGCAACTAGGACTTTCATCTCTCTGCCTGTAATAAATAAAGCCTTTAGCATGACGATTCAAAAAAAAAATCATTTTCCCCAAAAACGGAGTTGCATCCGTCTGCCTCTGAGGTACAGATATTATCATCGACGGATCTTTGAAACACTTTGGCGATCAATTATTGGTCTAACTAAAGCCTTTACACAAAATAAAAATAAACTAATTTTAATGTATGTTCATCATAATACAAGGAAGGTGATGGAGATGTGATATCATCATGCGTTGTACATGATATACTATTTTTTACTGGTTTATGCAGTGGACTTTAATTTGAAGATCCTTGTGGATTACGGATCTAGGGGAGGGTTTAAACAGGATGCTAGACACTGACCTTTTATATTGAGAGGTCTGACGCGCGCTGGAGCTGATTCGGTGTTCACGCACTCACGCACTGGTAAACGGACGGTTCGGACTGTCACTCTCACGGTTTCACTTGGGTTTTGGGATACATGATGATGACAAGTTTAGGATGGATGATAGACGCGACGTTCGCTCAAACCATATCAGATATGGCGCAATGAAGGTTGAACAGATGCATTTTAGATGAGTCACTCTGTAGTTAACGGCACCTCTTTCGTATCGTATCGCGATAGAGTCTTAGATTTAACAAGCCAGGGCGCGTCGGCTGTCTTTTAGTAACTTGATGTAACTAGTAACTACAATCACGGCTGACTCGACCCGTGAATGTGGTCGCTTGGTCTTGCGATAATAACTGTGATTTTTGGTAGGTAGAAAAAAATAAATGAGGGCCACCATTATTGGCCCAACCAATATCATAATATTACTCTTACTATCTAATAGATAGTATCTATTTTGCCAACCACGTGTTACGATTGTCTTTGAAGTGAAGTGTGCACAATATGACCAATGAGGGATGTAAATTAAATTATGTCTTGTACGGTATGTGTAGGGAGTGGTATTATATTGTAGATATCGCGGTAAAATTCGTTGTTTAATACTGTCGACATATATCGTCAAAATATTACTATTTCGACTTATAAATAAGCTAAAGTAGTTACCTCGTTGTAAAATTCTCATAAAACTTTCATGTAAAGTCACTTATTATACAAAGTACAGTTAGGTCCCAAAAGGATTACAAAATGGCTAGTAGAAAATCACCGTATTGAGCTTTGCATAATCCTCATGCAACATGCTTTGGCAGTAGGTACTTTGCTGTAACTACCTATCAAGTGAGCCGCAAACAATAGATATCCGTAAATATTAAACAACTTAAAAACAATTCTTGTCCAAACAAAACTCAAAACACAAGCAAAACTAGTTACAGTGTTGAGAGCTTAATCTTGTCTCGATTATGCAGTTTTATACTATGACGTGCCATTTTTTCTTCGTTAAAAATTAGTAAAAGAAGATGCTGGTTTGGTTGCATTACCTACACCAGACTTGAGTATGTAAAATTGCTATTTCCCTTCGAATAGGATCATATCGTCGGTGTTTTGTAAAAAGGGTGAATTAACCAAAATGCTATTTTACAGGGGTGGATTTTTAACTTTTGACATTTATTTATGAATTACCTGTTTATCAAGTTTATAATAAAGCTTTGAAATAATACTGTCTTTATAATTGGCTTTATAATATAATATTTTAAAAGGCCTAATATGTCACATTTTCTGTTTTTTATCCGTTAAGGTCGGTTCGGATTAGTCGAGTAATTTAGTCTAGTGGCGAGTAATCCAGTAACTAAACGTGTACGAACAGACAAATTAAGTCGGTTAATTTAGTAAAATCATTTAGTCGAGTCAATCCATTTTGTTCTATTTTTTCGGTCAAGTAGCGACCCCCACCACCTCTCACTAAATACTAAACAAGCCACGAGACAAGTCTGAACACGACGTTATCTTTAGTCAAATTCATCAGTTGTCGTAGAATTTCTTCCTCCAATTCTTCTAATATAGCCATTATAAATGAAGTTATTGACTTATTTATTTTTTGAACATACATTATTTTAAAACACTTCGAATCAGGTTCATCACACAAGTTCGAACCTGCTGGGTGTATATATATCAAACATTAGTCACTCGCTTATGTACTGTGTTCGGACACTTTTCAGTTACTAAATCGTTTAGATGTAACTAAATCACTCGCCACTCGACTAAACTACTCGACCAATCCGAACCGGCCTTTACACTAAGTGGATATTAGCTCTTACGATTACTGTTTTTAAGTACTTTTCTGTGGAGATACAAATTCGCCGTTTTTACACAACAAATCTAGTGAGGTACATATTGTTTTTGCATTAAAAATGTCAATTTCGCCAAAATGGTTGAGTCGCCCTTTCTATAAAACACCGACGATATAGGCTTCCATAGTATTATGTTAATAGTTTTTTTTTATGTATGATTGTTAGCCTTTCAAAAAAAACCCACCAAGTCCTTGTTCTCGATTCTAGACCAAACACACGTTAAAATAACTTTCTAATCATAATAATAAATAATAATAAGAGTTCTAATCACATCCACGGCTTCAGATACGGGCGATCTACTAATTACTCAACCGTGGATTTAAAAACGTGAATGATTCTTATCTTCTTGATCTTATCTGCTTGTTGTAAGACGCGATTTTTTTTAAATCCTGAGGCCGTCTAGTATACAGTAATTGTTTATGAACATTTGGCGCTGCATAAATGCATGTGCACAAACATTCATGGAAAAGCGGTAAGATAATATGTAGATTTTTACTAGACTCGATATTGCGGTGCTTGAAGAAACCATGTGGTCTTTGCTTGCCGCGAAACATGAGAATTTTAATGACTAAGTACAGTGTCCATTTCAATACTGGAGTCCACCATTTTATTGCAAAGCCCATATTTTTAAGATTTTCATCGCCTGATTTTTGTACGAAACTGTGTCTAGTTAGTGTAAGAATTTTATTCTAACCGGTAGGACTGCCAAAAGGTATCTGCTGTATCAATCTGTCGTGGGTATGCACCGGTGTGAAAGACTAAGTAAGATAAATTATTTAACTCGAAATATTTATTATATCACAAACTAAAGTTGAAATGAAATTTTTCTTAGACAGGTGTTTGGGATTATCAGAACATCTTTGATAGATATATTATTAGGCTTAGGATTATGCATACGTCAAAAAACTGATAACGCGTCAAACATTGTATTTTAATTCAAAACTATCGCCATATTAACCCACTTATACACTATACGACCAACTCGATACTCCGTCATCTTCTGAGCGACCAAGTCTTCCTACCCTTCTGTATCTCTCATGGCAGAGTAAAGGCTGTCCCCAGTAAGCTCTTTCATTTTTTAACACTACCCTAACATTTTGCAAATAAAACTGTTTATATGTGAGTATAATATATTTCATTCGTTGCTAATGTAAGCGTTTTTCTTTTTGTTTCAGGTGAGCATTTCCTTGGTGTTTTTTTATCAACAATCAGGTTCGTGTCATTAAGATTTGGTTTATTCTTCAGTCATAATAGCCTGAAGTAGTATAGTATTATAATATTCTCAAGTATCCCACGCATTTGATGACGTTATCGGTTACTTACCCCTCAAATCATAAAATCAACGGAGAGCGTAGCAGAGGCGACGCCGCATTTCGTGATTTTTGAACCTCTGTGCGCGGTACGAGTGCAGCTCCACGGAACTGTTCTGAGTAGCAGATGATAAGGCAAAGATCGCCTTTGTGGTGGCCGACCTCCGCAATGGCACGATAAGGATATCACCGTTTGGAGTCTCATAAACTCCGTTTTGGATTTGGATGGTTATGTACCCTACTCTATAATAATTGTTGTTCACAATAGGCGTAACCGGCGCATTAAAATACGTAGAGCTATCACTTAATAAATGATATATTATTTTATTGATGTGTTGTTATTATAAATACATTTGCCACACATATATATATATCATTCGGCGACAACTCGTTCGCGTACGCATCGCTCCAGTCCCATGTAAACGCCGGCGTCAGAGGGTTAAGGAGTTAGACCAGCCCTTTACATGTTCCAGGGAATCGATCGGCCCAGACTTTAGAGCCTACCCCTGGTGTGAATGACCCCGCGCGTGCACTCCGCCATTGAAGGCTTTCAGCCGATTTTCAGGTCACATTACTTCGCTGTTTACGAAATGCTGGGGCACACTTTGTACCCACGTAAAACCCACGGGAATAATGGTCAAGTACTGGAACGGTCATCATTACTGAAACAGTATGCCATCCATGACTTCCTAGTAAGTTCTCTATCCAAAATAAGGTCATACTATATTAGTATAATATTGCATATCTGTCATATTTCCTATTATTCTGTTCTCCTGATATTTCTATTGGTACGTGATAGCTAAAATCCGCTTAAAAGTATCCTTTCTATTTTCAAAATATGTAGTACCTGTCTAACAGTGGCGAAGACTCCATACTAGGTAATTATTTTAAGCTTACCTTCTTAAGAAAAATAATTTTTATTTTCATATTGACGTATTTATATAATCACAGATAATAATATATTCAATATGCCCAAAGACATCTATCGTACAATTGTAATAATTTTACGATCTTTTCCCATATTTCAATAAGCACCATCTATGGCATCTCTCAAAAGTTTAAAAAAATAAAACACACCGCGTTTCGCTTCACATATTGTATAGGATTATTTTGGCGTGAATCGTCGGGTTTTTCAATATGAAGTTTTTTTCTGATGATTTAAAAATGTCTGGCGTCCCGTATACAAATCTACAAGTTGTTTCGTTAGCGCTTACATCGATAGAGCACATTTATTCAACATAATTAATAAGAAGATTATTTAAAAAATAATTTCTATGGGATTCAATGACATAAATATGTATTGATTGTTGTTAATAATTATTTATCTCGTGATTTTTATTTATCTATTAGTTCACTCATTGGACAATTTATATATCTGATATTGTACATACCTAAGTCTGTGTTTTAAATATAGGAGTATTTTAAAATGTCTAGTTTTACGGATTAAATTATATATTGTTATGGAACATAATATATACAGAACAATGGATATTTTCAAAGATGTTAGGTAATATATTTTGAGCGTATGTAATGTTTATAAATGTTTAGGAAAATACATAAGTAATTCAAACCAATTGCATATTTTTATAAACTAATTATAACCAACCAATTAAGCTTTTGAAATTTCATCGATTTAGCGTACCGAGTTATATTGGGTTATCTTCTTATTTCCCGTAAATATATCTGACAAGCATGGTTACTCCCACAGCCTACCTCTTTCAAAAAGTCACCCTTCGCCACTGCTGTCTAATTATTGTTGCTTTAATTCTGTGCTCCCGATATTTTTTTTACAAAATCTCTCAAATTTTAAAGATTTTTTTTCGGAGGGACTGAGTTCTAGTCACTCCTGTAAATATAAAATATTAATATAGAGTTATGTTAAAATATCTGCAAAAACTGGCTTCCTGAAACTTGATTGAATAGTACGTACCTACGTACATATATGCAGTAAAACCAAACAATTATCTCAATATACCTATAATGTGGATGGATTCTTTATGGGTCCGTCAAAGTTTTTGAGACAATGCTTGTGAGAGTACCTGTGAACCAAATACTGAAGACGTATGAACGTTCACGCCTAAAATGTAGCACTATTATTGCAATGTATGTATAGTCCATTTTTCAACTACGTACGACAAAATATACGAACGTTAGCAGAATAGGGAAACTATGATATAAATAAAGACACGTGAGTGGTATTGTAATTATCACCCTTACTGTAATGTCGATTACACTCATCTGGCTTTATCTGTTCATGAAAGGATTACATTTGTATGAGGAAATCTATGAGCAGGGTCGTTTACGAAAGCCATTTCGTTTTTTTAATTACTACATACATTAGTAAGTCAAAGCCAGATTCATATATACTATGTAATAAATTGAATTTAGTATGTCGAATAATTGTATTCAAGTGTTGTGGTAATATATATTAATAATAACATTGAAGTGTCAGTCTCCCTCCCCGTTTTTTCTATTACAATTTTAAAACTTCATGCAATATTGATGGAACCTATAAAGATATACTTACTACATTGTTGTTACCGACTTACTTTTACACTTTTATTTTATTCTCTATATCTCAAAAGAATTTTCTTGAAAATAACGCACTTGCAACAACATGATAATCGCTCCGGTGTATATTCATTTATTTTACATTCTGGTAATACGTTACAGTACAGGTACTGAATTGCAACAGTGTAAATAGGTTTTTCCTCGTACAGTGTGGCCTTAAAATTTATTGACTTGAAACTTGAAACAATGAAAGTGTTGCGGCACTTAAAATGTGATTTGTTTACCATGGAAACCCCGAATGCAATTTGTATCACAGCAATGCAACGATACTAAAACGGTAGACCAGCGCTGTCCAACTTCTTTTAGGCCGCGGGCCATTTTTTCTTTAACAAATATTTCGGGGTCAAAGAGGATAGGTAAATGAAAAGTCAGTTAACGTCAATTCAAATGTTATTTAATGGGTGCGTTGTGGCCTTAGTTGTTGAGCAACACTTTCTTTTATGTCAATATCAACATTTGTTGTGGCAAGTATATTTCTTTGTTTTGAAGAAGTATTTTTAATATCTAGCATTATAATGAAAGTTTTCATATTTTAATGCACGATGATAGGTAATTCTCTCCCCAATGGTTGATGAAGAATTTGCTGTACAGGTCGCGGGCCGCAAAAAAAATCAGCGGGCCGCCTGTTGGACAGCGCTGCGGTAGACGATTATTATTCACATCCAATCAAGAGTTTCAAGTCCCTCACATTTTTATAATATTGCACTTTGAATCTAGCAATAAGAATATATTATATAAAACTAGTTTAGGACTACAACATAATGTATTTTAATACATAATTATATAGAAGATAATATTATTGTCATGCCCAATCTGGACAATCAGATATAAGAACCTCACACTCGTTCTTGTTTTACCAAAAGAACTTAAAATATAAACCTTTTTTCAATAGTTACATAAAAACTCTAATCTTTCTGTAATATAAGAACATTGAATGTTTTGAATATTAACTAGGTTTTTACAGTTTTTTTTTTAAATTTATGTATTTATAATTGATGTCTGGTGAATACGGTTATACAACATTTTTTGTGAGGACGACGTTTTTATACGAGTCTAAAATATAGACCCTGTGTTCTACTGATTGCCAGCAACTCATGGTGTTCGAGTGCACAGAATTCAGAAAAAAATGTTGGGCCAATCTATGAAAAATAAAAATGGTGGCGCTGGATTAATCATGTTTGCGATGAATTGGATATCTGCAAACTTTTCAATATACTCCACTGGGTGGAACATATCAGCGTTTATTTCGGATAGTGTTGGTCCAATATTAATTGAATATATTATATCACATTTCTCAGGAGCTTAGATAACCTAGATTTATTTATTTACCTGTATTCTTCTGCGGTGTGCTCAGCATGTGCCCTTCACCCGTTTACACTTTTGTTTATTAAGACTCTCATTGGGGTTCCACGTTCGCAACCACACGTTTCTATTATATTTATTATATTGAATATTCATAATTAGAAAACACTTAGAAAAACTTAGAAACACTATAACCGCCACAAGAAATCATATTGAAAAAATACGATGTCCAACTTGATTCAAACTTGCGTCCCCCGGAATTTGAGCCCATGTTCTCTGACCACTATGCTATACTTGTCCTATATAATTGCTACGAAGCTAACTAAAGTTTTTACAATACTCTCTGAAGCGCTTTCTAAATTGCGTTACTTATTGGTAATCGGTTTTTGTATTGTAAAGTATTTAATGACTTTAATTAGCAACCGGTGTCAGGATCACTTTAATTTGTAAAGTACTTGCACTCGCTAATAATTATATTAAAAACTATTTCTTTGACTCAACGAATAATTCGTAAGTTTTAAGTATGTAACAATATTTTATTGAACATACATAATTTGAAAACACTTCTGCATAAAGTATTTAAAACAATTTATATCTCTGTGTTTAGAGCGGTTACTAAAGATAATGAATATTTGTCGCGTCTCGAAAATTTAAAATAAAATGTAAAAATAATTGTTAGGTCGGTTTTGAAACTAAAGTGCTCAATTAAATTTGTAATTTACTAAAACAGTATCAACGTTATTTTAGCTCTGGTAAACTAACAACTTAATTGCAATTTACGTCTCGATCCTTTCGAGATAAGTCGGCGCTTAAATCGTTTGTTCTTTACAGATCCGTTCGTTCTGACATAACGCCAGGCAATGTTTCCGTTTTTTCCTCTAACGAAACCCCAACGATTCGTTTGAGGCGATAACGATTTGTTCGCTCGGCCTGGGCTAAGGCTTTATTAATCCGACGACACAGACGGAGCACGCAGGTGACTACCTTCGACCGGCGGCGGGCGTCGTTTTTCTTTGGATCACGTCGATACGCCTGGCTAGACGCTACGAGTACTCAGTATTCGCCAAGATGGGAAATTTTGAATAGACGCTTTCAGGACAGAAAAAATTTTTTAGAAAACCTTTCGCTGCCTACCTTCGTGGAATAAGAAGCCAACTACTTTACTTCTATTGCAACAGAACTATGTCAGATATAGTCTACCCTTATTTATGAAGCTGTTGAGTTAGCCAGTGGTATTTTACCAAGATATATTACATAATTAGGGATTCCAATCCCGGGATCCCGAGCAATTTTCGATACCTATGAATCCCGGGATTGACAAACATAATCCCAAAACTTTCGGGATTGATTTTTTATCAATTTTTATGGAAAATAAAATAAAAACGAAAATATAACAGAAAAAATACTTTTAATAACAAATAACTACATTAGAAATAAACTGAGTTTGAATGAAGTTTGATTTATACTCATGTGTAAGTTGCCCATTCATTTTATTTTTACACATAAATTAATAAAAATGAGAAATATTGGAAAAAAAACAATGCTTTGCACTATTAACAAAGTAATTCCACCATAATCTCATGCGTTTTACGGCATTCATATTTGGCTGACTAATTAGATTTATGAAGCGGAAAGGCCATAAGTACACCATGATTTGCTTTACTATCAGAAACAGCAATCTCATATTAAATTCACATTATTATTTATATTACAATATTATTTACTCCATTAAACTTATGTATTTCCAAGATTGAACGTATACAATATTAACGATAAATGTCTTAAATAGTATAAATTATACCAGATTTATTTTTGACCGATTTTATCAATGTTATTAATTTGTAAATATAATTTTTTTATATTAACAATGGAAAAAATGCCAATCCCGGGATTGTCAAACTGTAATCCTGAAATCCCGGGATCAGGATTTTGGCTCAGGATTGGATTCCCTATACATAATATATGTATATACCCATTCCACAATTACGTAAGCATTAGGTCAATTACTATTTCCGCTTATAGAACATTAACGATACGAAGTCTCGTTCTTTACGATAATTTGATATTCTACTTATGTAGGCTACTATATGTATATATCGTGTCCGGTAAATAGGTATGCATATTAAATTAGAAATACTATAATATCGTATAATATAAGGTAATTGAATTTGAACTAACCAATACCATTAGCAATTTGCATTATTATTTCGACGAAAACAAATAATTATGACTGACTAAATTTAGTTTACACTATTTATGTGGAATCTCCGCGGCCTACCTCAACCCTTCGCCACTGAAACTTATTTATATAGTTTCAATATTTATTTATTAAACACCAATCTTATATGCGTGCAAAGTGTAAATCCCATGTTTTCTTCTTTCTTTTATGGTCTAAGTTTCAACAACGTAAAGAACGATATAAATGTTTTTACATATCCATGATTTACTCTAATTATTACAAATTAATAAATTATAATAAATTCGTAAAGGGTATTTTTAGATATATATAATATGTAACCATTTCGATTTTAAACTGCATTATTTCGATAGGTTTCTACAAATTTTGTATAAGATAACAAACAAAATAATTTTATATCTATGTCATTTGATTACTGATGACTCAGAAAGTTTTTAACATGTTTTCTCTCACAAATTATGATCGATATTCTATCCATTATAACCAACGTATTTTTATTCAATTTCTGATTTAATGGACTCAACTACATCAGTATCAGTTTTAGTAAAAAACGAGTTTCTTCTTTTTGTGATGTTATAATTGATTCAACTTCATAATAGTGATAATAAATATATGATATTAATAATCCATTTTTATCATTTTATTTTCACTATTGATTAGCAAATCCTACACCACACCAGATTTGTTCCCATTTGAGATGCAGACTATTTTTTTTTTTTTATAATTGAATGTTTTAAAGTATATTATAGGCTATAGGGTCTACGTGCCAAAAGTGGGAAACTGAGATATAACAAAAATAATAAAACCATACACAAAACTTACATTTTTATTTTTACAACGTTACAGAATAACATCAGTATACTATGATAAGTTTACATAATTCTAAAGATAAAATAAATAAAAGAAGAATACAATGTTTAAACATGGATTATGTAGGGGCACATAGATCCCGCAGATATTTCCATGTATTTGTATGACAAAATGTTGAGTTAGGAACTTAGACCCTTCAGAATATCATTAGGCTTGGCATATAGATTGTATTGAAGTAAAAAACTTGTATAGAATTTTTTGGCACTTAGACCCTATAGACTTTACACCCTTCAATTAAGCAAGGCCGGTTTCGTCTGTTAAGATTTTTCCAACTGGATGATACAGTGTGTGTTCTCTGTTTTAAAGAATTTATAAACATATGATATTCAAATGGCAGAATTGTGTATTGTTGTGTATTAAGTATTTCTATTGATAATGTAGTGAATACATCAACCGGGTATTTTAATGTAACTACAACCACAACCTTTACAACAACAACAAATACAACCTTTCTGTCTGTTAACACCACCGACACATAAAAGAAAAATAACAAATCGGTAGGTATGTCAGAAAAATTACATAGATACCAGCCAGCCGTCACAAATCGACGAAGTGAACTCTGTCGAATACGACGAGTTGTAAATCTTCTGTCATCGTTCAACGCTCGTCTATCTGGTACGTCAAACTTTGTATTAAAAATTTACATGTTACATTGAAGTGACTGAACGATCGACATTTGGTTTGGCAAAAGCGAAGTTGCATTTTAATGGCAGACAAAAAATCGTATTGTGTATTTGATTGTGTTATTTTCAAGAATTCTTCTTTTGTTTGGCTCATATTCAAATGCGTACTTTTATAACCTTATATTTACTTTACTTGGGCTGTATATACATATATAATATGTGTATCTTTCCAACAATCTACATATGGAATTTTCACCCATTTCTGTGTACATATTCTCAAAATTTGTGGGTGTTTTAAAATTGTGTTATCCATATAACATCCAAGAGACAACTAAACCACGTTTTCGTTATTGCAACGTCAGTCAATTTCTCGTGATCGGTTTTTGAAAGAAATATTAATTGGATAAGGCGAAACTGTGTCACGAGCTTTCATTATAGCGCCTGTATACGTGCATGTATTTACTTGCTCCAATAGTGTGTACATATACTAATAGAGCGTATTTTAAACAATCGCGATAATAACTGTTTACACGTAAAAGTGATGACTGTCTCGCCAATCTTATTCTACAAAAGTAAGCGAGACGCAATGTTGTCATTTTATGGTACTATTTGACAGGTCGTGAAAATAGGTTAACCTCAAAATGAGTCTGCGCGGTGTAGTTCGTTTTTTTATCGGTAGGTTCGTCACTGTCGTTCTACTGCGCAGGCGCGGATTTATACAATAAGTGACGGTCTAGGGACAGTACCGCGTGAATCGATCGTGCGAAGGGCTCTGCAGATTTTTTTTACATACGACGATGACGCGCCTCGTCGCCCGCAAATACACTCACCTAAAAATAATATATACAGCGTCTCGCTTCAGCCAATCAGTAACAAGTTGGATCATTTTACATATCCGCGCCGTCTTAATACATTGCGAATACGAAACAAAATTTAAATATTATTAATTATCAACAACGAGTAATTACAAGGCGGCTCATGGTGCAGTGGGTAAGGCGCTGACCTTCCGCCCGAGAGTTCTGGGTTCGATTCCCGGTGAGGACACAATATTTATGTGTTTTTCTCAAAGCCTGGGTGTTTTGATTGTCCAAAATTACTAACAATCACCTTGTACGTAAAAGCAAGGACATTGTTATTAATGATTCTAAAAAAAAAACGAGTTATTACAGTTTGGGCTTGAAAATAACTGTCTCGTAATCAACGATGCTCATATTTCTATGAGTGTGCCCGATAATGATCCCGGCATCTTTAGGGTTCCATGGAATTATATCCTTAGTGGATTTTAATATCATGTATATTCGAAACAATGTACATACCTACACGTATACTAATTTTTCAAATGCCATCAGTTTAAAATAGGTATTCATTTAATAATGCAGACATTTATTTGGTTAATCTATTATTTTAAAATTCACTGCCCCAGACACTAAATACCTGTCTACGAAATTTTCTTTACCGATTTAAATACAAGTACTTAAGTATTTATAAAATACTTACATTTATTCTGATAAATACTCTCACGAACTACTTTAAATTTAAGATCAAAAGTTTCGTTTTGTAAATATTAACCTTGCGAATTTACAAATTGGAGTTTCGTCAATTTTATGCGAATTTAATTCGCGCAGAAAATTAGAAATCTTTTCGAATCGCTTTTAATTCGAACCAGCGGTGCTTTAAATTAATTAAAATCGAGGAACTTTTGGTCTTTTTGCGAATATACTGTTTTAAGATTGCCATCCCTGCGACCGGAATATTCCATTATAGTGAAATATTCGTGGTAAATGATATTTCTGGTAAACATCTTTAATGAAGGTTAACTATTGTTATAAAATTTTCTTTTAATTATCTACTCTGTATAATACACATTTTATTCATTAAATGTTATCTACGTTTATTTAATTAAATTATTATTCCTCGTTTTATAACTAGACAAGATTGTCATTTGCATATTTATTCTTATTCCTGACGACCAACACGGCTTATCTTATATACCTTTTCCTTTGAAGTAGTAAGCTTTATGGCGTCAACCATACCTCTGACTGTCCCACCCGAAGAAGATAGACTATCCGCATGGGAGGCGAACCTGGCCTCTGAGGGTCTCTAAGATTGGGTAAAGCCAGCAGAGCATCTCTCATCCGGAGCCAGTCTCGGGTACCGTACATGGAAAGCCCTAAGCAGACTGAGAAACATGGTAGTGCGCACTCGAGACAACATGGTGAAGTCCGATGACCAAACCTGTGAGTGCGGTGGAGCACCTTTTTTCATGCAAGGCTTGCCCAGTAAGCTGCAATTTCGAAGAGATCGTACAAGCCAAGGAAAGCGTTGTTGGCTTCGCCAACTTCTGGAGCGACACATTGTAGCTATTGAAGACCCGACACGACGAAGATTGCAGTACTTCTCTGAATGATCCACTTTCATTACATTCCATCGTTATGCTGGATGAAGGTCTCTTTTAACTGATTTCACTCCTTTACTGGGTTACCACCTATTTCTGCAGAACTTAACAATTCCGGAGAATTAGTGGCCTCCAGGTTTACCTTTTCAAACGTTATCTACCCTTTGGTACCATTGGATGAAAAAAATGTCTAGTGATTGTTTCTTCTACGCAACATCCTGCCCATTTCCATTTAATGGTTTAAGTAAACCATGGCCCCCACATCCTAAAGCGGGCCCCCCTACCTATCGCTAAGGTTAAGGGCAGTGTGATTTTTTTACATCAGTGTTCCTCAAATGGTTTCCACGGAACCCTAGGGTTAAGGATATTCCGTGTATTTTTACCGATTTTTAAATAAATCCAGTTGATATATTGAGTTGTCGGCACTTATTATTTCTTTATTATACTAAATTATGAAGCACTGATCGCGATCTCATTTTGTGGTAGGTACCCAAGTAACAAAGTAACACGGAATCCTTCGCCATGTATTCGCCAGAAAACACACAAAATAATTATATAACAAATTTATACGCGTGAATTATCATTTAATTATA
Organism: Rhyacophila brunnea; assembly: GCF_057557595.1. NCBI lineage: Eukaryota > Metazoa > Arthropoda > Insecta > Trichoptera > Rhyacophilidae > Rhyacophila > Rhyacophila brunnea. The sequence continues at coordinate 36,946,082 of NW_028232871.1, read as the reverse complement.
TCAATCAAAATATCACATCAAATTATATCACACACACATATTTTTAAACGTTATTAATCATTTAGGAAGCGACTTTTTTTACTATTAGAGCAATTTTGTGGTGTGTTTTTCTCATTTAACTGCTCGGCTTGCCACGCCGGGCCCCCTCTAAGCCCGGGCCCCCAGGCTAGAGCCCTGTCATCCCCCCCTTGTGGGGGCCATGAAGTAAACTCTATTCTTCTTCTCGTCGTGTCATCCCTTAAAATAGGTCGGCTGCCTTATTTAGCATCTACTACACAGAACAGAGCTGCACTCGTACCAATCACGCAGGATTTTAAGCTACAAAATGCGACGTCATCCCCTGCTGCGTTAACCATTGATATTTCCATGTATGACCAGTTGGGAAATGCTGTACCTTTGTCTTCTCATAATGTATTGTATATTTTTACTTTTGATACTACGCAGGACTTCTCAGTCCATAGCACAGCATGGAACAGTCCATACCACACTGTATAACTCAAAATTTATAATTTTCTTTTTGCTATGGGTCTATTTCTTGCAACATAAATTATGCTTATGGTAAATACATAGCGGTTGAACACTGCGTTTTAGGCACGATAACTTTTGAAGACATTATTTAGTTTAGACGGTCAAAATCACTCAAGTATACAAGCATTCCTATGTATTTATCTGTACTATATTTGTCTTTCTCTGTAACGTCCCCACAAAATAAAATATGGCTATCATAAAAGCCTACGGTACAGACATTCATGTCCTTCGCCAGCGACTTGGGCTCTTTCCGTGTAATCATTGCATCCAGCAATTTTGCTGATGGTCATATATGGCCATGCGAGACGCTGGAAGCAGGTTTGAAAAAAGGCAGCTGGGGTTAATGCTTCCCTCTGGAGCTCTAAATACGTTCCCAAGACAGGGTACCGTCTCTTATTTATCACCTCGCCCCAATGCCTTCGCACCTGTCGAAGTACTACAATCTATGTTATATTTTAAATATTTTATTATAATAAATGATTATAATATTAGCGACATGAATCTAATCATTATTAATATGTTGTTACTAATTTATTAATTATGATACGAGTAATAATTATAAAAAAATCCATTTCTTTTTCGTTAAAATACTTTTCTTACCAGCCGATACCAGGCGCACAGAAACGTTTCACGGTTTGGCCGTCAGCGTTGAATCAGTCAATACTGTGTAACCTTTAAGGTTGTATTTTGCGTGGCACGTAACTACTGAAAAGCTCCTTGGATCGGTGACGACCGCAATGACGTAGATTTTCATTTCGTATTACGTACGTAGACTTGTAAATGCACTCGTGCCTAAGTTCTTGTCGGGTAATGGTTATTTGAATACGTTTTCTTTTAGCGAAATCGCTTCTAAAATACAAATAAGATCTAATTTAAGTATGACCTTTTAATGGCGAACGTGCCCTTTTGTACGTTCGCGTTTTTTATTATTAATATTTACCACTTTATTTATGGAACAAATGTTCAAAAGATTAAATCTTTCGTAAATAGCGTCGCAGAAAAAAACTCTACTCTATTTTTACTCAACTAATATTAACTTCACTTACGATATAGGCATACATAATCAGTATATATAACTTTTTGACAAATTGAAAGTTTAATATTAAATACCATAACTTCATATAATACTCATTGAGGTTTTCATTTATATAGATGCTGTACCTATATACTAAGCTTCTTTGAAGTCAACCATTTAAAGCCTTTCGCCAGTACCAAGGATTTAAAGTTAGAGATCTCAGTTAAAATATTATATCTAAAATGTCATATAAGAATAGAAAAAAATCACCCATACAGAGAATGTTGACTCCCGCAGTGGATGAGAAATTTTGACGTGCCCTTTATTTAGTAGGATTGGTTTTTACTTAGGTATGTATTCGCTGTTTGTGCGTAGTAATGTATTGTATCGACCATATCCGATCCTAATAAGATCATATTATGGGCCTCCACGGAGTGAAGGTTTTTGTATTAACAGATTTTTGTTTTTACGAGAAATGGATGTTAGCCACTTGCTCAACCTATTAGGTCCATACTCTGACTACACAAATTGAAAAACAATATGTGTACTTGCCTGGCCCAGGATTCGAACCTGGGACCCACGACGTTATAGACCGACGCTTAAGCCGCGCGGCCATCGTGCCTAATATTTTTTTTACTATATGCCTTTATGGATACCTCGCATTTACTATCGAGGTTTCTTTAAGAACTTTGGCACGCAAACTACTCTACTTGATGCTAGTCAAATGTAAATTGTGCCGGCTGAGAAATATTGCCTTATTGAAAACTATTCTTCTGCCCGCATCGGGTATTGATGATTTAAATTCGGCCAGGGCCTATGAAACCGCCTTGCAAAAACCCTGGAAAATTCTTTGTAGCGCAATGCGGTGGTGATTCTGATGGATATTTTGTTGTAGTCATTGGGAACTGAGAACTGCGATTTATAGCCGAGTTTTTCCCGTGATAAAAGAAATGTCGCATAGGACTGACATTCTGAGCATATATACTTATCCTATCTTATATGACTGCAGTCACTGGATCTGAAAGGCATGAATCATCATTACATGTCACCATTTATTATTTTGATTCTTTTTATTACATCAATACAAAACTCGTGCGTAGTAATAGGGTAAGCTAAAAAAATACTACATACACTAAAACTCATAGACAAATTGTGTAAGAACACTTGAATTGAATTTCACCCAGAGCACTAACAGAAATAGAAAAGTGGCATATTATATTAGATTTAATTCCGTAAAGTGGAGTCTTAACCGCAAACCATACAAAATATGGTGTATAACGATCACTGATCGGCTCATGCTTGAAGGCTTTAACAGTAACTGCTTTCAAATTGCCGTCCTATAGCCAAATTTACAGATGTTATAACTAAATGTAAACTATATTTTTAAAATGTTAGTACTGTAATGTGGAATCAACAACGCTTTTAACGAGTTTAAAGTTTTAAAAAGACTAATGAACCATAAATTATTATTATAATAAATATTATGCCAGTATTTTCCAAATTGGTTTGAATTCAGGAAGCGCAGGAAAATGTATCAAACTGGTACAAACCAGTTTCAATATTTAGTTTCAGAAACAAACCTGCCTCAGTGTTACCTTATAATGACTATAAATTTTGTAAATTTAACAAAGTTATTAATAGTTTGTATAATTTACATGGTGTTTTTTTATTCATTAAGAAAAACATTCGTCGATTTATTGCCGGACTTATAGTCGAAAACTTATCCACTTAATAATACTACCGGATTAGACATTTATCATTAGAGAAATAAGCCATTTAAGCTGGCTTTTGTTATTTGAAATACAAGCAGCTTAACTGGGAGTATGCCCATGCTTAGCACATTAATCAAACGTTTGATTTAGTTTTGTTTTCATATTGAACGCAATTTGGGTCAGAAGTGTTTCCCTAAGTCAGGAACAAAAAATCTAACAGTGTCAGAAACATAGAGGGTACAACATATTATAAATGCATACATTTCTACCCCATTTGGCATCGTTAATCTTTCATACGTCTCCCCTTAATAGGTATCAGGGAAGCAGTATTTTATAGTATTCTATTGTTTTGATGACAATATAATAATAATTTTACATGACATTTTACGTTTCCATACATTTATCGAGCATCATATAAATCACACAAATATTATACTGAACAACCGAATATTTTTAATATAGCCATTATTTTTTAATTGTTTTATTTTTATTTTTCGGAAGACTAATTTTATGTGTTAGTTTGCACGTACGTCGTACGGAGCGCACCACAGCGCCGTTCCGTTCATAAAATTCCCAAAATTATCGCTCCATCTCTTCGAAAAAATAATTTGACCGTTTAACCGGCCATATAACGAATAATTACAAGATAAAAAGAACTTTTTATATACAAGATTTTAAAATTTTCTTTTGAATCATATAAACTTGACATGACTAGTTTAAACGATCTTGATTGAAATAGTACTGAAATGTCATATTGTTTTCCATAGTAACGCACGTATATATTAATAATTTAGTTGCTACAACCCCAGGCCCCTAGCAACCAATAATGGTGTCGAAATAACTTTTCTTACAAAACAGAATTAACTGAAAATGAATTCAATTCTACTTAAAGATGGCTAAAAGTATTAAAAAAATGCATTTGCATCGTGTTCTAATAATATATTTAAAAAATTCAAATGTCTAGCTAGTCAGGAAGTTAGTTAAAAATCGATTGCAAGATTTGTACCAGACGAAGAACCACCGGACAAATAAGAATACGAGCTAAGAAAAACGTAATAAAATACACATAAAATTAGATAACTATTTTAACATTTTCGTAAAATTATACAGCTCTCCGGTTTGTAAAATGTTCCATTACAAGCGCTGGTTTCTAGTGAGTTTTATATCAAGATAAGACGTACGCATATAAGTAGTGGTTTTTTTACGGTTCATTCGTACACACTGACTTTTTTCTGTGTGACTAATTCAATGAGATGTCATTTTTGATAAATTATTGAACAACTAAAACCCAAAGAACTACCCTCATCTATGAATATGACATATATTTAATATTGAAGATCTTATCCATTTAATATAACACTATTTTGATGTTTTTTTTATTTAAACCAACACTCATAACAAATATATTATTACATCCACTCCGTTTTCAATATGTTAATCGATTTTTTTTTTAAATATTCGTACGGTATTACGAAAGCTATCCACCACACCTGCTGTCAGTGAGGTGTAAATTTCAATTAGTTCTTGATAAAACACGGTTGAAGTATCTACAAGCTGTACGTATTGTCATATTTCCATTACCCATCAGTCAAAATGTGGAGGGCGTACAAATCATTAGAGAGGTGGTAACAGGCGAGCATACGATCAATGCGGTATTTTGACCGTATTTTGGTACAAAACATTTGCCCTTGTATAGATGGGCGGATTGAAAAGAATTTTTTAACGTTATTGAAGGATTTCGTACTCACGAAAAGATCTGTACTCGACACACATTTACGACGCGTGACCGTGGTTCAACAAGCTTCTCGTCACATGGCGTGTCAAGTACTTAATATTTTTTTTTGTAAATTCATATACAGTATAACCCCTATTTTACGTTTTTTAAGGGACTGAAGAAAAAAAAACCTAATTGGAGGGAAAATGTAAAAGGGGGGTATTGAAAAAAGGAACATTTAATGTTTCTAAAAAAATAACGTTTTATTAAAAAACAACATTCAATTAAAATTTTTATTGAAAAATCGTTCGAATGTCACGACTCAATCATTGTCAAGTGCGCGTAACTCGCATATTTTGAATATTTCCGACGTAAATCGCGGGAAAGAAAAACGTAAATGCGGGTATTAAATGTACTGAAATACATCGGGACTGAAAAAAATACACGCAATTGCCGGGAAAACGTGAATACCGGGCACGTAAAAACGAGGTTATACTGTATACCTATTATTTCTAATTATTATTTTCATTCTCCCAACATCGTGAAGCGGGCCCTAAAGCTAGGATCTTTGTTGTCCCTCCCTACCTATCGCCAAGGTTTAAGGCAGTGTGACGCTCTGAAGTAGCGTTTTCAAAATGGCGTTCACGGTAAAATTAAGGGTATTTAGTGTATTTTTAATACTTACACTCCACTTGAATTATGGAGTTATCAAGTAATTTCACAATTATTTTTTTTTTTTTTGTGATTTTACCGAGGCTTTGACTGCGACTCGCTGTCATATCGCCTCTTCTCTTCTAGAAGGGGCTCCGTCGATCAGGTCCTCACTCCTATTCTGTTAAATAACTTTACAGTTTTGCCTAGCTCTGCCGTCTTACCCACCGCCAGGACACCCTTCAATTCGTCGACATTTTCATAGATATCCGCAATTCGCAGCTGTACTCTGTGAAGTTCATATTTAGGGCATTGTAGCGCTATATGTCCTCTGAAACATGACATTCATCGCAGAGTTGCGATTCGCTTCTTCCCATGAGGTCATCAAATCTTTTGCCCATTGTGTGCCCTGTTCTTAGCCTCAGTATTAACTTAAGCTCATTCCTCGTCAAAGGAGACTACAAACCAGGGCACCTCTCGTGGTGATGGTAGAATAGACTTACTCCATTTCCCCTTTTCTAATGATGCCCTATGGTGAAAATCTATCCACATACTTTGGCCCATTTTCTTTATAGCCTCATTCCAGTCCAGGTTTTCTGGTATCCACTGATATGGTACCCCTGAATGGCCAGCTTCCTTTGCCAGATCATCCGCCCTTTCATTGCCCCACAATTAAATATTACATCGCACAATCACATAAGTACATTAAAATACAACCATTATTAAAGAAAAATAGCTAAAATAGACTTTTTTTACTATTAGAGCAAATTTGTGATGTGTGTTTATCTCACTTATTTAGTCGACTCGCCAAGCCGGTCCCCGATGAGACCAAGCCCCCAGGCTAGAGCCCTGTCAGCCCCCCCTTGTGGGGGCCATGCTTATTTTCATACATGCACAAATATTGAATATAATGCTTTACTTATCGATGGCAAGTATAGAGTTTTTCTAATTTCCTTGTATTATTTCAACCGCACTCAAAAAATACGACATAGATTATGGAACTTAACGACTGGGTTTGAAAAAAACTCTAAGGCCTTGTCCAGATGGCGCGATTTGACTCGCGCATAAAAACTCGTGCGTATTTCAGATACACGTGACTTTATTGAGCCCCCCATATGTAATCGCCGCGTGTCACTTCTTGTGCGCGGTCGAGGTATAGGACAGGTGATCTCTGGAGCTGTCCACATACACTCGTGACATATTGTGGCGAGACACGCGACATCTTGAAAAACTCTAAGGAATAACATAAATTGATAAGCCAACGATTAAACGTATTAAAGGGCCCCAATATGTAACCAAGTTATCTACTTTAAATTTAGTATTTTCCAGGCACTTTGTATACAGACTAGTTACACAATATGTGAATCTTTTCATATATATATATATATTATAAATAGATATGAGGAGGATGGTGTGAAGATATTGTCATTATAATATACTCATGTGTCACTTGTAACCCTTTAATTATCATCCCCAAATTATGTAGGTTTGCACCATTATTCCTGAAAGATAATAGGGGTATGTACCTACCTAATGGTATAATTCTTTTCATATACTTTCACACATTGTCATTTTCAGTCCATTCTTTTTTAATAATTGTACAAATCATTTTCCATATTGTTGACATGTTGACACCTAAAAAAATGGTTATAAGATGTTATTTATATGTTTAGTATATATATTATTTTTTTTATATATTATGTTGCACGAGCGGAGTATATTGATTTCTTTTTAAGTTTTTTCCTCGAAATTTAAATCCTATGATAATATATTTTATTACTTTTGAAAATAATTAATTGAAACCCCGTAGCCGTATTATTAACAATTCTGTGAGTTTTCTTATTTTAATTAACCTCTCCCATATTTTGTCGATAATATAATTATTTCTGCCCTAAAACCGGTTTTCGTATTTTGGTAAATTTTATGAAATTGATGAAAATTTATTTGTAATAAAAGTTTAGCTTCGCAACCGTCCGGGAATTCGATATTTCAAGCGCAGCTTATTTCATTTTGTAGTTTCGGGAATTCCGAGTATTTTCCGCATTAATTGGATTTTAATAATGAAAATTATCCACCAATTATAACATCCACGTTGAATTTTCGAATTTCTGCACAAGACAAAATAAGACAAACAAATTGCTCAGTCATTTAAGTTTAATGAAATAATATTTTTTTTTCTTTATTTGGAAGCAATTGAGCTCTTCTCTGAATGGAAGGCTATTCTGCTTTACAATGGTTTACAAAAGTATACATACATTTTTTTTTTAACGACAGGCATAAATAGTTACATTATTAATGATACAGAATTACATTTTTGTTACACTATACACTAGACATTTACGTTACATTTTTGGAGAAATTCATGTACAATTTTCATAACTGAAATATTTGGTTTTGCCAGGAACGAATTAATCGTAAAATGAGGGTATAACCTGCATTTCCCCAACTTATTCAATAACACTTCTCTCTCCTGGTCATAGGCATCACATTGCCAGACAATGTGGTTAAGATCTTGAGTGGGATGTCCACACTGACACTGAGGGCTATCTACCACTTTAATTTTGTACAATGATTCGTTGAGACTGTGATGCCCTGTCCTGCTTCTAGCTATTGTCACTATTACATCTCGCTTTATTTTACAATGTTTACTAAACCAAGTTTTAGGAGATCTACTATAAAAGTTTTGATAGTAGTGTGTTCCCTTTTCTTTCCCAAGATTTTTTAAATATTTACCGTTATTTTCGCTCATTGTTTGTTTAAACTGGGCTTTAAAATCTGTGTATGGAATTCTTATATTTTCTGATGGGTATTTTACAGATTTTTTTGCCAATTGATCAGCAATTTCATTGCCATTAATTCCTTTATGTGCTGGAATCCAGTATATCTGTATATTTGTACCGTGTTCGTTACTATTGCTAAATTTGGAAATGTTGGTTCTAATATTAAGAATGTAGTCATTAGTTTTGATGCTGAAATTTGGATTTTCGAGCGAGTGAATCAGACTTAAGGATTCAGTGTACGTACCATTGTAAAATTATAAAATAATATTAAAATTAATACTATAGATCAGTGTGAGTTCTCACGTGAAATTTAACTATGGCCGCACAATTGACATTGACAGTTCTATGAAAATGTCTCGTGGCCGCACCAAATTTCACTTTTGTTGTGATTTAAAAAATTAAAGCTAAATTTTATTTACTAAAAAAATGGATCAATTTATTTATAGACAAGTCCATTTTATAATAAAAGACATTTGAACATTTTAGTACATATCTATTTATTTCAAAATAGTACAAATGGAAATTCCTCAATACTCCTATTTTCTAATGCTGCTTCTAAGTTTACATCTGTCAACTGGCTTCGATATTTGTTTTTTATGAAGTGCATTACACTGAATGATCTTTCACAGTATACAATAGTAGGAAAAATCGATAATATTAATAAAGCAATTGTTGCCAATTCTTTGAATTGACTTTATTCTCAGAAATGGACTATTTCACACGTCATGATCTCATCACAAAAACACATGGATCATTTGGGCGTAGAAAGAAAATTAAAACAAGTCCTGTGTATTCAACCAATTTCATAATTTTATAAAAACATGTTTGAAATATTATTCTGTAAAACGCTGGTGGCCGCACATGAGAACCACTGCTATAGATCGACGGTAGTTGATGGATATTGAATTTAAATTCTAATTGATTAAGTTTTCCACTATTCTATATGGTCCAACCTTCCATAGGCACTAATACAATAAAATAAATTTGTTTTTTTTTTCAATTAAATAATTGCCTATACGAGTTGTATTTTATCATTATTGACGATAATTTCAGATAATATTATGACAACTGCTACTAAATTGATTATCTATGAAATGTTTTCAAAATTATCTATGTTCAATAATTAGAATGTTACATTCTTAAATATTGTGAATTATTCGTTGAATAAAAAAAATAGTTAATTAAAAAACTTCAAGTTCAAGCTACGACACAACCGCAAATTGTATTAATGTATAATTGTATCACGCCGATAAATTAATTGTTGTCGTTTTTGACTGTGTTTAAGCTGATTTTAACTGTAAAGTCGTATTTTTTCTTGACTTGATTTTTTTTTTAATAACTTACTTTACCTCTCGGGTCCAGATGTGTCTATGCCTGTTACGCAGTCAGTGGTGCATTAGCAAAATGGCTGCGATAAAGTTATCTCATTCGGAATAACTTTCACGAATTGTCTCGGCAATTTCATACAATATCCGGCTATTATAACAATTATCTGTTGCTATGAAAATGCCTTCCGTTGCGTTAATGTCGCCACTCGGGTACAGCCGCTATCAATATCATGAGATACATTTGGGAAAACGTTCGCATTAGTCGGGCTATTATCCTTCACGGTAAAACGGACCCAATTTTCAAGGGACGGTAGTCGACCGACTAATAATTCGCCAGAAAATTTCTATTGTGTCGTGACGTGCTATATTTTCACAACATTATGTAGGTAAAATGTATGGATGTAATCTATAGGAAATATTATAACGATCTTATTCTCCCTAGTGGTAGAGTCAAGGGTACGGTAGTGGGCGATAGGCTATTTAAAAGATACAACTAGTAGAAATCAATTCAAATTGTTTTTTTTAAATGAATGTGTTTTGAAATTATGACTTCTTTATTATATAGACACTCAAATATTATATTTAATTGGTTTTTTATTAAGCATAACTATCTTCTTCTTCTTCTTCATCCAACCTGTCACCTCCCAACATTGGGGCACAGGGCAAGCACAAGTTGGCGCCACTTCCCTCGGTCCATCGCCAATTCTTGCGCCTCCCGCCATGTCAGACCTGCAGCACGTAGGTCGCTCTTGTAACACCGCTGCAGGATGAGTGAGGACCAGCAACGGCGACGGAACCCTAGATATGATATTATGATAACGAGATATGGATGTCAGCCACTTGTTCAACCTATTAGGTCTATACTCTGACTCATACACAAATTGAAAAACAATATAATGTACTTGCCAGACCCAGGATTCGAACCTAGGACCCACGACGCTATAGTCCGGCGCTTAAGCCGCGCAGCCATCGTGGCTGTCTGGCTTAGGTACCTACATAATATTCGCATTTTTTATTTAATATATTGTCTTCCCGTAAAATATGAACGGTGCCAAATATTAATAATATTATTGCAATTATATATAAATGTATATCTTGTACTGTTTTGTGTAATATTTAAAATATTATGCAAGTATAATATTTAGTTCAGCATAATATCACTTTCAACTGTGCAGGTTAATCTGACAAAATAATCACAAGAACTCACCTTTCTTTTACCAAGTGCATCTTATTTAACCGAAAGCCACCACTCCACTGTTACTACCCGTGCGGTACTTCTGCTCTCCTGGTATATACTCAATGTACTCTAGTGCCATTCTGGTCTAGTCTACACAACGGCCCAACCCAACAATCGCGTTGGACCGAGGGCTCTCCGGGCTCGAGTGCACGACTCTCAGACGGGTCGATTCGGAAAGTTTCCCTCGACTTTCCGCGGGCCGCGAGCTTTCAGCCCGTGTCTGCTATCCGTCGAGTTATATTTATCTCCTCGCCCGGTCTGCGAGCCTGATACGTGGCGCAGAAGGGAACCACTCTCCCCATTATTATTGCTTGGAAAACACACAATTATTTGTTATTATTTTAACTGGGTAATTAAAATTTTAAAACTTAATTTTTAATCATACATGTTTAATTCCATGGTTCCAATAACTAATGATTTTTTTAGTGTTCGTATTGTTTTGAACGGGTGATTAGGATTTTTTATTTGCTCTCTACAATCTTATAATATGGGCCTTGCCTTCCTTCCGAAGAAGTTTCTTAACAGATTATTTTACGACTAGTGGATGTTAGCCACTTGTTTATAATATTTAATCCATGTTCACATTGCAAAACAACATTTGATTTTGCCAGACACGGGATACATTACTTCATAAGTAACCATTCGGCCTTATAATATTATTGAACATTAATAATTGGAAAAAAAACATGTATAATACACACATGTATTTATTAAATTATTAGCAAGTCCAAGTACGTTTTAAAAACTAAATAAAGAAGTGATCCGCGACGTGGGTTAGTAATTAAGGAATTAATTGATGCGTACCTTATGTAACAACTACTAGTTAAAATCGTCGTAATTAAGAAGGATGCCACTAGCTTAATCGTAAAAGCACACTGGCGCGAATCCAGCAGATACAGATTCAAGTATCGTTGTAGTCTTAGACTATAGATACATGTTGTCGTATTTTTTTCTACAAAAAGGTTTTTTTTCTAGTGCGTATAGGTATGAGATGTTTCAAATGATGTATGTTCTATATACAGAATGTTACACTCTCAAATCTTGTGTCTTATTAGTTGAATAAAAGAAATAGTTTATTGTATAATTTATTATATTTTGTGAAAAATACATGGAAAGTAGATTTTAATTTACGAATTCTACATATAAATAATTATTTTCACATTTTATGTTTTCTGGTATAAACGAATGTTTCCGTAACTAGTTAAGTTATTTCTTACTGCGTATTTATAGTATGTATTACCTTAATTTACATATACACATAGGATCAGGGAATTCTTTTGCGGTTGTCGAAATTGGAATTGTCAAAATAGAAATGATAATATTATTTATTTTCACATTCTCGCGTGAACGTTTGCCCCTTACCTCGCAGAGTCAACATCGCATAAATGACATGCAAATGATATAGTCACCTAGGAATAGTATCGCCGCCCCACCAAATTGAATTCGAAATCAAATAATCTATCTCCTCGCGCACATTCGCTCCGTGGAAACGATCTTATCTCTTTCTGGGAGTGTTTGAGAAGCCGAATGGGTAAACTAACTTTATTCCCATGCACTGGGATGTGGGTATCAGCGTTCTTTATATGAAATCTCATTTCATTGGTAGTGTTTTCAATAGGACATTTTTATTGGAGGTTTTTACACATAAACTCATGTTCCCCTCGTAATATATAGATATGACTGCGCTTGTAAAATGGATGTGTTTTTAAATTTCAAACATTGTTGACTTTGATTGAATTTATTTAATTGTCTTATTTAACCAAATGTATAATTAATTATTTACATCTTGGCTTATTAATCATCATCAGGTGCGGGTATTCGAATAACTTTATTTTCGTGAAACAATGATTATCATTGTCGTTCGTTCCAGTAAAAAAAAATAGCTACATTCTGTATTTAACGTGTTAAGTTGAGATTATATTGAGATGCTCGTCGCGTGACGTCACAGTAAGCTGCCGATACGGGAAAAAAGTGTGTAATATCGTTTTTCTTGGCGTTAAAAATGTTATCAGATGCTCCCATCCCGTAGCACATTTTGAACTTCTAAACGAACATTGTCAGTTAGCAAAATCTGCCGAAATCACCAGAAAAACAATGAGATCACCTCACGTTGTACCGCACTACATCGACACCTTCATGACTATATGAACGTTTTTTTATCATTTTCTACATGCCTACACATTTTCGGTTCGTGTAAAAATCGCGTGTTTTTTGTTTTTAGCGGTTGGCACTATGTATTTTTTTATTATAATGTTGTCTATTATCTATGGCCTGCAGGTTGGGTACTGTTCAAAATATTATTCATGGATATACTATCGCAAGTAATTTTAACGTACGCACACGTGGAAACTGTTAATTGAAATTAGCATAAATAATGAATAATAAATCAAAATACATTAGAGTTGGCATTCTCCATTAGTGAATTTACAGTGGTGGTGATCATTCAAAATATTCTACAAAATGATGAAACCATAATATACTATATTTGTCGCCGCGACAGTACGCGACGTGCATCTCAATATAATCACAATTTTATACTTTTCTAAACATCAAAATTTAAATAACATGTGACGAAAATATTTGAAAAACCAATAAATCACTATTCAATTATTAATAGTGTTTTAAATCCCTCAGTTATTTGATGTTAATCACATATATTTATATTGATTAATGACTAAAATAGTATTTAATCTCCTAAGCTTCCAAAGAACGTGCCCTCGACGTAATAGGTACATACAGTTTTTAGCTTCATAGAAATACCAATGCTACGTTACTTTCTACCCGTCGATCGTTCTGAGCGCCTGGTATCCGTGACCGACAAGGCGATAGAGCGGCGCGCCCCGGCGTCGGTCGCTCGCTTCGATAAATCAATTCCGTCGTCTGGGAGCTTTCGCTGGCCGCGCCGTGGAAATTCGCGTTACCTCCTCGCGTTTCATGCCGGCCTGGTAGCGCATGAGAGATTTTCTCGCGAAGAAGGGGCTTTCCCGGCAGGTGATATTGGATTTGCGTGTGCAGTAAACCTCTGAAACTCTAGCAGACTTATTTTTCGTTAGCTGAATTAATTTTTGTAGCGCCTGCCAATGAAATCTCCTTTGGCGATATTTTTGCCTACAAACTGATACTGTCGTAATACGTAATGTGGAAAACTTAACATGGCGGGTAAATTTAAGTATTACGTATTAGTTACTGAAATTTTCTTCATTAAATATTATGGTTTTATTAGAATAATTATTTTTTAGTATTAAATCAAAATATAATAATATATACCTTCCTTATAACATGCCCCAATTCCCCGACGATAAATTTATAATAATCATAATAATTTCTCTCCAATGTTTAATTGTGTATTTCAAGTAAATAAACAAGACTATTTTCACTTTAATCTGTGTGTTCTTAATATTTTTCACATCACAAAGCACATTGTTAAGTCAACGGTGCGGTGCGTCTCTGACAATAAAAACACCAAAATGAAAGACTCCAAAGCATCTGATCATCATCATTCAGCCTCTTCGAACTATCAATATATAGGTGTACATATTATATTTATATATATATTAGGCATGGCCCCCATACGGGGGGGGGAGCTGACAGTTCTTTAGTCTGGGGGCGTGGTCTTAGAGGGGGCCCAACGTGGTGGATCGACCAGTTAAGTGAGGAAAAACTCACATCAGAAATTTGCTCTAATAGTAAAATAGCCAAATGAGATATACGAACACCTAAACTCATCCTCACGTAGCTGTAAAAATCAATATTCGAAGCGATTTGGTTAAACAATGTTATCGCTCTCCCAATTTGCATCACCAATTATATAATAATTTATATACATTTTGTTATATGATTGTTCTTTTGGAATATCTGGCATTCTTAAGACAGTGGCACTTTATTCTTCTTTCCGTTTTTGTTTCAAGGAGTTCAGCCTTCGAAATGAAAGAAGGGAAAACTCCGGATAGAATTGTCAAGTTTTCCATTCAATGTCTAAACTTCTGAGGAGTCGCACTGATAGTGTGCATTGGAACTTGCAAGAATGCACGGCTGAGCTTTTGAAAAGTTTTAAGTGTAAGGAATGTCGCGATCGTGTTGTATTATACAATAAATATTATATGTTCTAGTAAAGCTTTATAAACTTAAGCCATACATTGTGTTTATGTAGGTATCGATTTCTTGTTGATAAATTCATTATTAGTACCTAATATGTTTATTGACAAACATCACATCATAAAATATTTACCAAATATTTGCTGGGATTCTAATTAATATTTTTCTTATACTAAGTTTAGGTGTAGATTTTAATTTTCATCGAATAGTCTAAATTATAATTTAAATATTCGTAGTTTTTCATTCATATACTAGTTGGGTTCCGTACCCCATCCGGGGTTTCGCCCCCTGGCCCTCTTCAACCCCCGATCGATCCCCTGACAGACCCCGCTACTACTCGCTACACGCACTAAAGATTTTTTTAAGCTTGTATAGAAAAGGTGAATCGATAGCACCGATGTTTTTTCTACATTTTTAGCTGGAAACAGTCTGGAATTTTAAAGAATGATAGTTTTTTTAAAAGCATTATAGGATCTCTCATGTTTGGAGTATCGGACCGCCCCCAAATTGTAATAGTATGTAATGTCACCGTATTGGCATTATAATGTGTATAGTATCTGGATATTACGGTGAATTTAAGTGGAACAGAAAAGAAATTAACAGAGAACGTTGCAGATTTTATCTTATTTAATATAGTTCATTCAGTTATATTTAAATAATCATAATATTGAACATACATGGTTTGAAAATATCTGATGCCTATACCGACAAAATCAAGCAACTTCAATATAATATAGAATGTTACATTCTCAAACCCTGTAAATAAAAGAAGTGTTTTATTAGATCATAATAATTATAATTACATCGTGCTATAAGCTGCAATTACTATTTCAATATACCGAAGTGGTACATATTTTCATTTTGTAAAAATTCGAGAATGGAAATATTACAGTATTAAAATTTGTTCCAGGTTTTCGCGATAACTTTTTACTAGCTGAGAGAGGAAAAAAGAGAAAATCCACGGCCTGTGCAAAATTAATGTGTACCAACCGTTGCTTGAATTTTGCTGGGCAAATTCATGTAGCCAGTTTTGGGTACCTATATTATGTAGGTTCTAGTACACGTACAGAGGCGAAGGCTGCCTGTTCAACATAGTTGCACGATTAGTAAACGATACAATACTACACCGGTCACACTACATTTCTCTTGTGTAATCCACCATTGGAGGTCAGCCACCATTAGGGCGATCTTCTCTTTGGTGGAGCTGCAGTCTTACTAATGACAGAGCTTCTTATTCTCTACTGTACTTCTCTAGATATTCATCATCATCATCAGCCTGCATCTATCTACTGCTAGATGAAGGCATCTTAGTCCTATGCGTTGCGTTGCCATGTACTTCCGCAGAACTTAATCATTGCATCGATCCAGCGGCCTCTCGGGTCTACCTTGCGTACGTTAGATCCAGCCCATTTCCATTTGAGGTTTTTAGCGAACTCTATTAGATCATAAACCCTTGTATGTTTTCTTATCCAATCATTCCGCTTTTGTCATTTCGCGTTATGCCCAGCATGCACCTCGATACCACGCTGTGCTACTCTAAGTTTCTGGATCTCTTTTTTACTTAAGGTCGATGTTTCACACGCATATGTGATTACGGGATACGCATATGTGAAATTAATGTGGAATTTCTCGGTCCTTTTCATTCGTTTAATATACATTATAGGCATCCATGCATGACAACACTAGGTAATTATGCGAATTTAAGATTATAAATAAAAATATGAATTCCTTTTTTTTTCAGTCGACCGTAGCGCGGCGCTAGTGGTTTTTGTATATTTTTAACAAATTGCTATTAGACGCATAATTCTATATACTCAATAGACAAACAGTATAATGTTTTGTCCAGTTAATTTGTAATATTAATTGTTACAATTTGGTACATACATTAGGTATTGTTTTTTTAAGTAAAGTTAAACTTTCGATAATCGTTTAGTACCGAGTTGGCTCAGGATCGTGTGGACTTCTAAATGCAGCCATGTTCTACGCGATCGTGACACTCTCCACTAGATGTGGGTTAGAAATACTGTCACCAGTTTGCGTACTAAAGTCTCGGCATGAACTACGCATACTCATTTATACATACAGTACGTGTGGCCAAATAAACGTCTTGTTCCAAAAACTTGTTCGAAGTTCGAACGCATGCGATGAGATCATCGCCGCGACTCGCTAGTTGGTACTGTTGGTGGACTTTCAATACTATTGCCATTGAATGCGCGCCAGCGAGATAGCATAATACACGTACTAGCCGTTATACCTATTGATTAATAATTCTTATGTATGAACAATAGGTCATACATTTTATGTAATTGGCATTACATTCCGGAGGGAATGTGGTGAGGTGACAGCACAGGCTTGTTATCACATCTCAAAACATGTTTAAAATAATAAAAAAAACATTGTGGCTACGCGACGCGCAGATTGTGTAAACAACGCGTGCCGAACAAAACATAATTTTTCATAAAAATTCGACGTGCGTCCATTTAATCTTATGTTATGTTATTTTTATATTAGTAATAAAATAATAATAATATATTCATTGACTTGTTTCCTTTTTCGAGTACATGAGTAACGTTTTTTAGTCATCTTTACGCGATATAAGAATGTATTCCTCCGACGCCATCACAACACAAATTGACGTGCTCACATCTCGACTACCGCTCTCCGATTGGCAACGAGTGCGAAATTTCATCCCACCTATTGTTGAAAATTATGCTCTTCAAGAATATTATAACCTAACATAAAAACAACTTTAAAATTTTAAATGCGTTTAAAATTTTATAATAAATGGGACATTTCGAAAAGCCAAGCTCAGTGTATTTTTAGCAACTCTATTAAAGCCGATATTTCAAATACTAGTAAGTATTTTGGAACAAGTTTCGATACAAGTAGTTTTTTTACTGGTAGTAAGTCTTCAAAATCGACCAGTTTTCACACCTCTACTCCCAACCCATCGCTGTCCGCCGCTTCTTTCATGACATCGTAAAGGCCGCTAATTCACCTTTCCTAACGGCTAGTACCACAACTCACTAGTGACTAGTCTCTCCGATCCATGATGAACATGTCGGAAAAATTGCAGAAATCATATTATACATATTCTCGACAGGCGTTACTTTATCTCGAATATTTGGATGATTGATCGACCGGTATATATATGTGTAAATATATAAAACTTAAAACCTTGAAAAATCTCCGTTAGAAATTTTCCGTCCACTTAATTAGAAGCCACATATCAAATTGCGAATAATATTCTGTGCTAAATCGGGCCAAGTCTCGTTTATTAATAACATTTTGTATGCATTATGAACTATGTGCGTTATCGTTTGCGTCACACTTCCATCATGGTTCATATTATAAACGTCTGTGGCAGGGACTGTGATGCAGTGGGTCGCAATCGAAAATAAAGCACAGTGGAATTAATGACATGTCTGCTGTCAACTGTTATGTTATAATTAAAAAATATGCAATTCAATTCAATATGTAATAATAATTATTTGAATCTGATACAATTTTTGAAGTTATACTTCTTTTGGGACGTTTGGTAGAGAGTGAAATTGACAGCTGCGCGCGCACCGTTACGTAATTGCGCGACAGTATGAAGTTAGCTGCGAATCGGTCAGCTGTATACAAACGCAAGTTTGATAGTAGAATTGTTCCGTTGCCTAGGCAACGAATTTATTATTGTCGGCCATTTGCAATTCCATGCGTAAACAAACGATAAACGTCAGAGTGACAGTTGTTACTTTAAAAATAAAAACTGTCAGCCCACCCCTTGTGAGGGCCATGGCCTATACCTACCACATGTGATGCTCTTTTAAAATACATGTGTATTATTAGATTTTAATTTATGGTATATTTATTTTAGAAAGCTAGTAATTTCAACATGGCCTTTATTAAAATAATTACAAGATAAAAATAACTTTTTATATACAACGTTTTTAAATTTTATGTTGAAGTATATATACTCGATTTGCTAGCTTAAACGATCAAAAAAATTGTACTTGATAGATATAATACTGAAATGTCATTTTGATTTCCATAATAACGCACGTATATATTAATAATTTAGTTGCTAGGACCCCAGACCCCTAGTAACCAATAATGGTGTCGAAATAACTTTTCATACAAAACAGAATTAACTGGAAATGAATTCAATTCTACTTAAAAATGGCTAAAAGTATTAAAAAAATGCATTGGCATCGTGTTATGATACATTCTAAAAGTTTCAAATGTCTAGCTAGTCGGGAAGTTAGTTAAAAATCGATTGCAAGATTTGTACCGGACAAATAAGAATACGAGCTAAGAAAAACGTTCTAAAACACAGACTGTGATAAGCTAGCTACCATGTCATTAGTATTATTGACTATTTTTAAATGGAATTCTACTAAGTATATAATTCCATTGATAAATGAGTGTATATCCCCTGGTCTAAAGATAAAATAATAAGTACACGCGCCCATACGCCGATGAGATGACTAAAAGCGTCGGTCGCGTCTTCGCACCGATGCCCATCTCATATAAGATGTATTTGTGTTATTTTAAAATTATATTTCTGTACGTTTATTTCGGTCTAAGTCTTTCAGAGATTATTGGCGGTGACGAAAATACACACCGCTCAATTTTAATCGAAGACGCTTTTGGCAAATTTGAATCAAAACAACTTCTCGAACGATAATTTGAATACTATTTTTAAAGAAGTTTAAATATTTGCACATTTGAAAGGACCATTGTGCTGTATGGAGGTTAAAGATGAAGAATTTGGGGTATTTTTGTAAGCTTAAACCAACTAATTTGCTGACATTTTTGCAATGGGTAAGAATGGACCTTAATATAAAAAAGTCATACCTATTTAAAACTATTACAGAACACAAAATTTTGCAATTTCTCCGAACTTACGAGGAATATAATATATTAATTAGATGCCAATTTAAGAGTTTGAATAATAGTAATAATGTAATCCCAAATATGGCTAAATTCTCAATTTAACCACGATGACGTTTGCAATAATACTATTGTATGGTATTAATATATTATTTTTTATGTAGTCATTCATGATATTAAATTCTAAGATGATTCAAGGCAAGGTACCATAATTACATATACGTCTCTCCTACAAATGTAAAGATTATCTAAGTAAAGCTCACAAACACACCCCCAAATTCTTAATTTTTAATTTTCACACACCACCTTGACCCTTGACAGATTCGTAGTAAGTAGTACACATTCAATGGATTATTTTAATATAATATTGGATATTTTTCACATTGAAAGGATTATTCGAATATGATATCTAATCATTTTAATTTCTTATTGTTTATGTTTTGGTTAAGTTAGAATCGATTCTATTAAGTCGTTTTTATGGCGTGGCTAAGCAAAGTATTATTACTTAAAAAATGAGACCTTCGATATAACATGGCAGTATAGACGGAAAATATAGTATAGAAAAGACTGAGAAGGCCTACTTATCACCAAACTTATAAAACCACAGTAGGTACACATTATGAGAGGATACAAGTGTAACATTTCTCAACCCAATATCCAAGGAAATATCTACGGATCACATAGTCGAGGAAGAAGCCACATTTCATGAATTAAGAACCTCCGCGTTTGGTATGCGTGCATATCCATCTTAGCATTCTGGGTAGTAGACGCCAAATTGAATAGCTTTATAGTACCAACCGATCTCCTATAAGGGATGACACATAAAGCTGCTTACTGAGTGTTACTGGTTGACGGTAATTATCTCGCGATTATCCACTCTCCCAGTTACGTGTCTATCCCATTACCATTTTAGCATGACGTTGGCGACAATATTTTACAATTTGTTTACTTCATTTGTTAATTTAACTGGAGTTTACGTGATAGAAAACTATTACTTAGTTTTCTTAGTAATTATTGCATTTATTCCCACTGTGCATTTTTTTGCCAATCTAAATCTAAAAGTTCGCTACATATTGTCTAAGTATTTAAAATTAGATACCTAAATGTTTAAAACTTTCGTTTACATATATATGAGGCTACATTCACCATGCAAACAGATAAGTTTTAATTTAATAAAAGTTTTGTTTAACCGCACCTAGTTAGTTTTATTGCTTTTAACATGATACGTTTTTTATCACGCTTAAACATCGTAACATTACGGAGTTAGACAGACAGATGGATAAGTTATAGCCTAAACTTGTACAACATATCCCGTACTAACTGTGGTAACAGCTTCTACCTATCCATATTATTACACCGTATATGTCATAGAATACGTTACTTAGAGTGGAATGCAGAAACATTTGTCGTAACAAAATTTCCTTAGCAGAAAACACTATGCAGAAACATTGTCCTTAGTTCATTTCTATTGAAAATAATACCATATTTAAAAATTCTCATTCCTATAGTTTAGGTAAATTATTTTATAATTGTTAAACGATGACAAAAATATGACAACTGCATTTTATAAATGCAATAACTATAAATACACATTAATATTTAATTATAATACTCTTATGTTTCCGTTATAAGTCATTATACGTGATTCCACAGGCACCGCAAGATATTTTTTTAACATGGTAACACTAGCATCAAGTGTCATTCTATCATCTGGCATCTTGTATTTCTGCGGGCTGGCGTATAAAAGTAAAATAATATTCTGCAAGTACATGCCAAACGAATTAACACTATCAATATATTAAGATACATTGTTAAATGAATTTGAGTGTATGGACTGTTTTATAGACATGCGAATTTATTTTGATAGCAGCTGTCAGTGGTAATTGGTAATACAGAAGGGGGGGGGGGGGTTGTTCATAACAAACGTAGTCTATGTTTACGGATTCCTTAACTCTATACTCAGTATAGTCTATAGTTAAGTCATGCTTTTCGGCAACTTATCCTTAGGATCGAAATCTTGGATTCTGCATAGGGCTCTTACATATTATAATAAGTATGTTTTTTTTTATTTGTTATTCATAATATTTAAGAACTTTAAATTTTTCATTGAAAACACATAATCTGGAACTGCGTCAGAAACATACTCGCACGACACGACGCGATAGGTAGAAATAAAATCGAACCCTACTGTGTCCAAGATTGTTTCAAGGTCTTCTCCATTATACTTGTTTTTGTCTATTCTAAGCAATGTATTTTAGATCTACTCGTATAAGTTTCTATATCTAATTTAATTTAATGCAATATAATAAAATAATTTTAGTTAATTAGATTGCATATATACTCTGACGGATGTTACTTGGAGTATCGATTCACTGTTCCAAGTGGAGTACCAGTTAGATTCAGCTTTCCAGAAATCCAGCTTTGCTCTTGGGGAGTCATTGGTCCAAGGTTTCCCCGGCATGTCTTTGAATTCGTTTCCACCTACCGCCACTCCAATCGCAATTTCGCAAAAGGTTGATCAAAGGGAGGCAATATAGCCTTAATGTCGTAACTCGTAATAATGCACTTTATATTATGAAATCTAACAAAAGAATTTAAATAATAAAGAAGTATCATAATTTATAATAAACAATGTTTTATTATATTCTTTTCTTCTTTCTTTTGCCATATCCGCCCCTTGATATGGACACCACGCGGCGCCTCTAATAATCCCTGTCGCTCGCCAGTCTTCTTGCTTCGTTCCAGGTCAAACCAGCATCCCGTAGCTCCGCCGTATACACTCTGTAGATTGTATTTAGCGGCCTTCCAGGACGCCGAAATCCGGTCGGCTTGAAGAACAGGCAAGCCAGGTTGAAGTTATCTTCTGGCATCCTCAGCACGTGGCCGAGCCAGGTCCAACGTTGCCTCTTCACTTTCAGCGTGATGAGAGGCTGCTTGGTGCATTCTCTTATCTCCTCGTTGCTCCTAAAGTCATACCACCGCACACCCAGTATTCGTCGCAAACATCTGTTTTCGAAGCTCAGTATACGGTTGCTCTGAGCTTTCGTAAGGTGCCATGATTCGCTACCGTAAAGCAGCACCGTCAGAATGCAAGCGTCGAGTAGGCGGCATTTGGTTTTGACCGAGTACAATCGTGAGTCCCAGACATTCCGCATCGAGTTGAATGTTGCTCCAGCCATTCCCATTCGGATAGTGAGCTCTTTCTGCAAAATGTACCCCCAGGTACTTGAAGCTGTCGACGCTCTCGATGTTAAATTACTAACATATTAAAACAGGCAATCAACTGGTATAAACTTGAAATCAATCGAACAGAAACGATTCCACATATTATCTAGGGAATTCTATAGTATTAGATTGCATTGTATTTTAGTGAGTGATCGCGGCATTCAGGTGTTTCCCCGTCGCCTCCAATGGGCTTTTCGCCTGTCAGTGTCTCTATAATGACTATTTTAACTACAATTTGTGGTGTTGTATGTGGAATTATTTGCGTATGCAAGTTGTTTACAGCATTCTGCCATACAATGGATTTAATTAAATAAATAAATAAAAACAATTGAAAGATGAACTTTTACAAACTGTTAAATTATCTCAGAGTCTCGTTATGATGTTTGATATCAACTGGAATACTAAAAAATATCTCTTTATAAACATTTTATTGAATTGACTAATCTTAAATCACGCGGATCGCTCAATGTTACTGTCAATGTGGCGAAACTCCGGCCGGCCCACGCCGCCGCTTTTCCTTGAGACTTTTCGCGACGCCTGTCCGAGGAAATCGGCGTCGCCTGATGTGGCGCAAACCGCCAGACTGCTCGGTCTATATTGGATGCCAATATTACACCGCAAGACCGAATTTAGTTTCCTCACTTCGGTAGTAAAACTGCATTCGTCATCTTTGGATTCACAACAGATTACTTAACCGAGTCCGATGATAATCGCTACTACGAGACCAATGCGCTTTTTGCAGTGGACTGTAATTTTGAAGATGCTGGTTGGTGGATTACGGATCTAGGGGGGGGGGGTTAACAGGATGCCAGACACTGACCTTTTTCTGTTGAGAGGTTGGCGCGCACTGGAGCCGGGTCGGTGTTCACGCACTCAGGCACTGGTAAACAACGGTTCGAAATGTCACTTCCACGGTTTCATTTGGGTTTTGATGATGAATGCTGATATTCAGGATAGATGATAGACGCGACGTTCGCTCAAACCGTATCAGATTTAGAGCAACGATGGTCAAACAGATGTGTTTTGTCTGAGTCACTCTGTGGTTAACGGGGCCTCGTTCGTATCGTATCGCGATAGAGTCTTAGCTGTAACAAGCATACTCGCACCCGTTGTCTTGATGTAACCGCAAAAGGGTGCTCGATGTATGAATCACCCTATATGCACAGCGGTCTACGAACAATTCACAAGTGCCAGTTAGCGACGGCTAAGCTATAACAAGCCTGCACGCGTCCGCTTTCTTGATGTCACTCGAGGTAACTGAATGTTACCGTAATTAGTTGCTTATAATATGCAATAATATTAGTTCTTAAAAGCATATAATTTAGCTTAGAAGTAATTTTAAACAGCATCTGCATTAACAACTTGATCAACCTCGAGTCTTATCGTTTTCGAATCGGGTTTTTAAGAGTTGCATCTTCGCTGAAAATCGGCCATAACTCACCGGATGCCGGAAATAAACTGGCGCGGTCAAAAATATTATTTTTTACGTTATATGTTTATTTACGTTTCGTGCGGTCGCCACATGATATAATTGAGGCGCAGAAAGGTCAATTCAAGACTTTAAACTTGACTCAGCGAACTTGAACACATCTATACATTTTACATTATATTTATTATATCTGGAGTTTTAGAATAACTTCTGTCTGCCTGATAACATTTTTGTTACGTTATGTTTTATTAACACTCACTACTAGAAATATTTCAGTTTATTTCATGGGACAGGAACGTTGAAATATGATAAATTTGACGTTATTATTAATATGTACATATTGTTATATGGCACTCAGACAACACCGCCCGATTATTGCCGCCAAACCAAATGCGCCCGTACTAGTGATCGTGAATACCGCCCGGACAAATCCTCCAAGACAAAATCGCCCGCAATAAATAAAAATATATTTAAAACAAGTGCTTTCTTTATTTTCAGAATTGCTTATGATAATCAGTGTAATTTGAGATTTAATCCGTTGCAGTTGTTAATAAAGTGATAACTTTAAATCAGCAGCTTTTAACACTTACGACACGTAAAGCTGACCATAGCTTTCACTCTTGTACATTTCAGTACTCTTCTAGAATTCCAAAGCTGCAACATCGTATTCTAACTGTTTACTTAAAAAATATTATATATAGATATATGTTATATTCAGAGGGTTGGAGCGGACCTTTTTTTGAGTTGCTCCGCTCCGGGACCTAATACTTAATCCAGTTCCGCTCCAGGGTCTGCTCCGCTGCGTGTAAAAAGTTTTAATTGCTATTATATAGTTTTTTTTAAACAACGGCAGCAAATCGTCTTTCATTATTGCTTCTTTATTAATAATAGTTACCCTCATTTTAGCTTCACTGTCATATCTTTAGGGTATATCTAATTATACGAGGGTGGGTCAATAAGTCCTTAGAAAAGCCGACAGGTGGCGCGACTAGTACTGTAAGCGGTTTGTTTTCATGCAGCGGCACTACCGATTCAGTATGCTGCGAAGTTTCAATCAGATTGGTCGGGTTGTTGTGTGTTTCTCGTACATTTAAAAAAAAATTTTGCTTGTGGAAAATGGAAAAATGGAAAATGGAGAAAATTGAGTTTAGAGCTGTTATTAAACATTTTAATATAAAAGGGTTAACAGCAAAGGAAATAAAAAATGAGTTGGATTTAGTTCACGGCATATCTGCTCCTTCACTTGCAACTATTTATAACTGGTTAAATGAATTTAAACGTGGTCGTACATCAACAAAGGTTGATCCACGCTCAAGACGTCCTGTAGAGGTGACTACAACAGAAATGATCAATAAAATCCACGATATGGTGTTAAGTGACCGAAGATTAAAGTTGAGTGAGATAATTGAGGTTACAGGGATCTCAAAAGGTAGCGTCATTTCTATTTTACATGACAAATTGGGCATGAAAAATATGTCTGCAAGATGGGTGCCGCGTTTGCTCACAGTCGACAATAAACGCAATAGGGTGGTGGCCTCTAAAGCCCTGTTGTCGCTCATGCAACGCAATCCGGATAAATTTTTAAAATAAAAATAAATAAATAAATAAAAAAAATAAAAAAAAGCAGTGGATTGCGAAGGCAAACCATGTCCAAAGAAGGCGAAAACCGTAAAATCAGCTGGTAAGGTTATGGCTACTGTATTTTGGGATGCACGTGAAATTATTTTCGTTGACTATTTGGAAAAAGGAAAAACAATAACAGGGGATTATTATGCATCTTTATTGGACCAGCTAAAAAACAAAATTGAAGAAAAACGGCCTCATTTAAACAGGAAAAAAATCCTCTTTCATCAGGACAATGCCCGTGTTCACACATGTTTACGATCAATGGCTAAAATTGAAGAATTGAAGTTCGAATTGGTCGACCACCCACCGTATTCGCCAGATTTAGCCCCCAGTGACTTTTCCCTTTTCCCAAACTTAAAAAAATGGCTAAGTGGACAACGTTTTTTTTTCAAATGAAGAAGTCATCGATCGGACAAATGCTTATTTTGAGGACCTTCCGA
Source organism: Rhyacophila brunnea (assembly GCF_057557595.1). Taxonomy (NCBI): domain Eukaryota; kingdom Metazoa; phylum Arthropoda; class Insecta; order Trichoptera; family Rhyacophilidae; genus Rhyacophila; species Rhyacophila brunnea. The sequence goes on along the minus strand of NW_028232871.1, from coordinate 36,919,424 downwards.
AAATTTATTTTTCTGACGGTTTAAAAAAAATTGAGAAACGTCTAACCAAGTGTATTGAGCTCCAAGGAGATTATGTTGAGAAATAAAAAAAAAATACAAAAATCAAAACTGTTTTAATGCTTTTTTCTAAGGAATTATTGACCCACCCTCGTATGTATATTTAAAGTTTTATTCTACGTTTTGGTTTATAAGCTATTTTTCATCTGTACTATAGCATACATTATGTGTGAGTTACATAAGATTATGAAATACTAATTAACTAGGTAAGTATTTATTCTATTAATTAAGAAAACTCGCAAACGTTTCTAACAATCCTATATGAGGAAGACCGGAAAAAATTCCGATAGCAAAATATAAATATTTCTTCTGCCTTCGAACAAAAATATTCAGAATAAGATAAAATAATTATATTTTCTGATAACAGATGAAGCTTTTGTTTTTGATCATGTTAAGACGAATATAACTGTGGAAAATATGGTATTTCTTTTAGGCATTTATTCAATGTCATTGTATGAATGACAATATGAAATAATTTATTCAATTCAAATCCTGCCCTAATGTATACTGTAGGTACATTTCTTTCTTTTAATGCGTAAATTATGTCACGTTGGTACATGCTTTTACACGAATCCGTCATCACACCCACTGTTCGGTCGATCACTGTCAAGCTAATTTTTCCAAAAGTAAATAATCTTAATTTTAAATACTTTTCGGTATTTTTTAGTATTCGGTTTAACGTAGATTTCTCTAAATGTACAGAATAATATATTACATATTTTTCTTCGTCTCCATTTATTATTTTGTTCCTTTGTCTCTTCGAAATATACCCACCAGTTTAATTTTATAATTTGTTTTCATCGTTGCAACAATGAAATAACATGTAGTAAATAGTTACACTGAAGCTAATATTGCGTTTTAAATTATGCTGAACGTCGTTGACGCTGAGGGAGCGTATCACCTTTTATCAATCAATTATTAAAAAGTAGATAATGGCCATTGTATTGGTTTAGTTCCAGATAAGTATTGGCGTGCTTTAAAAACGTTGTGTCTATAAAAATACCGTAATAAATAATGCTAATATAGTGGTAAACAATTCAAGCCTTGTCAGCATATTGATCGGCAAATTAAATATACACCCGATCCTCTTTTTGCACGGCTTTTTTTGCACTGTTTGAAAATAGCACGGTTTAAACAAAGTACTGATTACTTTTTATTTACACTGATTTTTTGCTTTAACACGGTTAAAAAAAAACTAAAAAGAATTAAAATACGTATGTGTGCACATATTTATCAAAAAATTGCGTTGCAATTGACCGCACGCCGCTGGCGCCGAGACATACATACGTACATATATGGCGCCACTAGTCAGTCACTTCGGGTTCGATACGAGGGATGCACCGCGTGCTTCGGCGTCAGCGTCATTAAATATTTCCATCGATGAGAGTGATCTTTCGCCAGCGAAAAACAGCTTGCGCAAGATTGCGCAATTATTACTGTTTGTATTTTTTTATTTTTCGGGATTTTGGTCTTCGGGATTCCGGCCATTCGGGATTTCGGCCATTCGGGATTTCAGCGTTCGGGATTTCGGTATTCGGGATTTCGGCAATTCGGGATTTCAGCATTCGGGATTTCGACCCAAACCCATAAATAATATACACGATACCTACAACTGCAGACTAAATTTACTATACGAACGAAACGTTTTGTATTAAACTTTTTATAAAATAACTCTGTATCCACTTAATATTATGTCTATTGATAGCGCGATCTTATATTATATACAATTGTATAAATTATGCATGTCTCCCATAAATTTTGTCCATTTGACCCTCATTCAAAATGGCGACCGGAAAACTCTTTTAACAGCTGATATGGGAAGCTGTCGGCAAGGTAAACACATATGCGAATCTTGATAGAGGTGATACCAGGGTAACGTGAAAACGAGGAGGTATCTTTTTGTTTCACCGGCCCGTGTCAAAGAGCGATGATTTATATCGTCCTGCGCGACGTTGATGAAAAAAAAAACTTTGTCATTTTATAACATGGCGAACGGGTGCAGCCGCTATCTCTCCCAGGAACTGTTAAACGTTGAAAATGGGAGCGTTTATTCTCTTGTTATTTATGCGCGCCCGGTATCCGTAAAGCGACGGCACGTGTATAAAAATGGAAAATAAATTAAAAAGACAAAAAAATACACAGGTACCGACTAGTTAATTATGTTTTTACACAAATGTAAGAATGTACCTTGCGCTGTGTAAACACAACTCAAATGAATGAGTACAGAACTCACTACATACATATTCCTCTGTTTTTATGACGATTTACATGTATGTTATGCGAACATAATATGGTACAAAAGGCTTTCAGGATAAAGAATTTGTCATGTATTTACCAATTTAAACTAATTTTACAATATAACTATCATGCATAAGATGTGGAATTTACTTAATATGATATGAAATCCCGATGAGATTATATAAAATATATGTAATTAGTTTAATTAAGATAGGTCTTTAAATCCAGTCGATGTTTAGGATGTTTTGACTTTCTGTCTATATGATATAACAATGTATAACTAACTTAACGTGGTGGCTCTCATAGTTCAGTGCGGAAGGCGCTGGCCTTCCACCCGAGAGTTCTGGGTTCGATCCCCGGCGAGGACACAATATTTATATGGACATGGTTATTAATAATTCTAAAAATAAAAAGCTAACCTAACGTACCTATCTACATAACTTATTACTTTGAAAAATTTACTGCCCTTTCTGGATTGTCTCTTTTGTTGCGTTGTGTCCTTTTTTTACGATTGCGCAGCAGCTTAATTCAAGCCTTGGCCTTTAACCAATCCTGGATTCTTCTCCAATAACTGTCGTTCAGCAGGATATACCAACTGACCTCATTGGTCCTGGGTTTTAAAAAAATACCATTTTCACTGCGCTGAACATCGCATACTCAAGCAAAACTCACGAGTTTTATGACGATTTAGTACATACGACTGATACTTGCTTCTCTAATGCCTTATTTAACTTATACATACGTATATTTGCCAGATAATGCTCCTATCAAAGGTGTTAGTCATTCCAAATACTTTCAAAAAGACAGAAGAGACAATACTATGATGCGTTTCACTTTCATTATACGAAGATTACAGTTAAAATTCTGTATCTATTTCAATGGTTGTGTGTCTTTTTATCATACATGTGAATGATTAGATTATTTGAAACATTAATAATTTCACAACTTCGCGTCACGATGTATTAATTAAGTTATTTAACGACTTCATTAAAAACACAGCGCATGTCAACGTTAAGGTGAAAACATCGTGTTCAAATCACCGCGCGATGACTTATCGGCGTCGGCAGTTTTGAATGATTCCGGCGTCGCTTTTCTCGGGCGTCGTTTTTTTCGCGGGCGCCGTTCCACTTTGATCGTTTGTCATTTTTACCGACCCGGCAATTAGTCATCCTGAGTGTAAGACCGCTCCGCCTTTTGGACCGTGAAAATATTACACGCGCGCGTCATAATGCTTAGCATTCTTAGCAGGTCTGGACATATTCTGGGGCCATGAACTTCTTACTTTTAAAGATGGAAAATGTTTTCTAGAAATGCGACATACTTTGAATTACTTTTTTCACACAGTTGTAAAAAGTAATATCTTCAAAGAAGAGCTGAAGAGTTGAACTGCGAGTTTTTATAACTATGGCGCCTTTGAATTAATTTTTCTCGAGCTTATTTTTCATATTTTATTTGCAACGTGTAAAATGTATGACTCGCTTCAAATCTACTTTTTAAAAATTTGCTATATTGTCAATATTATTACATATTGTTTACTAATGGGTCTCATGCATCATTTCCAGTCGTTTGGTAAAATTCACACGTTGTTCCTCAATCAATACCTACTAGTATTATAATTACTGGAAAAAAATACCTAGTGGGAGTGTCATCTGTCAACATTTTTGACGGCGTGTTCAATAATACTATATCTTCTTCTTCTTTGTCTGTCCTGTCACGACAAGGGCAAGCACAAATTCGCGCCACTTCCCTCGATCCATCGCCAACTCTTGCGGCTCCCGCCATTCCAGACCTGGAGAGCGTAGATCGCTTTTCTGCAGGATGAGTGAGGGCCGGCAACGACGACGGAACCCTTGAGGCTGTGCCACAAGGGTACGAAGTATCGCTCTCTTTGGCAGCATCCGGAAAACATGTTCCAGCCTCGTAAAACGTCTCTTCGTGGTTACCTCAATCATCGAAAGCTTCTGTGTCTGCTCACGAACTCGGGTGTTAGCTAACAATAATACAATTGTTTACATAATAAGTAGACCAATATAAGAGAATAATATTCACAGCTAAAGAACGCGTTGAATACCAATATATATTGGTAGGTATTTATTTCGATAAATTCGGTGTATTATATATGAATAAGCGTGTGACCGAAATGAATATAGGTACGTGATTAAGCGATTAAGTGCAGCTGGCATGAAGGAGATGTAACGTAAATGTTCTATTTATGCGATCTAGCAACAACAACAAACAACAAATATCCAGAAAAACTCATAAAATCTTAAAGACATCTAATTCAATATTAGATTATCTGTCTTTCCTTAGGTTATATTTTGGCTGTCTTGACCAGAAAAGACACAATAGGTAAGCAAAAATTATTATATAATATAGGTAATAAAATTACGTACTTATACCAAACATGTAGCGTGTAAGTGGTATCTAATAATGACATGGCGATTCGTTCTCCTAAATCTGACGATATCATGGCTTGAAAAGCTAATGATTTAAATGACCCGCCATATATTTAGTTAAATTACTTTGAGGGTTTGTTAACGTGGCAATACATCACTTAGACTTAGGCCCTCCTCCCACGGCGCAACTGAAATCTGACAGAACTGGTTTGTGAAGGAACTCATAAACTAGCCAATGTGATGCTTCGCACACGGCGCTACTGAAACCACTTGAAATAATAATCACATAACCTCAAACTGTCAAACTGAACCATCAGCTGTTTTGTACAAAAACCGACAACACGCACGCTGCTGCGTTTATTCGAATAGAATTTTATTTATATAAAATATTTATATAATAGAAAGTTATTTCAATTTTGCTTATCTTGTACTTTTTACGTTTTGGGTTGTTAATGATTTTTATAGCATGACACATGTTCGCAGTGCGACCAATTTTGGTAAGAAAATATGATTTTTCACCGAATCTAATGATGTTGGTACCACTGTTTTACGGTGACTGGAAACTTCAGAGACCGCGCGACTAGCATGTCGCATCTCTTCGTAACCGTTTTGAAGCTGAGAGATTCCAGTCTCGCCGTCAGCGAGCCGCCATTGAAATACATTAGCTAGATACTGGCTGGAATTTTAGTTTCAGTTCCGTCGGACTTCAGTTGCGCCGTGGAAGGATGGCCTTAGTAACGTGACCACCTCGTTTAAAACAACACTTTAAACATCGCCATTCAAAAATGTAATGCTGCGAAAGCTCAAATCATATTATTATAAAGCTTTCACTCGCTCGCTGAAACCGCATCGACGTTATAAATCGTCTGTAAAATATTTAACGCGGCATTTTCTGACACAGAAAAGTACGCCGAGACTTGTTATTTAATTGCTAAAAATCTAATTAAAATTTACGGCGGTTATGTTTACAGAATGTTTTTGAAAACTGGATACATTCAACCCTTATAATAAGCTGAACTTTGAAATGCCTATCTGTGTAAGAGTAATGGGAAAATTCATCATTCATCATTTTCGGCACTACAACCCTTGGCGGATCTTGGCCTCTTTCAAAAACTTCCTCCATCCTGGACGATCCAGCGCCGACACTCACCAGTTGCTTTGACCGAGCATTTTTAAGCCATCTCAATTTCAGCTGTCCAGGTCTTCTCTTGCCATCGGGGTTGCGTACATAGCCTCTCCTCCGGTATATCCTCCGGCTGTCTATGCACATGCAGTTTCTGAATTATCCTATCCCTATCCTATCCCACGTGATCTTTACGCCTTTATTAATTATCTTTATTAATTTTTTTGGTTGTTAAATAAAAAGTAACGAATGTATCGTAAATGTGTGGGGATGGGATCTATGACAGAAAGAGGAATAGAGCACTGTAGACGATGACCGCCGATAAAAACAAAAAAACATCAACCATTCATTTTCTCAATTCAAAATGAGTAATGATGTTCATAATGAATGAATTACCTGTGACAGGATCTCGTTGTTTAATGTTTATGCAATATCCGTCTTGTCCCTTCCAGAAAATTAGCGGATATTGGAGAGCGTCGTATGAACGGTGTGTGTCAGCGATGAACTCCAGATTATTGTTTCTTCTTCGAATCACGATTTTTCGCGTCGATGTGCGGTCGCCAACCATGATTCCAGCAATGTCGTCAACAACAGTCGCATTGAATCGACGTACGTGCTCTCCAGCTGGTGTTTTATCAGGATTGATGACAATAGCGTGATTGTCACTTTGCAATTCGTGCATGTGTGCTTTGAAGAATTTCAATAATTCATTGTGCTCATTCAACAGGGCGTCCAGTTCGCCGACGATGCGCCTGGCATTAGGCGAATTGAGGCTATTGTAGCCGCAACGTGCATCCACATGATTGATGTCCTCACCGGCCGCGCCCATGAAGTAGATTTGTAAAAATGTATGTGGTTCGTTTGGCATTAGCAGCAATGAGCCTACTTTGTGGTATACTTGACCTTTGATTTTGAACGTAGAATGGAATTGTTGACCATTTGCCGCAGTATTGTGAACTATTTCTGTTGCTCCGGACGAAGTCATTTGGAAGCATGAATTGAATGTGCGAATGGACTTCAGGAACAGGTTTGAATCTGGAACCGTGTCAATGAGCAAGCTGTTCAATGGTTCTGGTGGTATCTCAATTTCTGGTAGTTGCACTTTTCCTGATGCGCAACACATCCCGGCTGACTCATGTTTGAATTTGAGCGCATGACAATGGGGACATTCTTTGTCCATAGCACCAATCAGCACTTTCGGATGAGCGGAATATTCAATATCTGGCTTGTACTCGAATGCGAGACGAAGGAACGAAGCGGATGTAAATGTTCGATGTACTTGTTGTTGTTGTCGGTCATTTGCTCTGCGTGTGTTAACTACGAACCGGCGCGCTTGGCTCCGTTCCAATTGTCGTTGTTGATTTCGTTCAGCTCGTGCCTCTTGTGATTGAGATGCACGCAATTGCGACATGCTTACACGCACGTTTTTGTTATCTTGTTGGATTTGTTCGTCTGTTCTTTCTGCTCTACTATTTTACATGTTTGTTGCTTTATTCGTTCTACGGCCCAAATGGCCCCCCTTGCGTCTTGCTGGCATTGTGCACTGTAATACACGCACATAAAAATAGATAAATAAAATAAATCGTACAAAATTTTGCACGCACTGCGTTGTGGTATGCCGAATGAAATGTCAAAATGGTGCGACGCTTCTCTTGAATTCTTCTCGGACGTAGCGCCATCTGTCATTCAACAACATAAATAATTTCGTTCTGTTTGAAATACGAACGACGGTTAAATTTGTTCATACAAAAATAATAAAATCGCGATTAAAAAATGGGAGGGTGGGGGTAGGAGAGTGAAATTTTGGGGTTATAAGTATTTTTTTATACCAAATAATAAAAAAAATACAAAAAAAAAATTGTCAAAAAAATAAAAGAAAATTTTTCTGGATAGAGATACCCTAATCACCTAGCGATATGAAATATACTTGTTGACCTATTCTCATACCTAACAAATATACATAAAAAAAAATCATAAAAATCGGTCAAGCCATTTCGGAGGAGTTTGACCACAAACATCGTGACACGAGATTTTTATATATATAGAGATGTTCATATTGGTAAGAAAAATAATATGCGATTACCGTTTTCAATGCTTAGCAATTCATTATGGAATACTTAGAATCCAATGTTTGTATTTCTCTTGACAGGTGTTGTAAAAACAAATTTATTTGGAACAATGAAGTAGAAACAATAAATAAAAATAAATAGAGAAGAAAATATATTTGAATTTTAACGACGATAATGGACTAATTATCCAAGAAATGAAAATATAAATAATATTAAATTCTACAGGATTTTTAAAAATGTAATAATTGTAATGGTGTTACAACCGAAATAGCTATCGACAAAACCTTTTTTAAAAAACCTGTAGAATTTAATATTATTTATATTTTCATTTATTGTAAAATGGAATTCTACCAAGTAAATGCTAACTCAATTAATAGATTAATTATCCTAATATTTTGTTTTCAGTACTTACATAATATGTACTTCACGGAATATGAATGCTCTAATTCTAATTGATGTTAGAACCTCGCCAAAAGATCAAAACACGGTTTATTAAATTATATGTCTTGTTAAGGGGAGACATGCTCAGCGTAGGTCAAAATTGAGCTTTTGTTCTATTTTTAAAGCATGATCCTGGACATTCCTTAAACGTTGTAGATAATTTATTTATATAATTTTGAAGCCTTATTATCCTTTATATTTATTTTAAACATTTGATGACTGCATAAAGTATTTTTATTACATAAAATAGTATTCTTTTAAACCTCTCGCTCTAATGTTTTAGAATATAGTCATATTTCAGTACATAAATGTGCAGTGGTGTTAAGATTTTTTACATTTATTAATTTTTAAACGCATTTATAAAACCATCAGTATAATTTATATCGACATTATTATAGTGAAATATTTACGATAAAAAATTATATTGATAATCTCTGTGATCCCAAATTTGACAAGAATTAGGCCTTTTATTATTAAAAAAATGGGCAAGATTAACACATTTGAAGATAATTCTAAAGATACTCATTATAAGCTATGTCTTTGACCATTCAAGTATGATAAACATCCTACGAATGATGATTGCTTTTTAATAATTATTGACCTAAGAATAAGGTAGTGTTTTTTTGAAATACGCCATTTCTTTTGGCATTCCCCAGTGGTTAAGCTACAACATACGGCCGTAGCCATAAATTGACAAACTATAATTGAAGTAGGGAGTAAAATGATGTTAACGCGCGTGTTTGAACATGTACCGTTTAAAAAAAATCGGTTAGGTACAGGTAGCTGAACCACTGGGGAATGCCAATTACAATCTGCAGAGTTTATTATGCTTTCTAACAGTAGTACCTACATAGGTTTCAATGAATCGAAATAGTCGTTTAACAAAAAACAAACATAATTGCCACGGATTGCAATAAATGAATAACACATTCATACTAATATGCCACTAGGGTTACTGGAAGAGTAATTCAAGTTGGACCAAACGGTTGTTGGGTTCATCTGGCCCTCAGCCAATCGCCACAGAGGCCACATGCTTTTAAAAATGTTGCAGCATCAAACGGAGAGCGAGAGGATCTCTTCACTTAGTTTTCGTTTCCTTTATATTTATTTTTCTAGTTATCATACCCCTCCCACTTTGCCACTTAAGGAGTAGTATACTCAGTCAATGCCCACTTGTATCCGTCTCGACCTCAGTATAGAATATATATAGAGATTGACTGCTCCTGAGACATTCCCGGACCTAAAAGCCTCACATTATCTATCTGAGGCTCATTATACAGGGTGTGGTACGGTTTTATTGATTAGTTACTTAGGATAATAAATAGAGTTACAAAAATCACTTCAGGAGAGGTAAAATAAATTATTTAGTCGTGTTCACAGCAATTGTCATTAAAGTACAAAATCAACCTCGAAATGAAAGATGACTCTGCATTTTATTTCCATTAGATTCTGAATCATTTTCTTTTATGAAGCAATAACTCCTCATATTTCTGCCTCGTACACTTGGGGTGAAAGCAATTTTCTTTAAGCAGCAAAAATATATTATAATTTTGGGAATACGAACGAGACGGGCTTATAAATGATACGAGTATCGCAAGTCTTCGCTTTGTTCTTAGTGTGTTGTTTGTGCAAATTTTCATGGGCTTAGAATATAAGTAAACTTATGTCATCGAGAATTTATTATCAATAGAAAATTCCAGATATCAGTTATATAATGTTTTATAACAATAATAATGTTGTAACACTTTTGTAACAACACAGCAGAGAATTAATTACGTCTGTTATTATTGTGTGCCTACGTTTTGTGTCACGTGACGTTTGAAAATTTATTATACGGAAGACGTTTGTCACGTGTATATTTTGTAATTGACGTAAACGGTTAAGAACATTCAGATCCGTAAGAAGATTTATATATGTAAATAATCATCATCATCATCAGCCGGGGTCAATCCACTGCTGGATGAAGGCCTCCCCAAGCTTCTTCCAACTCACTCGGTCATGTGTCGTTCGCTGCCACGTATTTCCGCCGATCTTTATCAGTTCATCAATCCAGCGGCTTTTAGGGCGACCTTGTGGCCGTTTCGTGCCCCTTGGGTACCATTGGATGACGGCATTTGTCCAGCGGTCGTCCTTTCGGCGAGCAATGTGCCCTGCCCATCTCCATTTCAGCTGTTTGGCAACGTCTATTACATCGCGTACTCCTGTCTGCTTCCTAACCCTTTCGTTTCTCTTACGGTCCTTTCGCGTGATGCCCAACATACACCTCTCCATGCCTCGCTGTGCGACTCTTAGCCTTTGGACATCTCTCGTGTTGAGGGTCTACGTCTCGCAGCCATACGTGAGCACGGGCAGCACACATTGGTTGAACACCCTACGCTTAAGACATAATGGTAGGTCATTCTTGAAGATACTATTCAGACGTCCGAAAGCACTCCATCCCAGCTTTGTTCTGCGAGCAATTTCATCGTGCATGCTTTCGTCTATGGGCACCTGCTGTCCGAGATAGACGTAGCTGCTGACTTGCTCGAGTTGGGTGCCATTAATACAGATAATCGCAGGGTCCGAAAAGCAGTTCCTCATCACTTTTGTCTTTGAGATATTTATCTTTAGATGTAAATAATAACTATCTGATAATCGGTTTTTGTAGTTTGTTTTATGTTGTTAGTAGTTAGTATTGTTAATTATCCGACTGACCGACTACGGTCCCTGCAGTCAATTCCTGTGGATGATTTCTCAGAATTAAGATAGCCACCGTTTCTTTGCCGTCTTGCGGAAACGTGTCTCTAAAACATGATTGTAATTCACCTCCTGTAATTTTGTCAATAGACGTCAATTTACTCAGATTATTAGACAATTTAGACAAAACGATAGTTTTATAGTTACATATTATGTCACCTATGGCGTGGGGTCCTGAAAAATCAGACCGAACCAAAACCGCCCGGACATTGCCGCCAGAATAATTTAGAAACGAGACTATTTTTATTATTACAACGTTTTTATTAGCTCGTATTTTTATTTGTCCGGTGTTTGTTTATCCAGTACAAATCTTGCAATCGATTTTTAACTAACTTCCCGACTAGAGCTAGACATTTGAAACTTTTAGAATGTATCAGAACACGATGCCAATGCATTCTTTTAATATTTTTAGCCATCTTTAAGTAGAGTTGAATTCATTTTCAATTAATTCTGTTTTGTATGAAAAGTTACTTCGGAAGAAATCCGTAATCCAATCCACTATTATTGGTTGCTAAGTGTTAAATTATTAATATATACGTGCGTTACTATGGAAATCAAAATGACATTTCAGTATTCTATATTTGTTTGTTTGTTTGCTTGTTTTTTATTTACTTCATATCAAGTACAAGTTTGAGCATATTGAGCATAATAATTTAACAGAAAATTTAAAAACGTTGTATATAAAAAGTTCTTTATATCTTGTATTTTTTTACATTACATTATTATATTTTTGATACACAAATGGAAAAAATGAATAAAGATATTTAAAAATAAAGATATAAAAATATAAGTATTTAAATTATTTAAAATTAAATTTCAATAGTGTTTCCTAGCCTTCTTAAATATTCTTAATTTGAAATACTACCATACAAAGGCATTAACTCTTGCAGTATGTCGTTTAATTAGATTTAGTACTAAGTGTTAAAAGCTGATGATTTTAAGTGATTACTCTACTAAAAGCTGCAACGGATTAAATCTCAAATTACACTGATTATCGTAAGTATGTAAATTTCTATCGATAAGCAATTCGAAAAACCAAAAAAGCCCTTGTTTTATTTATTTTTTGCGGGCGGTTTATCTATGCGGATTTGTCCGGGCGTTATTGACGAGTCTGTGTGGTTTTGTCGGGGTGCCATCAGCTATATGTTATGAATGAAATATGCAGAATAATACGTATTATCAAATTTGAATTTTAGCATGAATTGAGGAAGTTTGATTGATTTTTTTAACTGTTAGAATAAAAGATATTTACCACGCAATAAATACTGTTTTGTAATTATTCAACGTAGGAAAGTTATTATTTGATAAAGAAAAACAGAGTTAAATTAAGTACCTACCTACACCAATGTTTTCAAATAAATGTGTGATGAAAAAATCCATTTGGTTTAAATAATTTTATGGCATTTGGGAATCGCCCTGATGGTTTCCACCAATTTTTCTTTCGTGTTGTCCGTCATTTTGAATCAATTTAGTGGTAAATGTTTCACATGCGTACTTACTTATAATGCGATAAATAAATTTAATCATAAGGTATTATCGTTCGACCTTTGCACGTGTCTCATGTGATGCTAAATAAAGCATCAGCACGAGTTCATCTTGGCTGCATATAATGTTGTGATGTGCAGTCAACTGGACTCACTGCTCAATTATTGCAAGCTATTGAGTACGTTTACTAATGCAGATTTCCTCGAGCAAAAAAGCATGATAAGAATTTTCATATGTATCACAATCACATCCACTCCAAAATAGGCATTATGATGGTATTAGTTACGAAGATAGTAACTTCCAAAGTCAATTTTTATATTCTTTTGAGATTGCTCAGTATTTTTTTTTATATAATTGTGTCACTTTATTAACAATGAACTCCAGCTCATTTCCCAGTTTGTTAATTAGTTTTCATACAAAGTTAAGTTATGTTAGTTTATTTTAATACTTTTTACTGTAACATCCCCTGTCCCCTCTACCAGGGCGATATATTCTATGTCATCTGCTACCCGGTAGAGCTGCACTCGTACCAATTGCAGAGATTCTTAAAGGAGTACTTTATCGATAATGGTAAGGCCACGGAATGCGGCATCCTCCTCTGCTACATAATATACAATTAATCTTTTCTTGGATATTTTACTTGGGAATTCTGTACATGGACGTCTCGTCATGTAGCCGAATTACTGTGGTTTTTTGATTTCATACTCCACGGCACTTCTTATTCCTTTCCTATTCGTTTGAGAATGTAAACATTGCTCACCCCGTCAGTTTAAGTGGTTTTGAGGATACGTCTATACAGCCATATCTTGAAGGCCTCAACTTTCAATTATATTCCTTTATTTAGCGTGAAAACCTACATATCACAGAGAAGAATTGAGAGGATATAACAGCGAACCATACCTAGTTTTAGGACTAGGTGGACGCCTCTGTTGTTAATGAGACGTCTGATGTTAAGAAAAAAATACTCATTGTAATATTTGTTTTGATTTCATTTGACATTGTTTCTTTGACAAACATATTAATATTAAATAATGCCTAAAGTGTAAAGGAAGAAAAAAAGCCAAAGATCAAATAAAAAAAAAAAAATGCCGACATAGTAAGTAAAGCAAACGAAAAACGTACAAAGCGATGAAAGCTCAACTCAAAAATAAATCAAAATATAAAAAGGTTCGTCCTTAAACAACACCAGTTAGTTGCGAAAACCCCTCGATAAATGAATACAAACTAAAAGACAGAAACAAAGGGATTGGAAATCATGACGGTATTGCTGAAAGAATGAGACTGACTGCAGGTACCAATAGGTATACTGGATAAAACAACATTTGAAACAGTTTCAAACATTTGGACGTTTAGGAAAATTTTTGAGTAAGCTTCTTCAATAAACTGGATGTAAAGTTTATTTATTTGTCTGTTCAGTCTAAGCTTCAGTTGTACCGATGTGTAAACGCAACAACTGAAGCGGTCGAAACTGAAACGGAGATGTGTTTCGATGGGTTTGCCAGTTATTAGAGTTGTCAGTTTAACTAAAGTGTAAATATAACCGACTGTGCAATTCTCAGCTGTTGCGATAGCGGGATAGCCTATCAAGCGTAATTTTCTCGTAATATCAAGACTAGAGTTTATTGAGATTTATCGCAACTGTTTATGCTTATGAAAAAGAGTGATTTATACATTGCCATTAAAGAGATATTTTCTACATTCTAGCATTATTTTTTTGTTATTAAGAAAGTACTTAATTAAGTTAGGTAGCTATTTACGTATGACCATACTAGTATATGGCGACACGCTATATTGTCGTAGTTTTCATACCACTCCTCTAATTTTGATTGAGATAATATTATTTGTTCAAATATAGGTACGGCATTATATCAATCAAAACATGTCTGGGAAGTTATTATAAAAATAACATTGTTTTTTAGTGAATAAAAAATACGTAAATATAGATCGCCGTTTCCGAACTGAATTTACAACTGAAACTGTAACTGAACTGACAACTGACCTGACGTTTAAAAGGCAGTGACGTCCCTAGACAAAATGCCGCCCCTAGACAGTACTAAAATGCCGCCCCATTTTGTATACAGTATTTTTTTATCATCCTTTCATGACTCCAATATATCTACACTATTACTTAATAGTCAACACTCAACCATTGAATTAATAAAATAAACTTTCCTGGCCTTTTTTGTTGCAAAGTCAGTATCTATGCCATCCAAATCTAATTTAAATGATATATCTGCTTCAATAGATAATATTGGGAGTCCACGGTTTCAGATATATTTAAAAATACAACTTCCAAAACTCACGAGTAACAGGCAAAAATATTTAGATACATTTTAAATTAGATATGTACCTACATATTAATTCGCAAATCTGCACGTGTCATTTCTGGTCACCAACGACGTGACGTCCAAAGTAAACGGAAGTAAACTAGACATCGCTAACCCGGCAAAAAATACAGTAAAGTTATGTTAATTAATATATTTTGACTCCAACCAGTGAGCAGATTTTTTTAATAGAAAGATATTCCCGTTATTACTAAGTTTGGGTAGACATTTCTATATATAGATATCTAATGGTTCTCCTCGATTTTCCGCCCTTCGAGTAGCTGCCGCCCCCAAGCGGCGCTCAATCTGCCTATCCCCACGGGACGTCACTGCTAAAAGGGTCTTTATAATGGAATACCAGAAGCTTGGGGGGGGGGGGGAGAAATGTGTAGATTTAGGGCTCTACTCTATAAGACAAAAATAAAAATTACATTAATCTACGATATATGGTCGAGGTCTGAACTATACATCATTGTAAAACATGGGTGAGAAAATAAAAATAATATCAAATGCTGCCGTTAGATATGCTAATTTAGCAAATTGAGATTCGATATTAGCTCAAGATTTTAAAAAGCACCGTGTGCTTTTTGCTGCATTTGCAACGCCATTCTCCGTAGATATGAATTTGTTACCGGGAAATTTACAAATGGAACATCGTGAAATATGTTGCGATGAACAGTTGAAGGAGAAATTCCATCAGGTTGGTTTGGAAGAGTTTTACAAAACATTTTCAAAACACAAACATGTTCTAATGATGACTTCGCTATTTGGAAACACGTGTGAACTGCGTTTTAGTCGAATGAAGCATATCAAATCCCGAGTGAGAACACGAATCACTGATGTGCATTTGGAAAACTGTTTGCGTGTAGGAACAACCTCACTCGATATCGATATTGATGCACTTAGTTCTGCCACACAAAATCAAACTTCTCACTAAAATTTACTATTTTGTTTGTTTTTTATTATTTAAAAAAAAAGTCTAATCTAATAAATATGTTTGATTCTCATTTTTGTTTTATTTAATTAATATATATATATATAATATATATTTCTTTTTTGTTTTGTGTAATAAAAAAAATCGGTTGTGCGGCCCGGTAGGAAATCTCATTATTAGAATCTGGCCCGGCTGCTGAAAAGGTTGGCCACCCATGTTGTAAAGCTATTTATCAGAATTGGAGAGAGGGACTGAATAACGGATCCTTTCTTGGTTAAGAAGAATTAAGCCTCCGTAAATCATTTATATAAAATAGAAATGGGAAAAACGAATAGTTAAAAGTTTCCTAAAATACATTTTAATTATTAAAAATCCATATTTTCCTGTTGGTTGAATAATATGTCAATATCAGCTGATTGATGTCTCATATTTTCATATTTAATTAAACATTCGAGATACACAATGACGTATAATACCAAAGGCTACATGTTCCGTTGTACTATGGAATTTAACCAAGAATTCCCCACATTCGTATTCATCACATTTCCATTCCCATAAATTAAAACGTTTCAATTGAATATTTCAATTTGTTATAAATGTTATAATATTATAGTTGTACTAGACATATAGGGCTATAAATAAAGACAATTCGAGTATATGCGGCAGACGAAATTGAATATAATATTCCGTAGAAATGTTTATTTTACTTCGTCACAAAGGTCATCTGGTAGGATGTAATTCTCTAATATGTACCTACGTATTTTGTTTGTTTCTGTCATGTTTACGTCAGGTCACATTGCAATATGATTTAGTGCAGATATAATTTATTAAGTACGTATCTAGTCTAAGTATACAGCAGTGGCGAAGGGTGGATGTGTGTTGTTAAGATCTGACATAAATAGTGCCATTTAAACTTTGTTAGTTAGTTATAATACGTATTTCTTTTTATTGAACTAAGACTATAATTTACAGGTGGTGTTGATTTGTTTTTAAAAATCAATTAAACCCTGTCTAAACCAAACAATAATAGTTTTGGTATATATTTTGGATGATCCAACAAAATTGTGCACACTTTTTTGTTATTTGTTTACGTTGAATTAGAAATACATATTATTACACATGTTGTTGGTATTTTTTTTAATCCATTAAGCCCTACCTGCGTAAATAAATTATTATTCTATTTATAAAATATCCAAAATTATGTATAATTTAATGGCATAATTTTAGATATTTTTTAGATAGACGAGTATTTTTTGACAATTATTATCTATTATGGTTTGATTTTCACATGGTTCAATTGAATTTTAAAAACTAATCAACGCCATCTGTAAATTAAACAAATACGTATGACTGTGAAATTTTAGTGTTCACTATTTATAGCGGATCTTAACAGCCTACATCCACCTATCACCACTGATATACAGTTATTTAATTTACATGAGAATACCTTATTAAATGACTTAAATCAATCCTTGGAAATCAAATATAATAACTGTTTGTAAACACTGTTTCTTGGTTACGTATTCTATCAATGACATTACAGTAGATACGTCTCTCTATCATATTGAGTCACTTACGGAAGTTGCGTAGCCAAGAAAATCTCTTTCTGTCTGCGTCAATATTACTGTCATTACTCAGGATTAGGGATTCCAATCCCCGGATCCCGAACTATTTTCGATACCTATGAATCCCGGGATTGGTAAACATAATCCTGAAACTTTCGGGATTGATTTTTTTATCAATTTTTATGGAAAATAAAATAAAAACAGAAATATAACCGAAAAAATACTTTTAATAACATATAACTACATTAGAAATAAACTGAGTTTGATTTATTACCCATGTGTTACCATGTTTTCACATAAATTAATAAAAACGAGAAAAATTGGAAAAAAAACAATGCTTAGCACTATCGATTTTGAGAATTAGAATAAATACATCAAGAAACATTTAGTTAGACCAGAAAATGCTATTCTGGAGACCCACTGATCACAGGGGGAATCACCGGATAATAAATAACCATTTTTTGTTGCCTTATGCAATCGTAGCAACATCGGAAAAAAACTAAAAAACCTAAAACTTCATGTTAGCTTGTATTTATTGTCAACACAATACAATTTGTTGTTTTTTATTTTAATTAAACTTGTATTTGTATTTGTTATCTTTTCATAAATAAATAGAACTGTTTTATTCTCACATTATTATTTATAGTACTCCATTACACCTACGTATTTCCAAGATTGAACAACATGCACAATATTAACAATAAATGTCTTAAATAGTATAAATTATTTATTTATTAATTTTATCAATGTTTTTTGTATATAAAAAAAAATTATATTAACTATCGAAAAAATGTCAATCCCGGGATCGTCAAATTGTAATCCCGGGATCAAAAATTTGGCTCAGGATTGGATTCCCTACTCAGGACTATTGTGGCAAATATAGCCGAAGTATGTATATTTTCTGCGTTTTACGATAGCTCTTGACTTTGCTGGTCTTAATATCACCTCATTGTTTACGTTTACGTGATTAGCAAAGGAAATTCTCATCTTACGCCGATAAAGCCAAAGCCTCAAATCATCTGATGAACCGTTTCTTTATCGTCTAGTTTTCGGCATTTATTATCAAGCAATAAAATTACAAATCGCAATGGTATATACAAAAAATTAATATCGCAACATGCAGAAGTCAAAACTTTAATTAGGTGCATACATATTCACGAACAGAGGTCAAAAGTTTTTTGTATAGGGTTATCAAATTAGTAGGTACTACTGTTCGCTCGCGCTACGCACTTTTCGCCATCCGTAAAATAAATTATATAATATGTAGTAATCTAGTTTATATTATCATCAAATAAACTCGTCGTTTCCATCATAATTCTGGTGTATTAATTAATTGTCCACCTTCAAGTCCTAAAATCCAGACGAAAAACTACACTAAAAATAAAAGTGACAGTTTGAAATTCACATTCAAAATGGAGGGAAGTGATAAGTGGCGCCCAATATAGGTTTGTATAGCGTCATAGCAGCCATTTTTTTCTGATTCGAATGAAAATTGATATTTGTGTTCAGTATTGTTTGGCAAATCATCACGGAAAGATACACAGTTTTTCGGCGTATATAAACTGTTAAATTTTATTAAAACAATAATGAGTCTATTCGAGCTACGTTTCGGGCTCTACGTGAAATTTATCGTCAAAATAATCGTCCTACAGAGCTTAATATTCGTAATTTAATTAGAAAATTCGAGTCAAATTGTATTTTTTGTGATTTTAAGAATCCAACCTGTCAAAAACGTAAATGTACTGCTGAAAATATCGATGTTGTGAATCAAAGTGTGGGTGAAAATCCAGAACATCAATTATACGCCATTCTCAAGAACTTCTTATTGGACTACATGGGATATTTTTCATAAAGGTTTGCATTTGAAGGCGAATAAAATACAGGTACTGTCATTTCCCTCCATTTTCGAAAGTGAATAGCAAGCTGTCACTTTTTTTTTTTTGTTTTTCGTCTGGATTCGGGATGTGGAGGTGGACAAATAACACACCGGAATTGTGATCAGAAACGGCGAGATGTATTTACGTTTATTATATACTAAATGGTTACATTTTTAATAACTTATTTTATGCCGAGGACGAAATGTACGTGTTTGCGATTTGGCCGTTTGCAGCGTTCTGCCCGCCATCTTGTGTTTCGCTTTCAACCAGAAGCATTGTCAAAAAGGCGACGTTGCAAATATTTTTAATGGTCGTGATCTACGGCATTGTCGGGCTCTATTATTATTTATTTTCGTAATCAGCTCTTACTATTTGTTGGATTTGATTCCGACTCGGCCCTCTCCAGATACACAGAGACATCCCCAAATGGGGACCATTCAGGGATATAACAGTACCATGAGAACTTAAACCGAATAACCATTTGGTGCGTCGAAATTTTGCTGATTGTGCTTTAGAGCAACTTGAAACAGGCCAATTATTTCATGAAAAAAATCATCTTCAGCTTATTTCAGGTTAAATGGCTTCGTAAATAAGCACAATTATTGTCGCATTTGGAATAATAAAACCCCGCATGCTATTCTTGAAACACCTTTACATCCACAAAAATGAACAGTTGGTGTGGTTTATGGTCTGGAGGTGTAATTGGGCCGTATTTTTTTGAAAACGAA
The DNA here is from genome assembly GCF_057557595.1 of Rhyacophila brunnea. NCBI lineage: Eukaryota > Metazoa > Arthropoda > Insecta > Trichoptera > Rhyacophilidae > Rhyacophila > Rhyacophila brunnea. The sequence goes on along the minus strand of NW_028232871.1, from coordinate 36,899,451 downwards.
AATGGCAATGCAGTTACTGCCAATGGAGCACGCTACAGAAACATGATTACTGATTTTATCTGGCATGAATTAGATAATTTTGATCTGTACGATACGTGATTCCTACGAGACGGTGCAACATGCCATACAGCTCGTGAGACAATCAATTTATTGAGAGTTAAATTAAAAATATCTCTTATTCGATAACACACTAATAAGGTGAATAAATCGCTTTGAAATTGTTTAAAAATATAATAAAATATGTTACGTACCACAACGTAGTTATTTTATATTGTATAAAAACTTAACTACAAAAAAAATATTAGCATTAATACATGCTTTTGCCTTAACCTCCCGGGCGGATTCGTTACGAAAAATCGCACAGGCGTAACGGTCACAATTGTAGCGCGGCCGCTAAAGACTTCAAACGGCTGCGAGCCGCGCGCCCCGCAATTTATTTTGATAATTCTATAAGTATTACCAAATTTCAAGCTGTTCTATAATTTTTCTTTAATACTTAAGCAGAGATGAGTCGTTTATTTTTGTCGTCTTTTTTATTAAATATATTACCTATTTATTTATTACTACATCATATTAATACAAGTGAATATCATTTGATCTGATTTAATGCGAGGTAATCAGTCGAAGAGACGAATCAGTGCAGTAAAAGAAGTGAAAAAAGAAAACCAACATTTCATCACTTTCATGGAGGAAACGTGTTGACTTCTTTGATAACGAATCCAGCTATCTCAACTACTCGTGGTGGGTCGTGCATCGATTTGATCTTCGCTCGCCACATCGACAAAATTCATTCTAAAAATTACATAACTTATTTCAGATATCATAAACCCATATTGACCATTACTTCTAACGATTATGTGTAGCAAATACTTACGCACCAACATTACTATATGAGTTCATAAATTTAAATTTTCTGAAAAGTGCAATTGTTACTACAATAATTGTTACAATGGTTACTTTGACAAATAAATTTTCTTTCGAATTTGGACAACCAGCTTTTAACTTAGTTAACTTTTATCAAAACTGAAATCATGTCATAATTATCGTTCGTATACTTACTTATTCATGTTTTGCAGTTAACATCTCGTTTGTAAATATAGTTTGTTCCTGATTGCATCTGACATATTGTTATTAGTAGATGATTATTTACACGAGGAGACGTGCGTAAGAAATGCTTGTGCAATGCACATAAATATTACCTTTTACGGCTGAAACAATAAAAAAACTTTATAAATAAACTATCACAATATTATCACGAAGATTAAACGGTCTGCGTGATGCGTAAGTTTAAATGGTTTCAGGTGTAATTATACTGAAAAACACATTAAATAAATACCGCCTAGATTTTCCTCGTATCTTTCTTACCTTCGCGAAAAAGCTATTTACATTTCAAACGATCCCATTAAAGAGAAAAAATATCTATTTACGCAGAAGAGCATAAGTATGAGAGCCCATACGCGCATAATGTTCTCATGAAAAATAATGACATGCTGGAGAAAAGGAAAATCTACGACCTGCGTTATTACCTTATAAATTTAATACCGTTTTTAATCAAACTTTAGGATGACAAAATGCGTCAAATTATGGACCCAGACAGAATATTGTTGTAGTACGAGATGTGATTTCAATATTTGTTAACGAATCGGTATCAATACAGAGTATCAATACATTTCGATACGGTTATTTGCAGGTATAATCACAGGGATATCAAAACCAGACGGCTTGTTATCCTCATCATCTCTAGGACTTGCGATTTGTATATTTTATCTACTAGTGAAGAGCTCATGGTCCTTGGTAGTGAGTCTGATTGGAGATGGAAATAATAGTGCACGGGACACCTGTGTGGTGCCACCGGTGTGGCGAGATTCCGTATTTACACATGACTGAATGGGCACGTTCAGACGGGGACACACGTGTGTCGCGTTCATTTATATGTAAATGCGGAATCTCGCACCGAAGTATCCAGCCACTCGACAATGCAGTGGCTAATGTCTACACACCGGTGGCTTGATACAGGTGTCCCGTGTGAAACGGCTCTAATAATATGACCATCTTCTTCTTATCGTGTCTTTCCCTAATGGATGTCGGCCACCATCAGGGCAATCTTCATTTTATCATCGGCTACCCGGAATAATACCCACTCGTACGAATTCCAGAGGTTTGACAGAGGTCCGTGCTCCGTTTCTCTTCATTATCCTCTTTGACTTCATACTACGGAAGTCAATACCACCTGACCAAAGCATATTTGTTACCCCCACGGTGAATCTATGCGGCCTGGAATACGCCGATGACGCTGTCCTATTCGACAACTCAATCGAGGCATTCAAGAGACAATCGAGAGGTTGCATGACAACTCGTATGGCGTTGGCATGTAAATCAACGTGAAGAAAACCAACTTTTATGCAACAGCACCTGTCCTGATCCAGATTTCGCTCTGATTAGCGAGCGATTAGCACCCACGATGGCCGCGCGGCTTAAACGTCAGCCTATAACGTCATGGGTTCCAGGTTCGAACCCTGGGGCGGACAAGTACACATTTTGTTTTTCAATTTGTGTATGAGTCAGAGTATGGACCTAATAGGTTGAGCAAGTGGCTGACATCCATTTCTCGCAAAAACAAAATCTGTTAATTCAAAAGAGGCACATATGATCTTATTAGGATCGGATATGATCGAATATATACATATAATAAATAATATAGCGAGGGGCAAAACATCAAGAGCGTCGACAGCTTAAAATACCTGGAGGTACAACATCACGGGAGATGGCATTATGCAGAGAGAGCTCGCTATCCGAATGGGAGTGTCTGGAGCAACGTTTAACTCGATGCGGAGTCTCTGGGACTCACGATTGTACTCGGTAAAAACCAAATGGCGCCTATTCGACGTGCCGCTTTACGGTAGCGAACCATGGCACCTTACGAAGGCTCAGAGCAACCGTATTAGCTTCGAAAACGGATGTTTATATGTCAAAGTTTAAGCCACTGGTTATTAATATTAATTTTATTTAATTTATTGTCGCTACCCAAGATGTGTTAGGATTAGGTTAGATTACCAGGATCGCATATCGGGGAAAATGCGTACATATTACAAAATACATGCACATTTAATAGTACGGTTTGATAATAATGCACATTGTATATTTATAGACGATAATATGCAAATAATTGATAGTTCATTGTGTATTCTTGGCCTTAGACTTGAGTCGACAGTGGTATCATCCTAAAATAGTACGTCGCGTGCGTCATTCGCTTGGAAAGACACTATGCAAAACAGATTAACGAATTAATCCCTTTTGAGTCTAAAAACACTTCTTACCGTATATGACAGCCTGTTACAAAGAATAAAAACATTATGATAAATGATAAAGCAACCTAATTATCTAAATACATCGGTCATGACTTGATGAAGGTACATATAGCCACCAATATATGGAGATAATATTTAATAAAATGTATTAAAATCTAGAAATTTTAATATGTTTTATAGTTATTAATTACCACAATTCATTGCGTCAACGGAATCTAGATTACTTATAAAGAACGAGTCAATTTATTATTACAGGTTCTATTCAGAACCGATCTATCAATAGCAACGTTGCCGATTGTTATTGATAGACGAAAATATACCAGACATGGTAAGATATTTGGTAAGTATTTGCAAGTCAACAATAATTCTAGATATTTTTTTAAATCGATTGATATACGACGACTAAAATCCCACCCCAGGAGAAACTATATTGACGAAATATTAACGTTCAGAGGATTTACGTGCCTGCGAAAAACAAAGAACCGAGAAGAATGGAGAGAACTTAAGGAAGACTTAATGAAACGCAATATTATGATTTTAATTTATTCTTATAATAATAACTAGCTGACCCGGCAAACGTTGTTCTGCCATATAAATTATTTCTAGTGAATATTTTGGTTGTTAAATAAAAAAAATAACGAATGTATCGTAAGTGTGTGGGGATGGGATCTATGACAGAAAGAGGAATGGAGTGCTGTAGACGATGAACGCCGATAAAAAACAAAAAAATACCAACCATTCATTTTCTCAATTCAAAATGAGTAATGATGTTCATAATGAATGAAATACCTGTGACAGGATCTCTTTGTTTAAGGGGGGACATGCTCGTCGAAGGTCAAAATTGAGTTTTTATTGTATTTTCAAACCATGATCCTGGACACTCCTTAAACGTTGTAGATAATCTATTTATACAATTTTGAAGCCTTATTATCCTTTATAGTTATTTTAAACATTTGATGACTGCATAAAGTATTTTTGTTACATAAAATAGTATTCTTTTAAACCTCTCGCTCTAATGTTTTAGAATATAGTCATATTTCGGTACATAACTGTGCAGTGGTGTTAAGATTTTTTACGTTTATTAATTTTTAAACGCATTTATGAAACCATTAGTATAATTTATTACGAGATAATTTTTGTAAAATATTCACGATAAAAAATTATATTGATAATCTCTGTGATCCCAAATTTGACAAGAATTAGGCATTTTATAATTCAAAAAATCGGCAAGATTAACACATTTGAAGATGATTCTAAAGATACTTATTATAAGCTATGTCTTTGACCATTCAAGTGAGATAAACATCTTATGAATAATGATTGCTTTATAATAATTATTGACCTAAGAATAAGGTAGTGTTTTTTTGAAATACGCCATTTCTTTTGTCATTCCCCAGTAGTTAAGCTACAACATATGGCCGTAGCCATAAATTGACAAACTATAATCGAAGTAGGGAGTAAAATGATATTGACGCGCGTATTTGAACATGTATCGTTTAAAAAAAAATTCGGTTAGGTACATGTTCAAACACGCGCGTTAACATAATTTTACTCCCTACTTTAATTATAGTTTGTCAATTTATGGCTACGGCCGTATGTTGTTGCTTAACCACTAGGGAATGACAAAAGAAATAGCGTATTTCAAAAAAACACTACCTTATTCTTAGGTCAATAATTAATATAAAGCAATCATTATTCATAAGATGTTTATCACACTTGAATCGTTAAAGACATAGCTTATAATAAGTATCTTTAGAATCATCTTCGAATGTGTTAATCTTGCCGATTTTTTGAATAATAAAATGCCTAATTCTTGTTAAATTTGGGATCACAGAGATTATCAATATAATTTTTTATCGTGAATATTTTACAAAAATTATCTCGTAATAAATTATACTAATGGTTTCATAAATGCGTTTAAAAATTAATAAACGTAAAAAATCTTAACACCACTGCACAGTTATGTACCGAAATATGACTATATTCTAAAACATTAGAGCGAGAGGTTCAAAAAAATACTATTTTATGTAACAAAAATACTTTATGCAGTCATCAAATGTTTAAAATAACTATAAAGGATAATAAGGCTTCAAAATTATATAAATAGATTATCTACAACGTTTAAGGAGTGTCCAGGATCATGGTTTGAAAATACAATAAAAACTCAATTTTGACCTTCGACGAGCATGTGCCCCCTTAATGTTTATGCAATATCCGTCTTGTCCCTTCCAGAAAATTAGCGGATATTGGAGAGCGTCGTATGAACGGTGTGTGTCAGCGATGAACTCCAGATTATTGTTTCTTCTTTGAATCACGATTTTTCGCGTCGATGTGCGGTCACCAACCATGATTCCAGCAATGTCGTCAACAACAGGCGCATTGAATCGACGCACGTGCTCTCCAGCTGGTTTTTTTTTATCAGGATTGATGACAATAGCGTGATTGTCACTTCGCAATTCGTGCACGTGTGCTTTGAAGAATTTCAATATTTCATTGTGCTCATTCAATAGGGCGTCCAGTTTGCCGACGATGTACCTGGCATTAGGCCAGGGCTCTAAATGGACCGGAACGCATCAGAGCGCCGTTCCGGTTCATAAAATCCTTAAAATTTTTGCTCTGTCTCGTGGAAAAATAATTTCACCGTCTGAGCGAGATTGGCCATATCCAAAATCTAAGACACTTATTTTTATAAAATACCTACTCATAAAGTTAGATAAGTATGTACATATTTTCGTAAAATTGTCTAGCGCTCCGGTTCGTAAAATTTTCCATTTCGAGCGCTGCATTAGGCGAATTGAGGTTATTGTAGCCGCAACGTGCATCCACACGATCGATGTCCTCGCCGCCCATGAAGTAGATTTGAGATAGAAACATTAATTGAATGTGTGAATGGACTTCAGGAACAGGTTTGAATCTAGAACCGTGCCGATGAGCAAGCCGTTCAATGGTTCTGGTGGTATCTCAATTTATGGTAGTTGCACTTTTCCTGATGCGCAACACATCCCGGTTGACTCATGTTTGAATTTGAGCGCATGACAATGGGGACATTCTTTGTCCATAGCACCGATCAGCACTTTTGGATGAGCGGAATATTCAATATCTGGCTCGTACTCGAATGCGAGACGAAGGAACGAAGCGGATGTAAATGCTCGATGTACTTGTTGGCGTTGTCAGTTATTTGCTCTGCGTGTGTTAACTACGAACCAGCGCGCTAGGCTCCGTTCCAATTGTCGTTGTTGATTTCGTTCAGCTCGTGCCTCTTGTGATTGAGATGTACGCAATTGCAACATGCTCACACGCACGTTTTTGTTATCTTGTTGGATTTGTTCGTTTGTTCTTTCTGCTCTACTATTTCGCATGTTTGTTGCTTTATTCGTTCGACGGCCCAAATGGCCCCCCTTGCGTCTTGCTGGCATTGTGCACTGTAATACACGCACACAAAAATAGATAAATTAAAATAAATCGTACAAAATTTTGCACGCACTGCGTTGTGATATGCCGAATGAAATGTCAAAATGATACGATGCTTCTTTTGAATTCTTCTCGGACGTAGCGCCATCATTCAACAACATAAATAATTTCGTTCCGTTTGAAATACGAACGACGGTTAAATTTGTTCATACAAAAATAATAAAATCCGATTAAAAAATGTAAGGGTGGGGGTAGAAGGGTGAAAATTTGGGATTATAGGTATTTTTTGATGCCAAATAATAAAAAAATACAAAAAAAAAATTGTCAAAAAAATAAAAGAATTTTTTTTCTGGATAGAGATACCCTAATCACCTAGCGGTATTAAATATACTTGTTGACCTATTCTCATACCTAACAAATATACATAAAAAAAATCATAAAAATCGGTTGAGCCATTTCGGAGGAGTTCGACCACAAACATCGTGACACGAGATTTTTATATATATAGAGATATCTTAAGTACTGATTTTCTGACGAATCTCTTGACATCTAACGATTTTATGAGACATTGAACTGTGTCCAGTGTGAAAAAGCGCTAGTTTTAACGTTATATGCCAGATGGAAAAATATTAGATCTGGCAAAAGAGTTGGTAGCGTTTAATTTGAGAGTATCTACCAATCGCAATAATGATTTAAGTAATTCACGTGATTTTTTTATTTTTTACCCTATATATAATATGAAAATTTTCCGTTGTCTTGGATTGGCTTTTAGCGCCTGACCAAATATTATTAACCGTAATCCAGTACGTAATGCATTGGCTTGCACTCCGGGGGCTCCGGCTTCGATCCCTGCGAGGTCACAATAAATTCATGTAAGTGATTTTCTCAAAGCCTCTTTGTGCGTGATTATTTCACTTATTTTACTACTAAGTATTAGCATGGTTTATCTCAAATTCGTTACACAATGTCATTGTTAATATATACTTATAATAAAATAATATATTAGTGACGTTAGTAAGTGTTTATCATCTTAAAATAATCAAACAATACCCATGCCATGTGCGTCAATCTGATTAAAGGTTTTTTATTAGCACTAAAAATAACTTAAGTATTATTGGCACTTGAAGAAAATTGATAAATGATTATAAATACGTAAGTATTGAGTACTTAATACATCAATGACGATTCTACAAGATAATTTTCAAATGATGACGGGAGGCAATAATTTTTTAAGTAAATAATATACGTATCTTGTCATACATGGAAAGTATTTTTTTTATTTTCCAATACTTTGATAAGATTTGTTGATACAGCGCTGAATGAAATTATAAAATTATGTTCAAATAACAAAAACTATTACACAACGATATTCTGTCTTTAACTTGAGAAAAATGATTTTTGGTGCAATACAATTCGAAATCAAACTAACTTTCTTTCGTATTAACGATATGTACATAATATTATTTATCTATTTATGATAACAAAACATTGTGGACATAACAAATCTAAATTTAAGACGTTCACAACATAAGATTTAATTAAAATTTTAATTAAATATTACCCTCACAAGAGAGAAGAAAATATATATACATAATACAAAAAAAACATGCAAAACAAGTACAATTTTATATAGAAAAATAAAATTTCGAAAACAAAATACATGTCACTAAAAATGTATATGTCTTTGGGGAGCGCATTTACTAGTCTTGCACCCCTCGCTAATGGTGTCTGATAGGCTTGACACGAAGAAACGGTTCCTACCCAGAATATAATATCATGGCTGCGACCACGTAGGTAATTGATAGGCGCATGTAAATTCAAATTCTTTAGGACACCAGGATTGGAAACCATCCCTCGCGATAACAGGCAAAATGTCTCAAGAGCAGAAGTGACCTGCGAGATTCAAGATTCAATTGGGTAAACACGAGATTTTATCGGACGCATTCTACTCGCATTGATAACATTTTTGCTCTCTCAATTGGTTAGCGTTTTTGTTTGTGTGGTATTGACCGGTGCATGACTAATGTGACCAGACGTCCCGTTTTCGTTTTCAGGCGGCGTGTTCCGGTGTCCCCGAACAAAGCTTCGGGACGCCAAAATGTCCCGTTTTCGAAAAGAAAGAAACTTGTGACCAAGATACAAAAATATTTGACGAGTATCCACTTATTTCTAACTACATGACACCGCAAAAAGTGTCTAAATGGAACACTGGGAATGTTTCAACCGAAAGTCGTTGGGTGGATTAATTTTTTTGTTCAAAGACTTTCGCGCCAATAATTTGAATTACAGGAATTTTCATATAATTGTTTCATATATTTTTAATGCACCAGTATAAAGGGTCTTCTCTCTTATGAATAAGTTGTGGACGTGTGAAAAACACAGTTGAAAGTAGATGTCCTTAAAGCAATGTTAATTATAAAAGTAAATTCGAAAAAATCCTGCCAAGAATTTCATACACCAGGTATACTTAAAAAAAATTGTTATTCTGAAAAATATAACACCAGATAACTTTTCATGTCTTCATATACCTGTATCTATGTACTTTTCATCAATAAATGAAATAATATTATGTACTATGAAAAAATACGTGGGAACTCATCATACGTTTTATGCGCCTACTAAAACATACCGATAATCTACAAATAAATAAATAAAATAGGTTACCTATTACGACATGAAAAAAACATTACTATCTTGTCAATTGTATTGTATGACAGTGCGAGGCGCCTAACATGGATAAGTATCTAGGTACCCTTTTTAAGTGTCCCGGTTTGGGAGAAAAAATAAATGCATGAGTCTATCAACAATTTAACTTTGATGTATCAATATTATCATGTCACATTTTGTCTAGTATAAGGTCAAGAACGTTTTACAAAGTTGCTCTACTGTCGGTGAAGCCCGAAATATTGAATAACAATTTTATCTCAAGATATTTTTTCTATCAAGAGATCATATTTTTCTGGGAGATAGATAATATTATATACGGTTCCTATGTGTCTCTCACCTCGTTTGGTTTATTATCCGTAGGTCGAACTCGTTGCTATCTCGCATTATCTGTCATGGCCGTTGTATATTTATGGAGATAACATTTTCAGAACTTACCTCCCGACAACAATGATGCCTATATTATCTATATTAGTGTTATCACGAAAACTACCTGTCCGTAGAAAATGTGCAACAGATGAGCTATATACTTATTATATCTAGAATGTAAAATGTTACAATTTCTCAAAAAATACGAGTCAATTGTAAACTGCAATAGAGAGTTTACCGAATATACTTGACTAAATAGATAATCAAAGTACAGGTATAAAGGTATAATCTCATTTTTTTAAACGATGACGTTTACAATATTCTCTTCTATTGTATTCAAATATGATCATGCAATGACGATTTATAGATATTTAAAAAAAAAAATACTATTTATGGTTAGCTCCCAAATGTACCCCAATTTATTCATTTTCGACAATGAGCATAAGCAACTTTTTAAAATCCGTCGTAGGTTCGTATTTAACAAAAGTTTGGCTTATTCTATTGGCTGTTCTTGAACAATAAATTATATCAAGAAATGAAGGTTAAATAATACAGATTTTTCATCGAAAATCTGTGAAAATTTTCCATTGTCTTGTATTTGTTTACCACTTTCCGTCGGGATCAGCATTTGTAGTTTATTCTTCTAAGAGGTCACCATTTGTAGTTGTTTGGTATTTTAATTTGGTATGATGTCCAACTACTAAATTTTATATGATACTTTTTTGATTAATAAACACAGAACTATTTTAACGGTTGTTTATTATTTGTACTCCGTATTATATTTTGAGAATATATATATATATAATATTTAGATACTATTATTATTATATTAATTAGTCATATATGTGAATTTAGTATTTAATAGTTTTACGTCAATCTCGGACAAACAGTATGCAAGGAACGACTATTCAATTGAAAAATTAACTATGAACTGCTTGATTTAAAGATTTGGTATCGACTAATCAGTATATCTAATACAATATAATATGATACATTCGAGTGATAAATCTGACATCGTTAGTTCTATTTTATGTTGATATATTTAACCATAGTCTGTAGCAGTCGGAACGTCACATGCCATTTTCCACGATTTCAAACAAATACCCGGTAAGCCGTGATTGTAGAGTACATAAACAATGTATTGATAGACATTCAATTTCTTCATTCAAAATCCCGCAGGCTAACATAATAATTTGCCCCATGACTATTCCGCAGAAATGAAAACTGTGTCAAACTCGACTGAATTTCCAAAATAATTTGGGCGTAGGTAGGGACCGACAAGTTTAACGTGAGTCTTCCCGGCAACGCGGCAGCTATACAACGGAGCCTCACGTTAAACTTGTCGGTCTCTAATGTTACTTTTACATGGATTTTCAATTATTTTGCAAGCCAACAAAATACCTCAGTATGCCATAATATGTTCGTCACCGCTGCACTATAACAGGCACTTTAAACAAAACATAATGATTAGTCTTGTGTCAGGATTTACTTAATTTTCTATTAAATGTGGAACATAAATCTACTTTTATGTATGAAATGAATCTTCACACAATATTTATATTTATTTTTTCTCTTTGTTTCAGGTAAAACTATAATTGAAGAATACTGCACGTGCAATCATTGTGAACAATTCCCAACATGGCGAATTTAAATGGGTAATGTAAAATTTTTGCTACAGTAACGTGTGGCGCCTTTGAAATGATGGGCCTCGGGTACAAATACTGTATCAGGTAAATTCATATTATGTTAATGTTCAATGAAAACATGTAGATATATAACAGATTTTTCAAATGGCTAATATCCATTTCCATTTAATAAATGATGTATTAAGACATCTCTTCGTGAGGTGGCCAAATCTATATAGGATTGTAGACCCAATGAAAACAAATGATTAGGAATGTTTATCATTTGTTCATTGTGTGGTGTTGGCTTAGCTTAGGTATATAAAATGTATATAATTAGTATAAGATCGTATATTATTAGTGGAGCTACTTAACCTTGAAAATGCGCTGATTGCAATTTCTTCTACTGCGCACGAATTACATATTGTAAACTAATTATTGTTACCGTTATTACTTCCGACTGCTCTTACGTGCAGCTTATTACATAATTTTCTCTCGCTCGATGTCGCTCTAACCACGTCATATTTTCTGTCAAAACTATCGAACTTCACGCTTATGTGGTATGTTTATAACAAGTCACTGGACTTCAGGATATACGCTTCTTGTACCTCTTATCGGGTTAAGATAATATTTTTGTAATTAATTAAGTTGCCCGTGTTAGCATATTCGTCCGAAGCTCACCCACCATAGTTCGAGACAAAAATGTAGATGACATTTTTTGCTGACGTCAATCGACAGAATAGTGAATATTCGTTTCAACTACCTGCGGAGAATGCTTAATCCCTGATAAGTCACATGATGTCGTTATGGAATTTTCCGACCATGAATACGATGTCTGGTAACAATCTATTACATCATGCATTATAATAATAATAACATATTGTAATTTAAACATTGGTGCCACCTATTGTTAATAGTTTATATAGGTATATTGCAGGGGTCGTGATCTCGATTTTCATAACGTTCTTGAGCAGATAGTCTTATGAATTAGCAGCATCTTCTTGTAGCAGAAGGTCAAAATAATTCAATAATTTGTCCTTTCACTTTTATCTTCCATTCATAATGCCCCTGTGCAGTTGGCCAGAGATTCCTACTTTCGCTCCGAAGCAGATAATATATTATTAACCATCAGAATTTTTACTTGGAATTGTTACAAGCTTTGTTTGGTTCCTTGCTTTCAGTTGCAAAGGGTGGAGGTAGGCTGTTAAGATCCACCATAAAAAGTTTACATTCAACTTTGTTAGTCATACATATTTGTTTTTATTAAACTAAGACTACAATTTACAGATGGTATTGGTTAGTTTTTGAAAATCAATTAAACCCTGTCTAAACCAAACGGTAATAGTTTTGGTATATTTTGGGCGATACGATAAAATTGTGCACACTTTTTAATTCATACTTATTTGTTTTCGTTGGATTAAAAATACATACTTATTACACGTATTGTTGGTTCATGTTTTTAAATTTATTAAGCCTGCCTAAGCTAAACTAAGATATATAAACATATTATTCTATCTATAAAATATTTAAAGTCATGTATGATAGACGAGTATTTTTGACTATTATCTATTATGGCTTGATTTTCGCAGGGTTTAATTGAATTTGAAAAACTAACCAATGCCATCTGTAAATTGTAGTCTTTTTTCAATGAAAACAAATACGTATGACTGACAAAGTTTAATGTGCACTATTTATGGCGGATCTTAACAGCCTATCTTCACCCTTCGCCACTGCAGTGAGTGCTCTAGATCACAAAGACACTTTGTGATTTTTGCCAGTCCTTCGCGTTGTCAAAGAATACTTGCACTGTTTCTTCTTCTCACTGATGAGTGTCGTGATAACCGCAGTAAGTTTATAAGTTTCAACCACCGGTCATAACCTCGCTGTAACACACAAAACAGCCTTGAAAATTACGTTGTGTTATTCTGGATCAAACCATTTTTTCATCGTCTTCTTCTTCGGCGAAGGATCGTGGTATTGCTATACTCCTGCCATCCACAGGTCTCTTTTATACATAAGGATCGTTATATTATATAAGTGTATGGCTTCACCAATTAACGGTGTGGCAGTTCTCTTGACTGTTAAACCATAATTTACTAATGCAGCCTCGTCATTTTTGATAATTATCATCTCCCACAATGGGCAATTTATTAATTCTACATTCTTCATATTATTTCTAACACTTCCAAATGTCAGGCGTATAGCGTCATACATAGATAAATAAACCCACAGACTAATTCCACCCATCATTTCCAAGTTCCAGTTGAATCCAGGGAAGTTACCTTTAACCAATAGAGACTAGCTTCTACTGTCGTCTTCTCGTTAGCGAAAGTCACGATCTGTTTACAAAAAGCATTCATGCGTTTTAATTGTTTTCTATCATGCATTAAACCCTTATAAAATAATAGGGTTTAACCATAGAGGTATTAAATAAAAAGACGGGCAAGAAATCGGCTTTCTCATACAACTGAATGAAGCAGGCCAACAATAGCCGACAATTTACGAGAAATAGCGACGCAATAAAAATAATGCAGGGCATCGCGGAGGATTTACTTTGGCCTTTTGACCATCGTTATAACGTATCCATATAATATAATAATGTTAACGTGGAAGTTTTGCCGTAACCTGATTACCAGCCTGCATCACCTTACTTGTATATAACCTGCCTTCTTCACCATACTTTCATATAACATGCAGCCCCCATGGTTTAATGCATGGTAGAAAACAATCGGCTTTTAACCAGAATTTATAATAATCCTTTATATAACTTACAAAATGTCGGTTCTAGATTCTGTCTCGTAACAGATTCAGTGAAAATATAATATACCTGAATTGTTTCTTTCAAAGTATTTTTAATATAAGATTTAAGAATGTAGCGTATTTTTTATGAGAAATACATAATGCGTCATAAATGGAAAGTGAAAGATATGTGTGTGTGTGTGAAGATTTTTCTAACATTTAGATTTTTCGAGGCTTTTCAAAATCATGTCTTTTAAATATAATCTAAATGACAGTTTTAACCAAGCCTGGGGCGTTGCGATAAAATAACCTGAAAGCCAGCACAAGCCCTACTTAAGATCGGTTTTAATTTTAAATTTATTGTTGTGAATTTTCATAGAATATTTCCCGGCAACAGTGTTTTTTCTACTTCGTTATGCCGGTTTAATTCTCTTTTGCCTTTGTTTGTATACTATGTTTATGTGTAGGTTTCCACAGTAAATAAATATTTAACTATATAATATATAAAATAAATTGTTTTCGTAATATTACTTTGAAGGTTGTTTAAATGTAAGTAAATTCATAGAAAGGCCACAAAGCTGTTCGCGAATCAAACAATTTTACAAGGAATGTACGTGAAATGAAAGTAACGAGAAAAAAAAGATATCTGAACAGCCTTTCAACTGGATAGTGAGTGGATGTCGTTATTTTTGACGATGGTATTTTAACGGAAAGTGGTAAGGTTGTCCCCTTCATTATATGCCGTACTATACTAGAAAACCACCATACCTCGTTTACTAGTAAGAAAGCCGTATTTTATTTGTATACGTCTTCACTCAGTATGTTGGATATGGTTTTAATGCCAAAGTAAAGCGCACCTGTATTGTAAAATGTCCAATTAATTAAAGTTGAAATTACTGCAGCATTTAACATAGATTCAACTCTTTTCTGTGATTCCTTTGAATGTGCATGTACCTTGACCGGCCACGCTTTACAATGATCATGTTGTTTAAGCAATGTAAATTACATATTATTATATTAATACTATCGACTGAAGGTACTTGATGGAATTTGAATTTAAATTCTAATGGATTCAAGCTCTGTACTATTCCATTTAAGTCGTTTTTTGCGACCAGGGTTTCGCCTTTCGGCATCTTCAGGCGCCTTGTACACTCACCAAAGGTAAACACACACTGACAACGAACACTCTTAACTCTACCTTATATAGTAAATCAATACAATAAAGTAGGTCAAGTCAAAGGTCACAAAAATACAATAAACAAATTATGAATAGTTGAAGTGTCAGTAAAAAACCTAATTAGTAAAAACCCTTTCTTATTAATAACAATACACTCGATAGCATATTAATAAATCGTCAAACCAAATAATAAGTCATTATTTTTTATAAACAATAAAAATACTACAATCAAGAGGTGTATGTATGGTTTAATGGCATAATTTTAGATATTTTATAGATAAATTAATATTTTTTGACTATTATCTACTATGCTTGAATTAATTTATTTTATTATTTTAAAAATTAACATACACTATCTACACATTGCAGCCTTAGTTCAATGTATACAGATACATTTGACTGACAAAGTTTAGTATGCACTATTTAAGTCAGATCTTTACAGCATACTCCACCCTTCGCCACTGCTTACTAGTATACATTTTTCTATTTTTTATATTATATGTATTTTTTTCTGAAAACATGTTTAGTTCAAATGTATAATTTAATCTCAATACGTCTTTTCGAGTAAATCCTGCATAAATTCGTATAAATTCCTCTCAAATGTTTTTTTTCCTATTGTGAATCGGCCTGATGCTTTCGGTAAATTTTCATTTTAACAAATGCTTTCGTACAAGTTACTGGATACCTCTCCGAATATCCTTTTCGATATCATCCTTGTAGATACTTATTGAAAATAAATCAATAAGTACTCGAATTTGTCAACAGTGCTAGGAATTAAAATCATTTTTTGTCGAGGTAGTCAAATGCTTTAAGCTAATAATAAAGCTTCCGAATTTTCAATCATACGAATTAAAAATAAAATATAAAAAATAGTCATTAACCTTCGAAGACATAAAACCTCATTGTTTTCAAATACTTTTTGAGACAGATCAAATCTTTATCGGATTCCCACCGCAGGACCGTTTCACTTTTTTTCCAGTGTGGTCCAAAAAGGCTCTCTCTCAATTAGTTTGTTTGCCGCTGGATTAATTACGGAATCCAAAAAAATACTAACTATGTAAGGCTTTTATATTTGACCTTCGACTGCGGTGGCGTGCTGTAGAACTTTCTTTCATATGGATTTATTTTAAGTTTGCGTAATTGTACCTACATATAAAACAAATGTAACATTAGTTAACTCCATTAATTTCCAATACGTTACCATTGTTCCTAGAATGGACGACACCTCTTGAGTATACTATTTTTATTGTTTATAAGTACCAATGATCTATTATAAGGTTTCAACGATTATTATAATACGCTTATGAGTGTATTATTAATAATAAGATGGGGGTTTTTTACTAACGCTTCAACTATTCATAATTTTGTTTGTTATTTTTATTGTGACCCTTGACTTGATAGGTAAGTCTAGATGTGAGTTGGAAATACTGTCACCAGTTTGTGTACTCATGTTTCGGATGAAACTACCCATACTCAGTATGTGAGGCCCAATAAACTTGTTCCTAAAAACTTGTGATGATATTATTTCGAGTCGCTCGCCAGTTGGTAGACTTTCAACACTATTGACATTAAATGCACGCGAACGAGATAGCACTTGAATACAAGTATATTTTAATTTATTAGTCTATGCATTCGAATGACATAATCTTATGTATGTAGGTCATAAATTTTGTGTAGCAGCACATTCCCTCGGGAATGTGGTGAGATGACGCACAGGCTTGTTATGACCGCTCAAAACATGTTTAAAAAAATCATTGTTATTTATTTTATGTTAACAAGAATATTATAAGTTTATAACCTAACAGATAAACAACTCATAAATTTAAAATGTGTTTAAAATTTTATAATAAATGGGACATTTCGAAAAGCCGAGCTCAGTGTATTTTTAGCGATTCTATTGAAGCCGATATTTCAAATACTAATATGGAGTTAGTTTTAGTTCCAGTTGAGTATGAGACTTACGTCACATACGCACGCCAAACGCTTTATATAATATTCCAAATACAAGTAAGTATTTTTGAACAAGTTTCGATACTAAGTATTTTTTTATATTGGTAGTAAGTGTCTTGAAAATCGACCAGTTTTCCCACCTATATAGGTGATGGAGTTTTTACCTACTGTGTTGTATTGATTGGTTATATAAGTTAGAGTTAATATTATTCGTTATTAGTGTGTATTTGCACTTTGGTGAGTGTACACAGTGCCTGAAGATGCCGAAAGGCAAAACCCGGGTCGCCAAAAACGACTCAAATGGAATAGTACAAAACTTAAATCCACTTCCTTTGTATTGATTGTATTGAACCATCGGTTTTCTTAGAAAACCTTCACTACTGCCAAAACTTTGCATGAATATTGTTTGCGAGCTTTCACCATATGCCATAGTATATATATCTCAGGGCCGTATAGATAGACTTTTTTTTTCGACCATATTCGATCCTGATAAGATCATATGGGCCTCCACAGAGTGGAGGTTTGTATTGACAAATTTTGTTTTTTTGTGAGAAATGGATGTCAGCCACTTGCTCAACCTATTAGGTCCATACCCTGACACACACAAATTGAAAAACAATATGTGTACTTGCCAGACCCAGGATTCGAACCTGGGATCCACGGCTTTATAGGTGTAGTTATAGATAGACTATCACCAGGCAAATTGCCTGTGGCCTGGGTTTTGTAAAGGCCCTGGCGATATATTGTTGTAACAATAAATAAATCTAGATAAAGTTTTGGAAACGATCACACTTGAATTTTTGTGATATATTTTGTCGGAAGTTATTATACTTTTTAAAATCGCAGTAGTAATAATATTGTAAAATAAATATATAAAAATGTATGTTATGAAAGAAAAAGAAAACCATTGAAGACCTCGGAAGACCTAAAAAACTCTCATTGAGCGAAGGAAAAATCTAAATAAAAACGTTTCGAATCTGAATCCAAAAGAGAAAACTACCAATTGGCTGATTGGAACATTAAAAAATCCACAATTTGTTTTCCACCGTAAACAAGTAGGTATAGTGCTATTTTTAGATGGGTCTGAATTTAAGGTCGCTGCATAAGGCCCCAAATTCTCTTATTTCGGTTCTGATTTAGCTTATTGTATTCTCTGGAAATTGAGTTATCTCTATTACTTGTATTTGTACACTATTCTAGCTTCCTTTATCGTAGAGAGAGGTGGGAATTGTTTACAAGGTGATAACTCAATTAATATAAAATATTTCAAGAAACAAACGTGAGGAAAGTCTTGAGACATTATAAATGTATGTACCTACTCTCCGTTTTTTATTATTTATTAATTATCTGGACTTAATATTTTTTCTATATAATATATTTATTATATTTCATGACTACATTACACAAACCATATTGTTAAATGGTTTTGTATATGGTATTGTCACTGAAATTGTATATTAACAATTTCACGTAATTATTAGTAGCTTTCATCGATTTAGAATTCATGACGGATCAACAATATAACCAGCGTTGCCAATTTACCACCACTTCAAATACTGTAAGTGTTGTACGTTACCAATTATTAGTAAAAGGGGATATCTACTCGAGGCACTCAACCTTACAAATTATTCGCATACCTACTCGTTTTCAAGCTGCATACATAGTAGGAGCACTTCCCCGCTCACCGGCCTATGCATTTTCCTCCTGACCCAACATAGATTGCCAAAACCTTCTTGTTAAACGGACAAATATTCTCAAATTAAACGACTTTTGAACACACATAATTCCGAACACACATGAGAAAATATAGACGATAGAAAAAATGTTTTTTGAAAAAAGAAGACACCCGGCAGGAATCGAACCTGCGTCTCTTGGGTATCGCGCCCTGTGCATTACCACTATGTTACGACTGCCGTGCTTATGCAAATTTATTTTGAATATGACGCATTGACCTATTTTTATTTCCTCAACCAGCTTACTCGAATGTTGTTTTAAAACTAACCACGAAGAAGCCCGTGTGACATCACCGTATCAATTGAATCGTATTGCATCAATCACGGCCTGCCACAGGAGTAAGACAAAAATATGTGAGTAAATTCCCGTGATTTAAACTGAGGCGTAGTCGCGCAGTAGGCTATTTGCACAGTAAGAAGATACTGCAGTAGTGAAGGGTGGAGGTAGGCTGTCATTATCCACCATAAAAAGTTCACATTCAACTTTGTTAGCCATACATATTTGTTTTTATTAAACTAGGACTACAATTTTACAGATGGTATTGATTAGTTTTTGAAAATCAATTAAACCCTGTCTAAACCAAACTGTAATAGTTTTGTTATTTTTTGGGCGATACGATAAAATTGTGCACACTTTTTAATTCATACTTATTTGTTTTCGTTAGAGTAAAAATACATACCTATTACACATATTGTTCGTTCATGTTTTTAAATTTATTAAGCCCAAACTAAGATAGATAAACATATTATTTTATCTATAAAATATTTAAAGTTATGTATGATTTAATTGCATAATTTTAGATATTTTATAGATAGACGAGTATTTTTGACTATTATCTATTATGGCTTGATTTTCGCAGGGCTTAATTGAATTTGAAAAACTAACCAATAACATCAGCTGTAAATTGTAGTCTTATTTCAATGAAAACAAATAGTATGACTGACAAAGCTTAGTGTGCACCATTTATGGCGGATCTTAACAGCCTGTCTCTACTCTACACCACTGCTGTTGATATTAGATACTAGATTACACTCATCACAGCCTACTTGAAGTTAGACATGTCTGATTTATAATAATTAATAATACCGTTCGTGCAAGTATTTTTTATTGTATTATAAATAGGGAAAAATTCTGACAATGACAAACAAAAGTGAAGCTCAACTTGAGTCGATAGTAGCGACGAAAGCGTAATCACGGACTCATAACAAAAAATGTTTGCTTAATTTCAACTGTCGTATCACGCACCGTTTAATACCCCTCCCTTGTCTCGGTGCTCGTACGTCACTGCGCGATTTTCGGAAAAGGCAGGGGCGAATGCGTCATCGAGATTAATCGTTGGCCCACTCTCTCCCCGCGCTATTGTTGCGGCTCGCACTGCAAAGTGACAGGGCCGCATTTGTGAGGGGGCCTTTTAAAAATGTCAAAATTTTGATTAATGAATGTCGTGAGAACTGACTTTTAATGGTTATCGCGATTTCTGAATAAAATGTGGACGCGTTTCTTTACTTTCAATATTACATACTGAAATAGAAGACAATGTAATATAGTACATACATGTACTTAATTATTATTGCTTTCTGTCTATATTTAGAATTCTGTAACACGATACTTTTAGATTAAGAATTTACCCGAATTATTTTTTTTCTTCATAGAATATTAAAATAATATGTTACATGTCGGATTGAATAATGATATCAAACGACTTTTAGACTACGCGCATATGATGATCACTAGATATTACCACAAGTCGCAGGTTTGGTGTTCAATACAGGAATGGTTCATACATGGAGATTATCACTTCAGGTTGAATTTGAGAGGGAGAAATGTGCAAGTACCAGTGTCGTCCCGTGGGGGTAGGCTGATTGAGCGTCGTTTGGGGGCGGTAGTTACTCGAAGGGCGGCAAATCGAGTAAAATCATTTGGAATAATATAGAAACAGCTACATAAACTTAGTAATAATGAAAATATCTTTCCATTAAAAAAATAAGCTCACTCGTTTTGTCGGTTTCACGATATCTAGCTTACTTTAATTGTCCTTCAACGTCCTTGGTGACCAGAAACCAGAGATCACACTTGCAGATTTGCGGTTAGTCTGATATTTTATTGGTAATGTATCCATACAACACATTTCTTAAATATTGGACTCATTAAGGATGATAAAAATAAGGTATAAAAAAGAGGCGGCATTTTGGCGCTGTCTAGGGGCGGCATTTTATCTAGGGACGTCACTGGTAGGTACTCCCTCCGATTGTTTGGGTGTCCGTAGACATCGTATGTGGCTCTGTAGTATTCGGAGCGATAAAAAACACGGATGATGGTTTCAAGAAAACGGTGAGGTCTATTGCTAAATACAATAATTACGGTTGTTACATGTTGAATAAAATTGTATATAAAATGTGCAAGGGACGGACCGTGCTAACTGTTTGAATGGCCGGGGGTGTCGAACAGCATTTGGCTGCCACGAGTCACAAGCTTAGTATAATAAAAATATTAGAAAAATATCTACTATCAATATTTGCCGGTAAAGACATCTGATATTTCTTTCCTAAGACCGGCGTAGAAACATTTACTCGTTATTATTAAATATTAATTAAGAATGACTTTTATTTAAAAATGATAAATATTAACTAAGTTGTCAAGGTTACATGTAAGTTGTACGTATGCAGTTGATCGTGGGACACTTATTCGTGCGCCGCAGTACGTGAAACATGAGTTCGTATAACATTTTATCAAATGACGAGTTCTTCGTTGAACATTTCACCGTGGAATACATTTGTACGTATCTTACAAAATGCGGCGATAGTTTGCAAATAGTACTGTTCCAATTAGATTAACCCTAACCTAACCTAGTAAAGACATCTCCACATGTTGTAGCATACGCACAAATATACTCCAAGGTGAAATGTTCAACGAAGAACTCGTCATTTAATTAAATGTTACACGAACAACTCATGTTTCACGTACTGCGGCGCACGAATAAGTGTCCTGCGGTGAACTGTTTACGTACAAATTTCCGGATACGCGTTGTCAAAGGGTGGCTATAAAATGTTCTTACGTGCTAGAAATTGATCCGTTCGTAATCGACCCTGCTTATACTACTATGAGTCCGCCCGAAAATAGTTTCGGCCTCTATAAGTATCCAGGGAAGACCTCCCCCAAATGGTCAAATTTGGGGGTGGGCAAGATATCATACGGGAAAATACACGGGCTTCACACGCTCGTCAGTCCGGGAGAGAATGATGACAGAGATGTAGACTGTAGACGACCTCGCACCGAGAAACTTGTAGGTACGTTGACTTGTACGTGATTTTTGGCGAAATGGCGGGCATGCAACACTTTCGTATATCGCCATGTTCAATACGTCCCTGAATTAATCACGACACCTGTGACATTATATCATTTGTGGTAACGTCTATCCTTATTACGGCCTTTATCCGTGTATACAATAATGTACGCTAAAAACATCAAACATTATTTGCCAGCCGGGAGATCGAAATCTCGACCCACGGATTCAGATCTATCTGCGTTAGGCTGCGCGCACACGGCAAAGCGAAGTTTCGGATTCATCCGCCAAACGTCGTTTGCGGGTCGAATGCGTTTTGTTTCCGTTTCGTTTACGGCGATATATCGACGATGCTGTCCAAACATCTGGACAGAGAAAACACAGTTTTCAAAGAGATTCATAAACGCCTTTTTTTTGAAACTGCACCCTGCTGCGAGAGTATTTATCTCTCATTACAGTGGTGTACAAGGGTAAATAAATCAATATAAAATCAGTACATAATATTGCATTATACCTACATTTATTTTCCCACTATTGCTTCTTTTGGAGCTGGACTGTTTTATATCGAAAGCGTTTTGAAAATTACCTATTATTGTGCCTATTATGTATCATCATAAACTTTGTCTGATCAATACTATCGACCGAGGGTACTTGATGGAGTTTGAATTTAAATTCAAATTGATTTAAGTTTTGTACTATTATTATTTATTAATACAATAAAAAAAAAGATTATAAGTTAATACACGAAGAAAGGGTAAAAACCTTATTACCTAGATACCCACTAAGTAAAGGATGAAGTATAAAAACATAATATTTTGAATAATTTGAATACTTGCATTGTTTCTAAAAACTTGTTGTAAATACTATTAATACATTCGGTAGGTAAGCAGTTTTACAAAATAAAATAAAAAGTTTTGACACAGCACAGCTATGAGAAGAAGTATTTCATCAGAAGAAAGGCTCGCCATAACTAGAGGGTAAACTAAACCATTATATTTATTTTGTAGTTATTTAATTTTTTTTTTATTAGTTGACACTTTTATTTTCTATAGATACACTAAAATGTAAACGGGTACCAATAATAATATATTGTAGTGAGAATAATGAATACCTACCTACTACTATTGATAGGTATGTGCCTGTGTACTTGTATAGGTATATGTATATTTTTTAGTTTAGTTTAGTTTACCTTCTAGTTATGGCGAGCCTTTCTTCTGATGAAATACTTCTTCTCATAGCTATGCTGTGTCAAAACTTTTTATTTTATTTTGTAAAACTGCTTACCTACCGAATGTATTAATAGTATTTACAACAAGTTTTTAGAAACAATGCAAGTATTCAAATTATTCAAAATATTATGTTTTTATACTTCATCCTTTACATGAGAGTAAAGCATGTAAAATCTTGTTACACACCTGCGACCGGGTTTCACAAATGGTGACCCGCTCATTCTCAATTTAGAATTTCAACAACCAGTGACGTGCATTTTTATTTGATTTATATAAACAATTTATCGTAAATATCACGAATGATGCATTGGCACCCATTAATGCATGGTGTATTCATACGAATACACAATACTATAAATAATGACATCTCTTGTCTGAATCTTACAAATTTTAGTGTTAATTTAAACTTTTAATTCAAAATTAATAATCATGTACCACCAATAACATCTCTTCAATTTAATGTTTGACCGCCAGATGACTCTATTTTGTTTTGTATTACTAATTTACCAAACCAATATGACAGTTTGTTGAATCGTGCAGTTTCCCCATATTCACAGTGCCTTTTTTATGAAAAACCAATACTACTTTCCGTCCAACAAAAAATATTTTTACATTCACGAAAGGTAAGACAGGCAAAGTATATAAATTATTTTAGGTTTTTATTGTAACTTTTAAGAAATATATATATTTTCATTTGTATTCATTCATTCGAATACAATTTACCACATATTGATATATTTTGTTCGAACACTTTTTGACAGTAATAGATCAACCTTGGCTCGAAGACAGTATTTAAAGTACCCATGGTAGATAAACATGTGATTTTAAAGCAAATTTAAGCCTAATAATAATAATATGAAACAACAGTATGAAAATACCAACCACGTTTCGCCTACTGTATGTATAAATTATCCAGAAATTGTGAAAATTAACTACCAGCGACAATATTGAGATGAAAAACTAAATTATATTATTTTAATTCTAATAACGATTTACCATTTATTCAAGAAAGGCTGATATATTACTCATGCAATTGGCCGTAAACTCAGATTACTCCTATTTTTTGTTAAAGAAATACAATCAAACGTTATAATATCGGCAAAAAAGTCGCCTATACCTACAAATTATATTGTTTTGTAATGCCATAAGTTAAAAGAAACACCATTTTGATCGTAATGGAAGCACATTACGATCAAAATAGATTTTTTTATTAAATACACGTGTCAGCCATTCGCCCAACCCATTATGAACATTGAACGGTCATTTGATTAAATACATATTTTTCAAAAACAACATACATTTTTCTGATCAGAAGTGGGTTCGAACCCGTGATCCACGTCTTCGTATTTATACAAAGATGTTATTTATAAAATGGTGCTCAAATGTCGTAAATATATTTTTTTTAAATCAATATCCATCGTTTGTGAGTAGGTACTTTGCGTGAAATGGCAGATAACTGAATACAATCTCGAATCGAGGGGTAGGTTATTTCCAATCGGCACTTTTTTTTAAACAAACATATTGATTTCGGTAATAATTAACCACACATTTGACAAATCACATTCATATGATAATTTATTATTCGTAAACCAAAGACTCTGTTATTTGTTTTCGACACAAAGAGTGTGTGTCTTGGTAAAACGCGACAATTTCAAATAAAATCAAACCGGCTCTGCTTTGGTTAATTGATCACAACTATAATACCCCGATTCACACGTATCATGGATCTATTATGACGATGGTAACAGTACGAAATATTTTTTTAAAGTATACCTTTCAATCAGGTATGGAATTTAATAAAACAAGAGAAATTAATGACTTTATCATTGGTTTACATATTAGAGTCAAACTTGGTTACTATGAGGAAGATGGGACCGACTGAATTTGCTCGTTATAAGCATTACTCATTATATCGTTATACTTAAAACGTTTTTCACGCCACGTTGTATTTAAGCATAGAACATAAAAAAAATCTGAAAACCATCGTAAACATCTCCGAAACAAGCATTGCATTCATAAACTAATAAAGAAGTTGTTTATTGTAATGAAGTGCCGTGCTGCCGGCGCTGGTAGGTACATACTGACTTCACAAAGCTTGGATTTTTTACATGCAATTTCAACCATATGCGTGGATACTTTTTCAATGTTGTTGGCGAAAACACCAATTAGGTACTTGGACACTTAACTAGTGTCATAAATGTAATCCGATCCCGGCGACATCGTTCCAGTTAACTGCCCGGTCGGATTTTATTGCTTAGGGTCGAAAATGTTGTTTTTAAACGATCGACACATTAACAGTTTTGCTCGGTATACCCGAGAACTAACTCGTTGAATAAATGTATGGAGGAAATCATAAACTTAAATTTCAACAAATTTTTCCTCATTACATCGGAGATGTCGCTATTTCCGTGATCTCGTAATAACCAAGTTCGACTGTATTTGTCTTGATTTTACTTTACCTGGGAATTTAAACGTACCTATACATTGTTTCACTTAGCAAAGATATTTCGTGGAGCAGAATCCTAAAATGTCTTGATTAATATTGTTTTTTTTTTTTTTGGAAAAATTATTTCTTATCTCGCAGCGTAAAATAAAATAATATTATATTTAGTGGAATCCTCCCTTCCGAACGAATAAATCTTTCCGTCCAGCCACTCGCAAGAAAACGAGGTAACAACTATCGTTATTATTCCACTAAAGTGAATAAGTGTTATTCCCTGTTATCTGTGGAAAATTAGAGCCTAAAAGTTATATTACAGTCGGGAGATGTGTCTCGTAAATTTCTCGAGATTTACCCTTTTGTAATGTAATTTTGTTTTGCTCGACGAGTACAGAAAAGTTACGCGGCGTATATAATGCTACATATATATATACTAACTCGTGTGTTATATTAATGTAGGTAATCCTAAATTAGCTTAAAGGTAAGCTGCGTAAAAGCTCAGTTTGTTAAAAGTGTCTCCGTAGAATGTTTATTGCAGGACTGTTTCGAAGTCACGTGCCATCCTCATTTGTTATTAATTTATATCCAACCCGCTTTATCATTCTTTTAAAAGTATTGTATTAAATTAAAAAATATACATAATTTATTGTAACCCATCAAAAGCATACGCATTTGCATTATATGGGACTTGAACTCAGAACCATCGCGATACGGATGTGATGCTTTACCGATCCACTCACGTAGGTGTTATTATAATTTATGTTAATATTGGTGACAATCATTGGCGGCTTAATCCGGAATAAACTAGCAGGTCAATTTTGAATATATTATTTTAATTTGCCTTTTCGTTGTATACTGAAAAGACGTATTGCAAATTGACTTTTTATACATTATAGAATAAGTGCTAGAAATTGTTATAGGTAGGTACCTACTTACCCTTCAAAAAATGACCGTTTTTCATAACGCCAACCCATCGTTAACCGAAATTGCACACAACGCGTTATAATTTTTTGTAAATTAGGTCCACTTTTCTTTCTTTGCTTTTTGAAAAATCATCAATCACACGATTATAAAAATTGTCTATTTTTCCCACATATTTTTTTTCAATACTGAGCATTGCAAGAGCGGTCAGTCTATCCTGGCCCTATTGCGTAGAAAGGTTTTTATTCTTTTGAGAGTGGAAAAACATCTTTCACTTTCAACTGTTGTCATTGGTATGACGCAAATAAATTGGAGAACTTTGATCGACTCGGAAAATGTTTCGTTGAAATTATTGCTGAGTAAAAAATGTAGAAGAGAAACTGCACTATTAGCGCCATGCAAATCATCTCGTTGATAAAACACCAATAATTCATTTTTTAACTTGATTATGTTTATTTCTTCTAACAGTTTTACCAAATTTACTTGACGTGTGGGAAAATTATTTTTAAAATCAGTGTAATTTTCTTTATTGAACAAATCGGATATAATGGAATGATCGTTGGATGCGAATCGTGCTTCCATTTCCATTATAATTGTATCACAGACTTCAATTGCTACTGCGTGCGTACTAACTGCTACACAAAAATGTTATAAATCACTAAAAACCAAACGTTGTGTGTATATGCAATAACTGCACCAAAAACTCCTTACATATGATTAAAATAACCAAAGGCATTCATCAAAACCTGTCAACGAATCCGAACCGCATACACAGTTGCGTCTTGAGACCAATTATCTAGTCAGTGTTATCATTCTGTTTCATTTAATTAGGTGAAAAAATCTTTTGTCTCACACTCGGGCATTGCCGATATTACAGTAATTCACGCACCGTTACAAGCTTCGATCTCGTATTTTGTGTTATATCGATCTCTGTCTTATGTATGAGAAACGAGAGAGAAAATTTTATAAAAATATTCAATTTGGGTCAATTTTCAGACTGCCGGCGAACACAATATTTTTGTTCGGGGAATTATCGCCCAAACAAAAAAAAGCCCAATAGACTGGGTCGACACAATATCGCGCGCCCTATAATTTCAAATCCACCGATTATTATTAATATTATTATATATGACATTGCACATATTATTAATATTATTATGTCGATTGTACGGTATTTATTTTGGCAGGTCAATGACCGAATGACCTAAGCAAGGGCCGCCAGTGGTGACAATACTTTGTAAATTTGAATCAATATATTAACAATCTCAATAGTTTACCTTTCGTGTACGTGCATGCTTTGGTTTTTCAATTAAACTATTTTTTATTCAAATGAATAATACCTACGCATGATTTAAGAATGCGATAGTCTTTCTTTCTTTAAATGTCAATAGAATTACTACATAGAGTGTTTTATTTTAATTAATGCAGAATTCTTTATTGAACATACATGCTTTTTCATAATACTATTAAATAGGTAAATAAAGGTATTATCTAGTTGTCGAAGAAGTCGATCCAGTACTACTTGATCATTCCATCAACCCTTCTTGGACCCCAGTGATTTATTCTCATGTAGTAGGTACCAAAATCGATCCACCGGATCGAGCATACTTATTGACAAAACAGAACAGTGACAAAACAGAACAACGATAAATATAACTTTGACCTTTCAGGAAAAATATAAATTTAATATTGAAATTGTCCTATCTCTATTATGTTTAAAGATTTTTAATAGCACAGATTTTCAATACGCCATAATAAATCAAATTATATACCTAATTTCTGCATTCCTAATTGCTAGAAAGCCTCAAATAAACGGGACTTTGCCGGCAAGCTTAGGATATTATCTCATCTTAATCAATATATAATATGTTCAAAATGATTGGGTGACTAAGTACAACGAAATAATGACCTAACCTAACGTAAATAGATTCCACAAAAGTTAATGTTTCATTTTTCCCCTGGCTGTTCTGTTTTGTCACTGTTCTGTTTTGTCATGTTCGGTTTTGTCTTGTTCTGTTTTGTCCGGTCACCGTATTTCATCACCGCGTACTCTTGTCTACCTCTTTAGACATTGGTTTACGTTGTTGTTATTTATGATGCACCTTCCCATGCTACGTTCTGTTACTCTATTATTTTTAATTTCACTTATTTTAAGTATTTTTTTAAAAGTAAATTTATAATAAATGAAACTGCTTTATTTGATATTTCGAAACACTTTCACATAATAATATAATTACTATATAATTATTATAACGTATATTATCTGAACTAATTGGGAATGAAATTGATTCGGAATATTCGAAAAATAAAAGAAATCTTGAAAAAAATAAAACCTATTGAGAAAAAAGTCCAAAGCCCTTTTAGCTGAAAAATTAACCGTGAAATCCAATTTTATCTTTATTTTAATCGGCGAATACTTGAAACTTCTTTAAGAAGTTGCCATTTTGGGCGATTGTCGTTAACTTCGGCTTGATATACATAGTGTTATTACACACATAATATAGTATACCTATAGGATTTTGGCAGGCGTAACAAACTGGACATCGATATTGATGAATGTAATCTCTTATCGTTTACTTGAGTCTCAGATGTATTGTTTATTTATTTATTACAATATTCAATGGAAAGAAGAGTTTTCTAGCGAATATCGTATTTATATAAGGAATCTTAAATTTGGATTGAGAGTAAATTGTGCGTTTAGTAGTCGAACCGTTGCCGTTTGCGAACACAGGCTGGATCATAATATTATATAATATTAATCAGATGTAGTATTATAGTGTGCAGCAGCACGAGGGTGGGTCGATCGTTTGGGTGTCTTATCTATTGAATGGCAGCTGTATTCAGACATCTTCCTTTGAGTGGACTTGGCCCTAACTATATTCTATATTTTAAAAGTTTACTCATGTGTTTAATTGTTCGATTTATTTGTGGTGTAAATGTAAACTACAACTCTATGTATTGGCCACTATGCCCGAGAGCATCAGCTGTTTGTTCCCCTAACACGCCGTTGGTGATTCCAATCGGGAGGGCAATAACTATGCTCATTCCTGTGTTGTTGATAAATATAATATTATGTTACCACTATGTTCATTTAATTTTGTAATATTTAAATTTAAATAACATATTCTGATATAAGTAGCTGTCAACAAAATGTCTAATACGAAATATCTTACAATTAACACAAAGCTGTTTCGCGTCGTTGTATTCTTATCGTTTTACCTATCTAACAGATCCTATTGAGAGGTCATCGCACGAGTTTTCATTTTCATAAAAATGTCAGAATGAAATATCATTCATTCACTTTAATATATTATTTTTAAAGAAACGAAAAATCTGGCAATGTCTCAAACGTGTTTTGGCAACATACCCGTATTACAATGCTATATTATATTAGAAAATAATTCTTTAGCTTGAAGACGTTTCGTCTCGTCGACTAAAAGTATCGATTGTTTTGTTTCGGTATAAATGTTCACAATCGTTTTTTTTATATATTATAAACTGTGAAATTTTCCAATTTTTCTACAATATCAACGGGCATGAGGTTAAAATCTAACAATAATTACGCACATATCGTGTGTATAATTTTTCACAATATGTAATGCTAAAAACGTACGAAAAAATGTTAATATGAAAACGATTAAGTACTTAATTAAAATAAACAAATGCATTATTTTACAACGTTTTTATTAGCTCGTATTCTTGTTTGTCCGGTGGTTGTTTGTCCAGTACAAATCTTGCAATCGAATTTTAACTAACTTCCCGATTAGCTAGACATTTGAAACTTTTAAAATATATCAGAACACGATGCCAATGCATTCTTTTAATACTTTTAGCCATCTTTAAGCAGAATTGAATTCATTTTCAGTTAATTCTGTTTTGTATGGAAAGTTATTTCAGAAAAATCCGTAAAAAGTAAAAGACTATTATTGGTTGCTAAAGGGGTAGTCATAACAACTAAATTATAAATATATACGTGCGTTACTGTGGAAATCAAAATGAAATGTCAAAATGACATTTCAGTATTATATATATTTTGTTTGTTTGTTTTTTATTTACTTCATATATCAAGTAGCATAGAGCATATTGAGCATAATAATTTAACAGAAAATTTAAAAACGTTGTATATAAAAATTTCTTTTTATCTTGTAATTGTTTATACTTGCGATAGAGAGTTTATTGATAGCGGGCATAATGTCCTGATTCGCAAAAAAAAACCCAACCACTTAATATGCTTTAAAGATACGAGGGTGGGTCAATAATTCCTTAGAAAAAAGCATTAAAACAGTTTTTATTTTTGTATTTTTTTTTTATTTCTCAACATAATCTCCTTGGAGCTCAATACACTTGGTTAGACGTTTCTCGATTTTTTTTAAACCGTCAGAAAAATAAGTTTTCGGAAAGTCCTCAAAATAAGCATTTGTCCGATCGATGACTTCTTCATTTGAAAAAAAACGTTGTCCACTTAGCCATTTTTTTAAGTTTGGGAAAAGGAAAAAGTCACTGGGGGCTAAATCTGGTGAATACGGTGGGTGGTCGACCAATTCGAACTTCAATTCTTCAATTTTAGCCATTGATCGTAAACATGTGTGAACACGGGCATTGTCCTGATGAGAGAGGATTTTTTTCCTGTTTAAATGAGGCCGTTTTTCTTCAATTTTGTTTTTTAGCTGGTCCAATAAAGATGCATAATAATCCCCTGTTATTGTTTTTCCTTTTTCCAAATAGTCAACGAAAATAATTTCACGTGCATCCCAAAATACAGTAGCCATAACCTTACCAGCTGATTTTACGGTTTTCGCCTTCTTTGGACATGGTTTGCCTTCGCAATCCACTGCTTTGACTGTTCTTTCGTCTCGGGAGTATAGTGGTGTATCCATGTTTCATCTACAGTCACAAAGCGACGAAAAAATTCATCCGGATTGCGTTGCATGAGCGACAACAGGGCTTTAGAGGCCACCACCCTATTGCGTTTATTGTCGACTGTGAGCAAACGCGGCACCCATCTTGCAGAAATATTTTTCATGCCCAATTTGTCATGTAAAATAGAAATGACGCTACCTTTTGAGATCCCTGTAACCTCAATTATCTCACTCAACTTTAATCTTTGGTCACTTAACACCATATCGTGGATTTTATTGATCATTTCTGGTGTAGTCACCTCTACAGGACGTCCTGAGCGTGGTTCATCCTTTGTTGATGTACGACCACGTTTAAATTCATTTAACCAGTTATAAATAGTTGCAAGTGAAGGAGCAGATATGCCGTGAACTAAATCCAACTCATTTTTTATTTCCTTTGCTGTTAACCCTTTTATATTAAAATGTTTAATAACAGCTCTAAACTCAATTTTCTCCATTTTCCATTTTTCCATTTTCCACAAGCAAATTTTTTTTTTAAATGTACGAGAAACACACAACAACCCGACCAATCTGATTGAAACTTCGCAGCATACTGAATCGGTAGTGCCGCTGCATGAAAACAAACCGCTTACAGTACTAGTCGCGCCACCTGTCGGCTTTTCTAAGGACTTATTGACCCACCCTCGTAGTAACTTTTTGTACCACTGATTTTGAATTGTTGACCTAATTTAATTCATTGTCCACAATTAAGAAAAAAGTTTCTTGTGAATTTCCACTTCTGGTTTACACAGTATAGTTCAGATCCAAACAGTTGAAAACTACCCAAGTTTCTACGCTCGATTAACTTCAAACTTGTTATTCCCTCATGCTTTAAGCTACAGGGAATTATAAAAGATAACAATATCTGCCCTAAAATCAAGGCATCAAACTCTCAACCTTTTGGTTATGTTTACATCGACTACCCCGAGGTCGTAGGTATGATATCTTGTTATGTTGATTTTATGAACATTTTTCAATCATTAGAAGTCTGTTAACATCGTGCATTCTTATGAGCGGATTAAATGAATATTTTATATTAAGTGTATAATATAATAAACGTTATTTGATTGTAGGACCAATTATCTATGTTAAATCCATAGTTACTGACTTACTCCCGCTATACCTAATTGAAATACGGACAAATAAATAAATTCACATTAATTGTGGCACTAATTGTTTATTGTAGTACTCGTAATTAAATTTAATGTTGTCGTCTTCAAAATAATGGGAAACGACCGAGAAGTTCTACGTAGTATCAAATCTATGTAGAAAGTTATAATACCTCGACCACGTCATTACGAGAGGACAAAAGAACAGCATTACTCAGCTCATTATCTGACGAAAGGACAACAATGTAGATAGCTGAGGAAGATACCTACCGCTGTTTTTCGCTTAAGAACCTATGTGAGTGGTAAGAGTGCAGATCCATTGTCCCGGATAGCAGACAAGAAAGTGAAGGTCTCCCGAAGATTATTTTATTATGCTTTATTAATTTTATGATCGAGTTTTATAATAAATCGTTATTACTGCAAAGTGAACCCTTTTGACGTGCAAAAATGTAAACAATTAATAATGTTTATCGCAGCCATCGAGGTTCGCTTTATCATGAGTAAACCACCTCCCCGGGGACGTTACCTCATATATATGTTCAGCTTCGCAAACGAGCTTTCGCATTAGGGCAGCCTCTCCGATGACGTCACACGGCAGCGTGAAAGCCTCCAAACTCGTGGGGCATTCCCCGCGAGTCTAGTACGGGAAATAACGCCAGCGCGCTTCTTGCGTCACTGAGAGCTTTTTCAGAGCTTTAATTAATATTGTCTCATTTTAATTAAAAAGCTTCCGTACGCATCAGCGAGACTTTGAACTATTTTGATAACGGCGTTTAATTATTTATCTGTCATCGCTGTTATTTCGTGCTTATTGAAATTGTAGAACGTAGGGAATTCATATGAATGTATTTTTTTAAACTAACCCTCCTCCACAGACAAGCTATTTCAACGTTATCAAAAAGTCATGCACGTTATGTTTAGAAAATCTTTTATTACCAGCCTTTTCATAGCTCGTATTCTTGTTTGTCCGGTGGTTGTTTATCCAGTACAAATCTTGCAATCGATTTTTAACTAACTTCCCGACTAGCTTGTCATTTGAAACTTTTAGAATATATCAGAACACGATGCCAATGCAATCTTTTAATGCGTTTAGCCATCTTTAAGTAGAATTGAATCCATTTTCAGTTAATTCTGTTTTGTATGAAAAGTTATTTCGGAAGAAATCCGTAATCCAATCCACTATTATAGTTTGGTAAGGGGGTGGTCCTAGCAACAAAATTATTAATATATACGTGCGTTACTATGGAAATCAAAATGACATTTCAGTATTCTATATTTGTTTGTTTGTTGCAAAATAGTAAAAAAATGATTTGTTGACAATTGCCTTATTTGTCCTAAATTATTAATACATAAAATTGTCAAGTTTATATGATTCAACAGAAAATTTAAAAACGTGGTATATAAAAAGTTCTTTTTAACTTTTAATTATTTATATACTTTGCATTTATATTATTTTTCTAAAAGTCGAATTCCCTTTCGATTACATTTACAATGAATGAGATGTATTATATATGTATATTACAATGTATAGTTAAAAAATATAAAAGTGAATTAGTTGTCAATGAAGAACTACGGAAATAATACGTAATATTTTGATGAAAATCTAACCTTGATTTGATTATTTCCGAGTTGTATTTATATTTATATACTAAAAACATTTGTTTACAAATATTGTGGCATAATTTATTACAGTATGAGTTATTTTTAAATTTATTGTGATCATATTATGATACATTGAGATACCTACACTTTTAAACATAATATATTCTAAATTGTTTTCTCACTATTAGTATAATAGATGTACTATCTATCCGGAACAACTCTCTACGGGAGCAAACGTAGTGCAGTGTGAGATTCGCTATTTGCTTATAAAAAATAAAATTTAATTCAATGCCGAAGTAGATAATATTATACAGTCAGTTATTAAAGTTATACGCTTAACTTATATTTCTTAGAGGATAAACATGCTAATATTCTAAGACCAATTGGTCTTTGTATATTATATGTGTGGAAAAGTTACCATACATAAGAATCACACATATACTTAAATAATAATAGTTGTGTTATTGTTTCTTTCAACTTAGGTGGGTCCTGGCTTCCTTCAACAGCTGTATCCACCTATCCCTATCCACACTGGCCGCTTTATATCAATTTAAATCCAAATATAATTATTTCACACTTAGTGAAATTTACAAATTACAGATTCAAGACGTGCACAGCATGACATGGGAGGGAATAAATATATACTATTCGGCAGTATTAAAAAACAAAGAAATAGAAGAAGTATTAGAAAAAACAGTATAAAAAGAGTACTTATATACAGTTAATACAAACATTATATAGTATATGGAAGTACGCCCAATGAGCTAAGTACAGTACATCCTATTTTAAGAATATGTGAAACAATCTCCACTTAAACTCATCCTCGCTTAGTTGCAATATGTCAATATCCGAATTGATTTGGTTGAACATAGTTATTGCCCGCCCAATTGGTATTATCAATGGTAGGTTGGCTCTGTATCTTGAGAGAACAAACATAATGTACCCTGCAGTGGCGAAGGGTGGAGGTAGGGTGTTAAGATCTGCCATAAATGATGCACGCTAAACTTTGTCAGTCATCCGTATTTGTTTTCATTGCAATAAGACTACAATTTACAGATGGTATTGATTAGTTTTTAAAATTCAATTAAACCCTGCGAAAACCAAGCCATAATAGGTAATAGTAAAAAAAAATACTCGTCTATCTATAAAATATCTAAAATTATGCAATTTAATCATACATAACTTTTCATATTTTATAGATAGAATAATATTTTTATCCATTATGGTTTGGCTTAGGCAAGGCTTAATGAATTTTAAAAACTTACCAACACCATATTCTGTAATATGTATTTTAATTTAACTAGAACAAATAAGTATGACTGAAAAAGTTTGCACTATTTTTGTCGGATCGCCCATAGCATACCTAAACTATTATGGTTTGGTTAGGCAGGGTTTGATTGATTTTTGTAAACTCACCAGCACCATCTGTAAATTGTATTATTTCAATAAAAACAAATACGAATGACTGACAAAGTTTAATGTGCACTATTTATGTCGGATATTAACAGCCTACCTCCATCCTTCGTTATTGGTACCTTGAGTATATGGCAATCATTGGTAGTTACATCTAGTGACCCACTTTTTGACCTACCCTTCCTTGGATTGTTCGACATTACGCATTTTTTGTGAACCATTATTTTTAACTAGCTGTATGTAAAAAAATCCCGTGCCGAATCTGGCCTACATTAAAAGTGTATTACCATGTAAGAAAATTGAATGTTTGAATTTAAGGTTCGCCGGGACGTACCCTTTTTCGGACATGCAAACGTTACGACATAGGGTAAATGTCACAATGCTTGCGTCATCCCTACAGTAAAGTAGTGAGCAGAAGTTGGTGGTGTTTGCGTATATTCTCGCTGACAGCATTTCGCCTTCCAATCGAAGCCCGAAAGTTATCACCGCGATAATGTCGACGAATTAGCACGTAATTTGCAAATCCAGATACCTATCAAACTATATGTATTTGACTGGGGAACATCTAATCGTTTTGGTTGGTAATTATTTACTTTGGATATGGAAATCAAATTCAATATGGCTCAGTTCTTCTACAAGTTAACAATTTCAAGTTTTGAGTTATGTTAGCCATTATTTTCGTATATCGCTCCTCTTCAGTTCCACAAAATTACATTTCGAAAAAAATACTAGGTCCTCGTAGGGCCGATGTTTTATATCGAAATTAATGTGTAAACTTAAACAATCTTTTACTTCTATAAACAAACAAATCGAGATATCGCTTTGTGGAAATATTTTTTGTGAATATGGCATTCCAGAGCTATTGATTACATATTTCATTAAAAAGGTAGGTAACACAAATAATTAACTGTGACTTTTCTACAAGTCAGTTTAGGTGAGTCAAAACATTGATCAGCCATTACTCAAAACTACTAATTCCTAGTTGTAGCAATATGGAACTGAACCATCGAATTATAATGTATGTGAGGCTAATTTTCGAAATTTCCAAACAGTCTTTCATGATTCATTATTACATTACATGCATATTACATGCTGGGGTCGGCCTTTCTTAGTTCCTTCCACTCTTCTCTGTCTCTAGTTATTCGCTGCCACGTACATCTACTGCACTTTATGTGTTCGTCTATCCATCGGGTTCTGGGGCGTCATTGTAGTAAGTCGATGGTATTTGTCCAGCGGTTGTCCACTCATCCAGCGATATATCCAACCCGTTGCCATTTCTATATGTACGGACCTATTCTTGTTTGCCTCCTTATGCATTGGTTTATTTTATGGTCTTTCCGCGTTATGCCCAACATGCATCTTTCTATGCCACGTTGCGCTACTCGTATCTGTTTGTACTTATTTTGTAGCGAGGGTTCATGTTTCACGTACATACAAGACGGTGTACACTTTATCCTTAAGATACAATGGGAGGTCACTTTTGAAGATACTATTCAGACGCTCAAGTGCGCTCGAAAGAAATAGGCGTGTTCACTCCTGCAGAAGTAGACTGGCATCGCCGACGTTCTCCAGTATGATAGCTATCTCCCAGTGGCGAAGGATGGAGGTAGGCTGTTAAGATTCGACATAAATAGTGCACACTACACTTTGTCAGTCATATTTATTTGTGTCCATTGAACTAAAAATACAATGTACAGATCGTGCTGGTTAGTTTTTAAAAATCGATTAAACCCTGCTTAACCAAGCCGTAATAGTTTAGGTATGCTATGGGCAATCCAACAAAAATAATGCATACTTTTCAGTCATGTTTATTTGTTTTCGTTGAATTTAGAGTACCTACGTATAGATGGTGTTGGTAAATTGTTTTAAATTCATTAAATCCCGCCTATATCAGACCATAGTAGATAAAAAATATTCTTATATCTATAAAATGATTAAAATTGTGTTTGATTTAATTGCATAATTGTTGATATTTTATACATAAATGAATATTTTTTGATTACGTAGGGTTTAATTGAATTTTAAAAACTAACCAACACCACCTGTAAATTGTAGCTTTAGTTCAATGAAAACAAATACGTATGACTGACAAAGTTCAGTGTGCACTATTTATCTACTTCGCCACTGCAGTATCTCCAGTATATTATATATATATCTACTTGATTTACATATTTTTATTTGTAATTAGATTTGTTAGTGTTAGTGTTAAAGTATCAAAATTAAAAATGCAGTGGTTTTAATACATATATGTGGGTCTATTCTATACTTATCGACCGCTAAAGTGATAACGTGATAAATATTATCAAATTTAGGGTAGATTTGTATCAAAGTATTAGCACTTATTGTAACAATTACAATACGTTGGTTGTAATTGTAATTGTTACAATAAGTGCTAATATTTTGATACAAACCTACCCTAAATTTGATAATATTTATCACGTTATCACTTTAGCGGTCGATAAGTATAGAATAGACCCAATGGGGTGTGTAATATTTTACAATCAATTTGTGAGAACTATTTGTAGTATGTATGCATATTTATATTAAATTGTTGTATAATTTAAAGACTTTATGACTGTTTAGAAACCCGTTTTAATTTTTCTGACAAATCGACGTGAAAGAAAATGACTATAGTCATGGAAAGAATTGAGTACATAGAGTGATTGCCTCGTACGTATTTGAAAAATTGACCCTTTTACTTAATACGTTTTACTGTAAATATAAACAAAAAAATATTACGTGCCAGAAATGCTCCACATAATATATTCTTTATAAAGGCCTTTTCAGTCTAATGACATGACATAACAACACTACAATAATATATTTCGCAGACAAATGCTTTATAAACGGTAGCGTGTGTTTTTTTTCTCTCGAAGTATTAACACAACCGAACATTCAGATTTATATCCCAGAAGAAAGTGTAGAGCTGCAAAAAGGGAAATTCAAAAGAAATTTCTTGCCAAAAAAAGCATTCATTTTCGCACAGGCATGAGCATGTTCGTAATATTCGGAAGACACGATACATTGGGGAGATTTATCAAAGACTTTGTTGTATCGCGGATTTTCAACGCGTTTTGTTTAAAACAGAGGCGGATTTAGCGACTTACATCCCTTAATACGCCCCTTATCATCTATTAAACAGACCTTGTCAATATTTTGCCGAATATATGCTTCTTTGGCCTCCATCCACCTAAGGTTTATTAATTCTCACTCAATCAGATGCAACTAGGGTATCCAATCCCGAGCCAAAATTATGATCCCGGGATTTCGGGATTACAATTTGACAATCCCGGGACTGGTCCCGGGATTTGCATTTTTTTCCACTGTTTAAATGTTTATATTCACAAATAACATTGATAAAATCGGTCAAAAATAAATCTAGTAAAATTTATACTATTTGAGACATTTATTGTTAATATTGTATACGTTCAATCTTGGAAATACATAAGTTTAATGAAGTAAATAATATTGTAATATAAATAATAATGTGAATTTAATATGAGATTGCTGTTTCTGATAGTAAAGACTTAATGAATGGGTTAGCGAGATTTAAAATAGTAAAGCAAATCATGGTGTACTTATGGCCTTTCCGCTTCATAAATCTAATTAGTCAGCCAAATATGAAACTGCCGTAAAACGTATGAGATCATGGTGGAATTACTTTGTTAATAATGCGAAGCATTGTTTTTTCCAATCTATCTAATTTTTATTAATTTAAGTGAAAAAATAATATGAATCGGCAACTTACACATGGGTATAAATCAAACTTCATTCAAACTCAGTTAATTTCTAATGTAGTTATTTGTTATTAAAAGTATTTTTTCTGTTATATTTTCGTTTTTATTTTATTTTCCATAAAAAATCATAAAAAAATTAATCCCGAAAGTTTCGGGATTACGTTTATCAATCCCGGGATTCATAGGTATCGAAAATAGCTCGGGATCCCGGGATTGGAATCCCTAGATGCAATAAACGAACTCATATTTCAATGTTTTTAACGTTATGTAGGTACCTACTGTTTGTACAGAATTCACCGAAATTCTCCCTGTAAATGTATATAATATTATACAGGGTAAATTATTGATCAGAACACACGAGCCGAACTGCACAACGTAGCATCACGATCACTGCGGATTGAAGAAATATTAATTGAACTATTCGTTGGGTTTAT
Organism: Rhyacophila brunnea; assembly: GCF_057557595.1. Classification (NCBI taxonomy): domain Eukaryota; kingdom Metazoa; phylum Arthropoda; class Insecta; order Trichoptera; family Rhyacophilidae; genus Rhyacophila; species Rhyacophila brunnea. Next base: position 36,859,411 of record NW_028232871.1, on the reverse strand, counting down.
GTGTAGATATCTCTTTTAATATTATTGAAACAAATCTGTTGAATCTAGTAGTCTATAGTTTGTTACTAAACATGCATCGAAAAAAAAATATTAATTTGTCAAATTAAAGATTTTAACCCATAAGCCATGACTTCAGAAGCGCATATTCTACCACTCGTCCACGGCTGGAGTTTTTTTTTAGTTTAAAACTTTCGTTGGGTACATCTTCGACAGTGATTGGAGTAATTGTCTCTTAATGTGATTGCTCTCGTTTGTTCACTGTCTTGTAACTTTTTCGAACAGACGGCCAACAGTCACAGCTGTTCACAGATTTGGCCAAAAACGTTATTATTCCAAAAACACTTTAGAATCTAATAGTAGTAGATTTTATTAATGAAATATTATGTAGAATGGTACGTTTGATCAATAAAAAAATCATTACTTCTAAAATTACCATTACTTCTATTAGATTTCGGGGGAAAGAAAATTTTAAGTAAAATTCTAAAACATCTGTAACGGTCTGACGTGTATTTGGAAAAGTTACACGTGTAATCAATTTTAAATATTGAAAATAAGCATACAACATAATCATATATAAGTTAGACTTTTAAAAATAATATGATTTATACAATATTTAGAAGATATAAGTTGTGTTTGAAATCGAAAAAAATGAGCTAATCGCCATAACACTGAAATTCAAAATTGTACCTATATCAAAATCCTTGGGTTCCGGTTTTGTTGCTACACAATATAAAATGAGAACCACGCAATGACATTAGAACCACGCAACACTATAATATACATAAACATAAATCGTCCAAAAATTGCGTTTGTCTTCTGGCATATGCATATTTACGATTTCCCTGCGCATAACACAACGCAGATCGACTGACAGCTATCAAATAAATACGTTTTATTTATAAAAATCAAGTAAACATCGTTTTTAATGTCGTTTTCTCGTTTCCGACTAAGCAAAATTGTATTGAATATGTAGGTACCGATTATCTACGCAAAAAAGTAACAGTATAAAAATGTCTTAATATATTATTCAAACTACTTTTTGTACGCATCGTCAACAGAAATATGCTTGTAATACCTACAATTCAAATGATTTTGTATGAATGCTATGGCCATTGTGTCCGTGCATTTATTAAAATAAACACCCGAAAAGCAACAATTAAAATATTTAAAATTTGTACTAACTTATAATTTATAGCTTGTATTTCATTAAGTATACAAATTAATGTCGATTTAAAAAAATATATAGAAAATCTGAATTTTAAAGATGTTCTCGACGTTGTCATGGTATTTATATTAAACTTATACTGTCAACTCCATCCAGTCATGTTATAAATAGTTAGTTTGACATAACGTTGACATCTTTTCATTTAGTCATTAGTCTCACATATCGTCAATTAATTATTAATCTCGATACAGTCCTGTCTTTCAAAGTCTTTTATGCTATCTTTTCTCGTCAGGCCGATGGGAAATCCCGAAAGCACGCCTCAAAGCTTTGGCGCCAAACTCCAATTCAGATTTCAACCTCAAAGTCTTTCCAAGTATTCCACAGTCAAATAACATTATCACGCTTAAAAGTTGTTTTCAAGAATCCGGTTTACCATCTTTACTAAGTACACGCCTGTAACCGTATGACTGTCATCATTAGAATAGACTTTCCGGTATACCTCGTAGAGTATTGTGTGCATACAATGTGTTGAATATTACCCTGACTAAACCAAACAATGTGAGTGTCATCGTTCACATGTTTGACGACGTTTATTGAGAATCATTGAATTAGGGATTGCAATACCGGTATTTCAAAACCGGTATTCCAGTATTTATCAATACCGAAATACCGATTTTAAAAATCCGAAATACCGGAATTTTCGATATTAAGAAAGCACACTCGTTTATGTTTTTGAAAATGAATTATATGTTATATGCTGCTAAAATGCAAATATATTGAGTGAAAAAATAATAAAACTAATTTCATCAAATATATTTATACACTTAAGTAATTGTCGCGATGAATTATCGTAATATTATTTCGAAATAGAAAACAACCATGATAAAAATGTCCAATTATTCTATAATTATTGATGACTGTACAAGCAGCGTTGAATTTAAGAAGCTTTTCGTGCCGCCGGACTTATTTGAATTTAATGAACATTTGAGGGCTTTTGTTAAAATTATCAATACTTATATTAAAATTATTTCTAAAAAATCACTAGTTCTACAATTATGATCAATACATATTTTTAAATGTCAACATAATATATGTAGGTATGTAGGTTTTTGCTTTAAAATAATATTTTTAAAAGATTTTAATATCTATATTTTTATTGATAAGCACCTACTTCTGTTTTTTTAATGTTTAAGAAATACCGGTATTCAATAAGAAATACCGGAAAACCGTATTGACATTTTATTGAAATCCCTACATTGAATGGTCTTTTTTTTTTTTTTTTTTTTTTTTAAATATTTGTCGAATTCTTTTTCTACTGCCGCATGGATGCAACAATACGTTATCTTATTTATAATATACCTATTCGTGTCATATATAAACCGTATGACTTACGAGTAATAATTAATTAAAGAATCGTGATTCGCTAAACTCCGTGGATTAATTTCTTGAACCCGATCATAAAAAAACAGCACAAGGATTTTAACCAATTAGCGATATTCGAACCAATGTAAACAATGATCAGAAGCACAACGTCTTAACCCCCGATTTAGGTACCATAATCCGTCTCCGGAAATTTTTACGGATGCAGTTCACCTTACTTCACCGTGAAATGTTGTATCGGAAATAGATGGTCGTATATTAAAGACCGTCCAAACTCTTTGGATCGCATAGTACAGAGATAAAATCCATGTCTAAATAAATCACGGTTGATGCCGGTCTACAGGAAGCCAGCGGCAAAAAAAAATTGAAAATAGCCGATATACTGGATTATTTGTTAGGTTAGGTTTTCATCCTTGAATTTATGAATTTTACCAAAATCGGCTATGAAAATGCTCCACGAACAACGAGTATTTTTTCATCTCGAATAGTATACTATATTCCGTTAAGAAAACTCAGGGCGAACTGTACTACGGTGAAATGTAATACGTACAATTGACATGTAAACCCCATAATCAGCAGATATATATATTGTATTTATTTTGTACACTAAAATAAGCCACAATGTCCAATTACAATAGTGAAACGCAACACACAAACACTCAAGATGAGATAATCATAATACCGTTGTTCTCACTAGACGAAGATTTCACCATGTCGCCCGTGAATAATTTGTGTTTTAACCATTGTCAAGTTAACTAAAATGATATTATATGGTACTCGTAACATGTGCCAGTGGGTACACTTGTCACAACGATTACCCATGTTTGTCTCTTAAGAGACAGAAGATAGACCTATAGAGCGATTTTGTTCGTAATTGCTTTCTTCAGATTCTGATGGGACTTTTTACCGCGGTTGAAACATATTTTATTGGCCGCTGACTTAATAAGCTGTGTAAGTTGATAATATTTAATAATTGAAATGTTCGAATGAACGTGGGCTGTGCAGTTACTCAACATGTTTTTACTTCACACCCATCCGTATCATTCTAATGTTTCTTTGTCCTTCTGGGAAAGATGTACTGTTTTGTATGTCCTCCAACCCTCTTCAGTTAGTCCCTAGGAGGATGAGGTAAGAATGTATTGTCATCTCACCGGCAATCAAACCCGGTATCTTGCGACAAGCCAGTACCTTGCGGCTCTCGTGATTCAGTGCGCAAGGCACTGGTTTACCAAAGCCTGAATATGTATGTGATTGTTTCACTTCTACTACTGTTTAATTTCACGACTTACCTTGGACCCTATGGCCTATAGTGTAATAATATGTATCGTCTCCTTAGAACAGAACAATCCCAACTGATTTTTTTACATTTTACCTTTAAACTTTATTTGTCATTAATTTGAAAACTGTAAAATATAAGAATATTGGTATAAATATACGATAACGCACCACTTTAAAGCATTGCTTAAATGAAAAAAAAATATTAAAACGTATATTATGTTACATATTTCGCCAGATAACGTCAGATAAGTTAATTTTGTTCGAAATTTTTTAAGATTGAAGTTAAACTTGGAATGATCTAAGCCTAAGCTGATAACCCTTTTTATGTACATAATTCCGATACGCTTGTTCTGACTCCATATAGAGAATCAAAAAAGGAATTGTCTAGTACTCGTACAATAAAAATATTTTCACAAAAAAATCAGTTAGGCTTGTTCTGTTCTAAGGGGACGGTATAGTATATTAGATTTAGAGGGTCGTCAAAATCTTGATAAAAATCAGATATCTCTATAAACCCATCTAAATATGACTAAATTTCGATTATTTACCATGTTTTCGTGATAAATAGGTAAGTAACGTTTTACAGAATCGTCAAATGGCGCCAATTAAGCCGAAAGTAAACAAGCAGAAGATACTTTGACAGAATCACAATATTTAATTTCCATCACACTTCGCCGCCCGGTAATAACAATTTATTATTCAATTAACGAAAAATCGCTTCGCGTCTTTACCTTCATAATATCGCGGACGTAGATGTGTTCGGTCGTGTGCGTGCACGTCATTACCAACACAGACGCAGCACACCGTCACTTTTGAGCTTTTCGATTTTCCGGTATTTCACGGTGGCGCTATGTGCACCACAGATGTTCAACACGTGCACACCCGGTGAAACTGTATCACCGTGTCAACGTCACTGGTCCAATGAAATGGAATTTTCAAAATATACATTTGCATAATATCTACATGCTTACAATTCCATAGACAAGAAATAATCGTTGTCGACTGGCTTTAAGTTGCAGTTGCAGGTTTTTTTTTTTTTATAAATATAAACCAGAATATAAAACGATAATTGGGGAATCCACACTGGACACGGAAGAGAGAGGTCACCTATGCGATAGTCTGACCAAGCGGAAAACACATAATTGCAACTCAATATAGTCAGCTTTGCAGACGGTAAAATGCAGGGATCGGCGGACAGACAATGTGAACGTTTAAGACCGTTCGCACTTACAACATCGTCTCGAATGGGACATGCATGGCCCCACATCCTCAAGCAGGCCCCCAGACCAGGATCTATAGCGGGGCCCTCCTACCTATCGCTTAAGGTTAAGGTTAAGGGCAGTGTTATTTTCTACAGTAGTGTTCCCCAAGTGGTTTTCGTGGAACCCCAGGGTTAAGGGTATTCCATATATTTTTAGCGACTTTTAAATAAATCCAGTTGATTTATTGAGTTTTAGGCACTCAGCATACTATGAAACACTGATCGCGATCTCTTTTTGTGTTAGCCAAGTAACATGCAACCCTTCGTCATATTGGATAAATAGCCAATTTGGAAGTCAAGAAACACACTTAAAATAATTATAATGTAAATTTCAACACGTGAATTATCGTTTAATCATATCACATAAATTACACCACACAGCCACAACTTTTTAAATGTTAATTAAATGTCATTTTTTTTACTATTCGAGAATATTTGTGAGTTTTTCTCATTTAACTGGCCGACCCACCACGCCGGGCCTACTCTAAGCCCGGGCCCCCAGGCTAGAGCCCTGTCAGGCTCCCCTTGTAGGGGCCATGGGGACATGTTCATAAATCAAAACGTTTGGCAATGTTGCAGCTCTCTTCCGCGCGCGCAGACGAAATCATGCCAGATCAGTGACGTCATGCGGTTAACCGAAGCGAATGAAAACCCAGCATCTGCACATGCGCCGATGCAATAGTTTAATATACTACCTGCGGCCCACTATTGGAGACAGTGCATTACGTTAAATCTGATTTCTAAATAACAACAAAATCACATCGACAAATTTGACGTGTCACCGTCGAGACGCGTTATATGTGTGATCGGACTAAAAGGAATCCAAGTTACATACTTGAGACATGACCTGTCCAAGAAAGTTACCCTACTTTTTTGAGACTAAAGGGATATCGTTGTATATCGCACATATTATTAGCGTTGATTACTTACACTTCGTTCTCTTTAATCGCTTCGTTTTACAGTGCATAAAATACAAATTATTATCACCACCTAGTTTCAATGTGTTAATCTTTACCGCTGGTCGGAGTGGGGGTAGGTTATAAATGGAAAGCCGGCCCGTTTACGTCATAGTCGCCCCCCTCTTGCGTCACAGGGCGCGCGTTTCGGGGTTGGGGCTGACGGAGGCATGTGTACGCCACTGGCTCTGACTCACGACCAGGGTTGAACGAACTCCTCTCCTTGGCAATCAATTGAACGCCGCTCGCCGCAGTCAGGGGCTGTCTGAAAAAATCCGGGAACAGGATTGTTATTACTGAAAGGTCGTTTATTTTTTTCTTATTACCACGTACTCGGGTAACTTTAACCCTTCGGTCTAACTTTACCCCACATAATCTACTATATTGGTTACGGTCAAACTCATTATACCTAGTGTATGTACAAATATATAATATGAACGAAGTGCCTATTGATACATTAACTATTAATGATTGTACTCAACATTGATTTATTCTATGTTGTTATTATAATATATCATATTAGGAAGAAATTATTCACCAACTAACTACCAATATCTTTTTGCCTACGACAACCGAGTGGTAATGTGTAGGTATATAAGGTCTTTGTTCGAATGCTGGGTCTGGCAAACTTCACAAATTGTTCTATGTTTGGAATTAGATTATGAACATAACAGGTTGAGTAAGTGGCTAACATCCATTTCTCGAAAAAAACTGTTAATATAACCTTCACCCTGTAGAGGCCCATAATATAATTTATAAACGTAATTGATGTAATGTGACGTAATATTTTTTTGAATATATAATACTCGTATGTTGCCAAAGTTGTAAAATATTATTAACCTAAATAAACCTTAACCATAATTATGTACCGACTATTGAAATTTGTATATCATTATTGGAATATTGTATTTTTGTATAATATTTATTATGTAATGATTTCATCGTTATCATTAATAAGTATTTGTTTGTACAAATAGCTATGAAAACTGTATCTTTATTAAATTATTATTTTATATTATTAAGTGTCTCTCTGAATTAATAAAGTGCCACGTATTTTATATTAATAAGGAAAACATATCCAAAATTATACTGAAGGGTCAAAGTTACCCAAATATATTTCCAACTGCTATAATCATGTACTTACCTTCAAAGTAGAAATATTGTACCTAATCAAAGGGTCGATTCATTGGCTTAAATAGTCAGACTTTGGTTAAACAAATTAGGTACAATAGAATTTTAATTAATGTAATAATATTATTTTTGAATTATCAGTAGGTATAAATGATTTTATTTTCTTAAAGTTTAAGGGGTGCATCTAAAACACTTAAAATACTTATGTTTTATGTACTGGAATATAGTGCAAGCACCAGTGGTGTAGAGGGGCGAAGCTCCGGCAATTTTCTAGAGAGTTTTCATCAATATTATGAGTACACGCAATAGTTTTCAGTCACATGAATAAAGAATAAATAAAGAATAAAGAAAAAGTTATGTCGCCGTTATTTTTAATTTGAAAACAATCGAAAAAAATTAAACTAAGCGTTAATATATGAGGCACGCGATTAGTCAGTTCAACTACTACGTGCTTATGAGAAATTGTATTTATTTGTAGCTTCCCGTTTCCCTTCGATTATTTACCTCACGACGCTGATACAATGAGAAAAGAAACCACAAATACTAAATCTACAATCCGATGTGGATTTTGGCCGCCTCTCGAAGATGTTTCTTAACAAACATACAAGTACCAGGGGCGAAGGGTGGAGGTAGGCTGTTAAGATCCACCATAAATAGTGCACACTAAACTTTATCAGTCATACGTATTTGTTTTCATTGAAATAAGACTACAATTTACAGATGGTGGTGTTGGTTAGTTTTTAAAATTCCATTAATCCCTGCGAAAACCAAGCCATAATAGATAACAGTAAAAAAATACTCGTATATCTATAAAATATCCAAAATTATGCAATTAATTCATACATAATTTTGGATATTTTATAGATAGAATAATATTTTTATCGGTTTAGGCAGGGCTTAATTAAAAATTCTTAATCCAACGAAAGCAAATAAGTACGAATGAAAAAGTGTGCACAATTTTGTCGTATCGCCCAAAATATACCAAAACTAGTATGATTTGGTTAAGGCAGGGTTTACTTGATTTTTAAAAAGTCACCAACACCATCTATAAATTATAGTCTTAGTTCAATAAAAACAAATACGTATAACTAACAAAGTTTAATGTGTATATTTATGTCAGCTCTCAACAGCCTACTTCTACCCTTTGCCACTGACAAGTACTTTAAATGTCAACCACTTACTCAATTTATGACCTATGTACATGTTCTGTAATATGAAAAATGAAATGTAAAAAAGTAATAGTTTTTACTTTTTACATATTATTCTATCCAATGTTTATAGAAGAAAATAATATATCTCCATAACTTTACATAAATTTTTCATCATATGGTTATTTTATTTAGTTTACACTAGCAACCCTGTCACTTGCAACATAACTCACGGTAACTACTTGCCACGAACACGTTGCGAGTTCCCTACCTAAGGAGTGTGCGGGCTAACCCAGCTGAGCAGGCCGAGACCTCTACGTCTTTCGAGCTGCTACGCTCGTTTGCTACGTCAAACACAAACTGACTCGCAGACTGTACCACTTCCATTTTGAACCTGTCATATTACTTTAGTTATTCGATTGCTTTATTATGATTTTCAGTTTAGTTTTTTAACTTGAGATAACGTAAGATGTTGACACGAACAAAAACGCCGACCTTCAGTTAGTGTTTATGGCAGAGTATGGTTTAACGACATAACTATACAAATCTAGCCTTGTAGTCAATTCTACTTCTCAAATAGCCGTGCGACAACCTCACGACGAGGTACAAACAGAATATATAAGTCCCATGGTCCTAAACTATGGAAGAAGCAGAGAAGAAATGGTCGAGAAAGACCATGAACAGGTAACCAGTAGCGTAATCGTTTAGTATTATGAAGTAAAATGTATGTTGTTAACCTTTTCTTTGTAAAATGTAATAAAATTTTACGTAAAAAAATTTTTCGCCTCGGAGAATCGAGACTGTTCAAGTGTAATTGGAACGCTGTGACCGCAGACCTCGAAATGACACGCCGTGAAATTTCAAATCGATCTATTTCGGAAATAATTTCCGGGAAATCTCCATTAAACTTAGAAAATAAGTTATGGGAGAGATTGTTTACGTAAAATTAAGCAGGTACATGCTTCAATAACTTTTATAGCTATAATGGAAGTGTATGAAAATTGGAAAAGAAAATTGAATATTTATAAATTTATATACTGTATAATTGTAAATAAAGAATTTTAATACTAATTTTATCAATACAAGATAGGAGTTAACTACCGTTATAAAAATATTGTAAACGCGTATCTATATCTATAGACGCGTAATTATAATTATAGATTTTGTTAATGCTATAACTTGCTGACTATAATGAATATTGTAAAAGTAACAATTGGAAAAACTTGAGATTCTGGTATAGATGGGTTTCTACCCATAAACAATAATAAATCTTAATTGCCTCCTAAGTAATAAAAGAATCAAATACTGCGACTAAAAACACAAACTGGCGCATGACCTTGAACCTTAACTGAATTCTGTTCGACTAGAATTTACGGCCCGGCTGTGTTGAGTTGCCGGATAAAAATAGATTCAAGGTTACGTTTAGATTACTATGGAAAAGCCACTATTAAGGACGAAATAAATTTGTAGTCGCTTGTAAATAACATCTTGTTAGGATTAAGCATTTATACATTTAAGTTGAAATGTTAAGTATAATATTATAGTGTTTTCACGTAATAATGTTCGTCCGAAAGGTAAATATCGAATGAAACGTTTTCTGCGGCTCCAAATAGTTTTATTAAAACTTAGTAAAATTCTATTGGCCTAAAAAGGCCAAGAGTGGTGGAAAGGACTAGTACGTGGGTGTCAACCTTTCGTTTTGACATTTTAAGTTTAAAGACTGCCATTCCCTTATTTAGTACCCGAATACTTATTCCGATACCTCGATGGAAAGCTAGAAACTTTCCCCTTCGTTCGAACACGAAAAATCATATAAAATCAACTATTTTGCTTACGTCACCGCTACGGCGTATTTAAGGGACATGTTCTAGAGGGTGCTTAAAACACCCCTATTAAGTCTTAATTTTGCGGAAATAAAGTAGAGTAAATTTAACCCGATTTAATTAGAAGATATCTCTATTAGAAAGTTACCAGGAACGGGAGATATACGTAAATTTATCCCGTGAGAGAAAGATATACATCTGCTATCCCTTACGGACTGTTTCCTGTTAAACCTCCATCCCGAGGGTATAAAAGGTGACATCCTTTTTCCGTAAAATCATTAGTTTCTACACTTCTCACCGGCGATCTTCAGTAAGCAGCAGACCTCTCTGCGAGCTTGTGGGACACGGTTCTCAGTACATTCGCGATTCATACGTACCAGTAAGTCCCCTTCGACGGGCAAAACGTAGCGCGAATAACTCGTATCTGTCGGTAGTGACGTCGGCCGCCAAAACGTAGCACGAATACTACGTATCTGTCGATAGTGACGCGCCGCGGATTAATTTTATTTTTCATTACTCATCATACGAGGTGACGTAATCGAGATAAATTACGCGATCGAATTTGTTTTATAAAAACAAATTAATAAACTCAGTCTGTAATAATAAATTTTACAAATCTTTTCGGGATTATAAAATAAATTTTTGAAACTTTATTAAGTAAACATAATTATAAAATAAATTTTTGAAACTTTATTAAGTAAACATAATTATAAAATAAATTTTAGTAAACAAATTTTAGTAAATAAATTTGTAAACATTAAGCAAACCTTTTGTAAACAAGTCTGTAAACACAAATAAATATTTGTAAATACACTGTGAACATAAATAAACTTTATAAACAACAATAAAATAATTCTATTCTTTTATAAACCTAATACTGTGTGACCAAAGAATAATTTATATTTTCTTTCTTATGGGAAAATATTTCTCGAATTAAAAATATCCAAAGAATATCTGCGTATACATTCTCTGAATTAGGTGTGACTTTTCGGGAATTTGTGAAAGATTTCACAGAGATCCTATAGTGAACAAATAAATAGTTTGCTGATACTTTAATGAGATTTAATTACGGGAACAATGACAGTTAATCTTATTGTGTGACCGTGAACTCTAGTACCTGAATAAATTCGGCACCACACCAGCTGAGAGTTTTATTCGGGAATTCAAAAGTTGTGATACTACAAAGGAGATCCACCTCTCCTAATTCATCACTAGTCTCCTCAGTGACGGCCCGGTAGCATTATTGAGCTAGCCGTGAGCCGGGTCATGTCATTATGGCGCCCAAATGCGTGCGGCATCTTCAGGTTGCGAAAACCTGAACGATCCTACAACTAAGATCTACTAAAAGATTTTAAAAACAATATATTGTGAAGTGTATCAATGAATTGTGGTTACCTGAGAGGTTTTAAGAACCTTATACCGGAGCTACAAGAGCGATCTACCTCAACTTTATAAATGTGAGTACAATGAAATAAAGTTTAACTCGCATTAACGAGGAACCAGTGATGAATACTTTTGAAAAATATAATTTGGAGAAGAATATATACGTAAAGGCAACTATATATAGAATACTTTTCTTGATTTACTTGGAAAAGGAAAGAATAAATAAAATAAATACTTTTGGTAATTTATTAGAGTCAGATACCGACATTAAGCAAAAGTATGTCGATGAGACTGTCCAAAGGATCTTTCTGACCCTTTTAAGCCATAAAGAAAGTATAAAAATAAATTGTGTTACTCACCGTAACAGAAATAATAGAATTAAGAATAAAATGCACAATAAAAATTTCGTGTGAATTTTTAAGCTTTTTTCTAATATAAAGTTGAGTACCATACAAGTATAGGTACAAGAACCCAGACAAAGAAAAAAATTTTTGAAAAAAATAAATTTATACTACTTTGTATATTAAAATCTCGATAATTATCATAACTACCGTGACGTCATGGGTATAGGTACATGAAGGCCCGTACCTATTACAATATAAGATTTTAAACGGAGAAGATTGGACGCTTGTAACAGGAGTTGCAAGCCTTCAGGGTTATCAGCGACAAGCAGCGCATGCCCTCAAAATACTTTAAACGTCGATTGCGGACGAACGGGTGGTCGTAGGAAGCTGAAAACCGGCGCAATCGATAGCTGAATTTTTATATGAATTTACGGTCGAAGGTCCGCTTCTTCCAACTCCAGGGGACGGAGGAATTCGAAGAAATTATGCCGAACCCTGTTCCGGGTCCGAGTGTAGAAGAAGACTTCATATTGGAAGAAGGCTTGCAAAACGCGCAAGTATTCCCCGAAGAGGATTCATTTTTGCAAGTAAGCACGTCGGATCCCAAACAAAAAATGGCACCACCAGAACCGGCCGTATGTACCCCGTGCCATGTTAAGCCGGAACTCCATTCCACCTATGAGGGTAGCCCAAAGCAGAGCGTTGAACTTTTTCTCCGACGCTGCAGAGAATATTGCGAAGCTGTGAAGTACCCAGCTGAGAATTGGACAGAGTTGGCTATACGTCAGCTCAGAGGAGAGGCCAAGACTTGGGCCAAGAATATTGACACATCGGACAGTTGGCGGTCGTTTAGTAACGACCTGAAAAAGCACTTCGAATCGCCTTCAAGACGTCGTGCTCAACGAACGGAGCTCGAACATAAAGAGCAAGGACCTCAAGAGGGAGCTTATGGTTTCCTCCTGAAGAAGATGGAGTTAGCCGAGGTACTCCTTCCAGAGATGAAGTCGGAAACCCTGGCTTCGACCTTTTATGACCTACTCACTGTGAGCGATCAGATAAGGGTTAATCAAGAGAAATGGAAGACGATGGACGAGCTGCTTGAAGTAGCTCATACACTTCGACCATTGAAATCGGCATTGGCTTCCGTGCCATCTCCAGCAAATGCCGTCAAGGCGAATAATGAAAAGAGGCCCGCTCAGCAAAATACTTGGCGCGAGAAGCCGCGTTCGGTACAAGAGACTAACGCGAAATCTGATAAGACCACGGAGGCTGTTGATAAAAGGCCTCCACGGCAATCAGACCAGCAAAACGATTCGGAAAGACCTGCGTACCGCCCACGTCCTCGCATTGATGAGCGAGGCGGTGCCAGACAAAGGCGCTGTCAACATTGTCCTGGCTTCCATGAAAACAAGGATTGCCCAGACAGGCAAGCAGCTCAGCAGACCAGAAAGGAGCCATGAAGACGGCTCGCGGGCCGGGTTGATCGTCGATGGCTCCAAGACGACGAACACTGGCGGACCGCCGAAGAGAAGACTCAAGAAGGTGACACGAACGTTCCTCGAACGCCGTTCAGCCGAGTTCTAGCTAGTGACATAGACGCTCTTCTGGCGAATAGGGTTAACTGTGAAAGTGAACTGAAGGACACCCTTCCGGTGAAATCATTTAACCCTAAGGTTCACTGTGAGGTCGAAGCTGGCCCCAGTAACCAAGTTAATCTTTGTACAGGTCCTCTTGTAAAGGATAGCAGCGTAAGACCGGAGAATTATCGCAAACGCGATATTAATAATTCTGCTAGTAAAATAGTAGAAAATCTTAATAAAAAGAATAGCGGTAAGACGTTGTCCAATGTTGAGACTTCGCGAGCTAATAATTCTTTTACCGGCGGCGAAATAGAATATAAAAAGTTTTTAGATAAATTAGAATTAGGAAGTTATGAAATAAATGTTGGCTACAAGGAAGAAGGTTATCAAGATAAGCAGTTAAAGACAGCTAGCAGTGGATGCGGCGAAGGCGTAAGCAGTGGCGCTCTTGGTGTGCTGAGAACATCGGCAAACGTAAGTAACTGTAGTCTCGTCGATACTGACGACAGATCTCTTGTAACAAATAATTTAACGAATTATTGTGCTTCCGCTAACCATTTGTGTAAAAATATTAATAGTACTAATTATACTAAAGCCGAAGCTGGCAGTTTACTTGAAATTAATAGCGATGTATGTAGTTTAGATAGTCGATCGTCGTTACAATCGAGCAACGAAACTTTAGGAAGGGACTCACCTTTTAAATTAGCGAACAGACCCCACGAGGCTGACGTTAAGAATATTATTAGGAAGAGTCGAACTAATCGTCGACTACAAAACATTAATACCTTCGGTAAATTAAGGCGAAATAAACTTAATGAAGAAGAGCTCATAGCATTAGATGACTATAATCGTTATCTTAAGCAAAAATCAAGTAAATGTAAGTCCTTTAGTATTAAGATTATTAAAAATAAGTTACGTAAGCTTAATAGGATTAATTTTGATAGCGTTAAGTTTGAACTAAGAAACATGAACTTAATGTACATAGATAAAGCTAGATATAGTGACGAAAGAGTTGTTGTGTATGATCATCGTCTCAAAGGCGGTGATATACTCAATAACGGAGAACAAGAGTTATGGGACTCAGCTACGGCGGCCCATGACCAACAAAGCAAAATATCTACGGATTTTCTCGGTTCTGTAAATATTTTAGATCCTAGGGACAGGTGTAGTCGGGGACAGAATTTTGCGGCGTGTCAAAAGACACTACCATCTGTAACGACTGCAGACCGTCCAAATAGCGTAGTCAGAAGTACGTGGACAATTGTAGGTAGTACGTTGGATGCGTCGGGTGAAGAGAAATTGCCAACTACTGCAATTGCACGTAATAAAAATAGTTTACCTCATAAAGATTTAAATATTAAATTTGATAAAAATGTTAGTGTTAAAAGTGTTTTAAATACTAGTGTTAAATTGATATATATGATTATGATAAGCGTGATATACATATCAGTGCTAAGTGTAATATATTTTAAATTAATAGCGGAAAGAGTGTTGCTAGTTAAGGCATGGGGAAGCGCATGGCTTCCACGCTAAGTCCTTTACTAGTATTCGGAGCTGCGGTGCGAAATAGTTTGAGAAGAATCTGGCTAATGAAAGAGCAGACGACCCGGTGGTATCACCTACGCCGCTTTCCAAAGCTACCAGCGACAGAGACGAGGGAGTGCACGCCCTGTCAGAACGTCGTATGGATGCGCAGGAATGTGCGCGGGAAGAACTACTGGCGAGTTCAGGAACAGATTCCGAACTTAGCGGTGGAGGAGCTGAAGTGGAAAGAATTGTTGACTCGACAATATCTAATGAAGAGAGGATCCTTGGCGAGAGGCTGGATGCGTTGGACGCAGTCCTACGGGACGCCCCCATCAAGATAGCGCCCCCCAAGAGAGAATTTAGGAGGATGGGACGATTGGGAGTGCGGCGCCCTGCGCGGACCGACCTCCCAACGCCCTGGAGCAAAGATCAAGGTACTACCTTTGGCGAGTGGCGGGATGCGTTGGACGCTGTCTTACGAGACGCCCCCATCCGGAATGCGCCCCCCAAACGTCAGTATCAGCGTATAGGCCGATCAGGTAAGCGTCGCTCAAAGCGATCGCTACCGCCATCGCCTGTAAGCTAAGTCTCTAACTAAACCGAGCTATAAGTCTTCGAGAGGAGCGATAAAGAAATAAGTCTATTATCGAAGCGAGCGATAAGACTTCGAGAGGAGCGATAAAGAAATAAGTCTCTGATCGAAGCGAAAAACAAGTCTTTTCTCGAAGCGAAAGAGAAATAAGTCTTCGGGGAGAGCGAAACGAAGAACGTGTTGCTAATTAAGGCGTGGGGAAGTCCGTGACTTTCACGCTAAGTCCTTATTAGTATTCGGAGCTGCGAAACAAACAAGTCTTCGAGAGGAGCGATAAAGAAATAAGTCTATTATCGAAGCAAACAACAAGTCTTTGAGAGGAGCGATAAAGAAATAAGTCTATTATCAAAGCAAACAATAAGACTTCGAGAGGAGCGATAAAGAAATAAGTCTCTGATCGAAGCGAAAAACAAGTCTTTTCTCGAAGCGAAAGAGAAATAAGTCTTCGGGGAGAGCGAAACGAAGAACGTGTTGCTAATTAAGGCGTGGGGAAGTCCGTGACTTTCACGCTAAGTCCTTATTAGTATTCGGAGCTGCGAAACAAACAAGTCTTCGAGAGGAGCGATAAAGAAATAAGTCTATTATCGGAGCAAACCACAAGTCTTCGAGAGGAGCGATAAAGAAATAAGTCTATTATCGGAGCAAACCACAAGTCTTCGAGAGGAGCGATAAAGAAATAAGTCTATTATCGAAGCAAACAACAAGTCTTTGAGAGGAGCGATAAAGAAATAAGTCTATTATCAAAGCAAACAACAAGTCTTCGAGAGGAGCGATAAAGAAATAAGTCTATTATCGGAGCAAACCACAAGTCTTCGAGAGGAGCGATAAAGAAATAAGTCTATTATCGGAGCAAACAACAAGTCTTCGAGAGGAGCGATAAAGAAATAAGTCTATTATCGAAGCAAACGAGTCTTTTCTCGAAGCGAGAAAGAAATAAGTCTTCGGGGAGAGCAAAACGAAGAAAGTGTTGCTAATTAGGGCATGGGGAAGTCCTTGACTTCCACGCTAAGCCCCTAATAGTATTCGGAGCTGCGAAATGAAGACGTGTTGCTAATCTAGGCGTGGGGAAGTTCGTAACTATCACGCTAAGTCCTTATTAGTATTCGGAGCTGCGAAATGAAGAGAGCGTTGCTAATTTAGGCGTGGGGAAGTTCGTAACTTTCACGCTAAGTCCTTATTAGTATTCGGAGCTGCGAAAAATAATTCTCTTGATTGGGATTGATTTCAAATTCTTGTAGAATGTAATATATAGCTAGGAGTATTGAGCGTTGGATTAAATAGGTTTAAATGACCCTATGTAATTTAATGTTAAAGGTATTGTCAGGGGAGTCTCCCTGGCATATCATGGTACTATGCCGTATTTTCTAGTAAGCGGGAACGTGATTCGCGACGGGAAGTCGAACTCTACTTCTGTCCATGGGTCGTAAAGGGAGCGTCTCCGTGAGTCCTCTTCTTTGCGGTTGTCCCTCGGCAGGAAAAGCAGTAGTCGTCCCATACAGCACTCACCGTCCTCAAAATAAAATTTTTAACTTCAGAATTATTGAATTATATAATTTTCTTTTATTAATTAGAATTTTAAGACCTGAATCTGGGCGAATATTAATTATAAAAAGTAAAAGAAAAACTTTGTGTGCATGCGCAGATTTTGTGTATTTTATTTTGAATATGCTTTACTGTTGCTTTATCGCTTTGCATATTACTGAGTCCTGAGGTGTGGCAATGGTGAATTGAGACTAGACATATACAGTTATGTCTTTATTAAGGGTGGGCATTTGACACGAACAAAAACGCCGACCTTCAGTTAGTGTTTATGGCAGAGTATGGTTTAACGACATAACTATACAAATCTAGCCTTGTAGTCAATTCTACTTCTCAAATAGCCGTGCGACAACCTCACGACGAGGTACAAACAGAATATATAAGTCCCATGGTCCTAAACTATGGAAGAAGCAGAGAAGAAATGGTCGAGAAAGACCATGAACAGGTAACCAGTAGCGTAATCGTTTAGTATTATGAAGTAAAATGTATGTTGTTAACCTTTTCTTTGTAAAATGTAATAAAATTTTACGTAAAAAAATTTTTCGCCTCGGAGAATCGAGACTGTTCAAGTGTAATTGGAACGCTGTGACCGCAGACCTCGAAATGACACGCCGTGAAATTTCAAATCGATCTATTTCGGAAATAATTTCCGGGAAATCTCCATTAAACTTAGAAAATAAGTTATGGGAGAGATTGTTTACGTAAAATTAAGCAGGTACATGCTTCAATAACTTTTATAGCTATAATGGAAGTGTATGAAAATTGGAAAAGAAAATTGAATATTTATAAATTTATATACTGTATAATTGTAAATAAAGAATTTTAATACTAATTTTATCAATACAAGATAGGAGTTAACTACCGTTATAAAAATATTGTAAACGCGTATCTATATCTATAGACGCGTAATTATAATTATAGATTTTGTTAATGCTATAACTTGCTGACTATAATGAATATTGTAAAAGTAACAATTGGAAAAACTTGAGATTCTGGTATAGATGGGTTTCTACCCATAAACAATAATAAATCTTAATTGCCTCCTAAGTAATAAAAGAATCAAATACTGCGACTAAAAACACAAACTGGCGCATGACCTTGAACCTTAACTGAATTCTGTTCGACTAGAATTTACGGCCCGGCTGTGTTGAGTTGCCGGATAAAAATAGATTCAAGGTTACGTTTAGATTACTATGGAAAAGCCACTATTAAGGACGAAATAAATTTGTAGTCGCTTGTAAATAACATCTTGTTAGGATTAAGCATTTATACATTTAAGTTGAAATGTTAAGTATAATATTATAGTGTTTTCACGTAATAATGTTCGTCCGAAAGGTAAATATCGAATGAAACGTTTTCTGCGGCTCCAAATAGTTTTATTAAAACTTAGTAAAATTCTATTGGCCTAAAAAGGCCAAGAGTGGTGGAAAGGACTAGTACGTGGGTGTCAACCTTTCGTTTTGACATTTTAAGTTTAAAGACTGCCATTCCCTTATTTAGTACCCGAATACTTATTCCGATACCTCGATGGAAAGCTAGAAACTTTCCCCTTCGTTCGAACACGAAAAATCATATAAAATCAACTATTTTGCTTACGTCACCGCTACGGCGTATTTAAGGGACATGTTCTAGAGGGTGCTTAAAACACCCCTATTAAGTCTTAATTTTGCGGAAATAAAGTAGAGTAAATTTAACCCGATTTAATTAGAAGATATCTCTATTAGAAAGTTACCAGGAACGGGAGATATACGTAAATTTATCCCGTGAGAGAAAGATATACATCTGCTATCCCTTACGGACTGTTTCCTGTTAAACCTCCATCCCGAGGGTATAAAAGGTGACATCCTTTTTCCGTAAAATCATTAGTTTCTACACTTCTCACCGGCGATCTTCAGTAAGCAGCAGACCTCTCTGCGAGCTTGTGGGACACGGTTCTCAGTACATTCGCGATTCATACGTACCAGTAAGTCCCCTTCGACGGGCAAAACGTAGCGCGAATAACTCGTATCTGTCGGTAGTGACGTCGGCCGCCAAAACGTAGCACGAATACTACGTATCTGTCGATAGTGACGCGCCGCGGATTAATTTTATTTTTCATTACTCATCATACGAGGTGACGTAATCGAGATAAATTACGCGATCGAATTTGTTTTATAAAAACAAATTAATAAACTCAGTCTGTAATAATAAATTTTACAAATCTTTTCGGGATTATAAAATAAATTTTTGAAACTTTATTAAGTAAACATAATTATAAAATAAATTTTTGAAACTTTATTAAGTAAACATAATTATAAAATAAATTTTAGTAAACAAATTTTAGTAAATAAATTTGTAAACATTAAGCAAACCTTTTGTAAACAAGTCTGTAAACACAAATAAATATTTGTAAATACACTGTGAACATAAATAAACTTTATAAACAACAATAAAATAATTCTATTCTTTTATAAACCTAATACTGTGTGACCAAAGAATAATTTATATTTTCTTTCTTATGGGAAAATATTTCTCGAATTAAAAATATCCAAAGAATATCTGCGTATACATTCTCTGAATTAGGTGTGACTTTTCGGGAATT
The DNA here is from genome assembly GCF_057557595.1 of Rhyacophila brunnea. NCBI lineage: Eukaryota > Metazoa > Arthropoda > Insecta > Trichoptera > Rhyacophilidae > Rhyacophila > Rhyacophila brunnea. The sequence goes on along the minus strand of NW_028232871.1, from coordinate 36,839,723 downwards.
TGTGAAAGATTTCACAGAGATCCTATAGTGAACAAATAAATAGTTTGCTGATACTTTAATGAGATTTAATTACGGGAACAATGACAGTTAATCTTATTGTGTGACCGTGAACTCTAGTACCTGAATAAATTCGGCACCACACCAGCTGAGAGTTTTATTCGGGAATTCAAAAGTTGTGATACTACAAAGGAGATCCACCTCTCCTAATTCATCACTAGTCTCCTCAGTGACGGCCCGGTAGCATTATTGAGCTAGCCGTGAGCCGGGTCATGTCAATGTCTTAATCGATAAACACAAACTTTCTGCCATTCATTATGTATTTTACTAAACCATTTTCTTTTATTTTATTCAACGAATTCACAAGATTTTGAGAATGTAACATTCCATATATTGAACATACATAACTTAAAAACACCACTGGTATCGCGCCAACTGTGCATTATCCAATTATGCTACGAGCCTCTTATCTAATTACGACAATTTAAACTTGTAGGTCATACATGAAATTCTTATGAAATTGCGTAGCATAATTGGATTATGCACAGTTGGCGCAATACCAGTGGTTATACGGGTTCAAATCCCGTCAAGCATCGTATTTTTTCAAATATGAGTTTTTCTAGTGGGTAGGTATATATCTGAGGTGTTTTCAAGTTATGTATATTCATTATGTATTTATTACAATTAACGATTTTTCATTGAATATCGAAGTGGAGACTACTCCGTTGGGAGTATTTTTTTCATTTTCTCTACAATCTTATCTGAGTTTTGACCGTCTTCCGAAATTATTTTTAATATATTGTTGTACGAGAGACGACTGTTAGCCACTCATTCAATTTATTAGGCCCATGTTCTTGAAAAAACCAACACATCAATTTGCCAGATTCGGGACCCCCGATTATTCACTGAGACCCTATCTAAACGGTTACATGTAAATTGTACGTATTATATTTCACCATAGGACAGTTCGCCGTGAGCTTTCTTATCAGAAAGAGATGACCGTATACTATACGGTCATTTCTAATTTTGGAAAAATTCATGAATTCAAGAATGAAAACCTAACCTAACAAATAATCCAGTATATCGGCTATTTACATTTTTTTGCAGTGGCTTCCTGTAAACCGACAAGAACCGTGTTTTATTTAGACATGAATTTTATACTCAGTACTATACAACCCAAAGACGTTGGACGGTCTTTAATATTCGACCATATATTTCCGATACAAAATTTCGCGGTGAAGTGTGATACGGCGAACTGCATACGTACAAATTTCCGGACACGTATCTAAACAGATTCATAAATACATAGGGGCAATGACTGTTGTCAATTTGATGGCAACACGTCTCAAATAGTGTGGCAATTCATTAACGACTGCCCAATATTAGAAATAGAACAATCTTCTCTCGGAGCTCATATCAAATATAATCACTAAATTCATCAACATACATGTAATAAAAAAAACTACAAAATAAATTTGTGAGACCGTCCTGTTTTTAATGGCTTTTTTTAAAATTTAATGACAAGTCATTGGTTCTTACACAACTGGAAGCTAGATCTAGATTCTAGAAGATGTATCTAATATTGAATATAATGGCAGTATGTCCTGATCCACGGACCACAAGAGTTGTACTACAATACTTTTGTTCTTATTTATACCTAGGTCATGGTCCCCATAAGAGGGGGGGCTGACAGGGCTCTGGGGCGGCCCGGCGTGGCGGGTTGACCAGATAAGTGAGATAAACATGCATTGCAAATTTACTTTTTATTGTTTTAAAAAAGTCGCTATTATACTCCATGTCCTTTAACAAATGTATGATTGTGTGATGTAATTTTTGATTACATCTCCATAATTAATGTACCAATAGGTATGTATTAAAAATACAAAAAATCTATATATATGTAGGTAATATGTACACTGAATGGGTACCCCTAATTTGATCTAAAACACAATTTGAAAATCGTTAATGTAGTGCGTCATACTGCCTTTAACCTTAGCGATAGGTAGGGGGCCGCCAAAGATCCTAGCCTGGGGGCCTGTTTCAGGATGTGGGGGCCATGACGTAGGTATATAAGAAATATATTTTACATAAAAAATTATCTTGTTATATTTGTATACTGTGTAATGTTTATTCACATATTTAATTAAGTTCGCTGGCATATTACTCCTCTATGTTTTTATTGTACGTATACAATATATTGTGCGCGTTTCTTAAATACGCTTTCATTTAATACTAAAACCACTCCCCACCGCTTTTAATCATTCATTCATTTCGAACAATTCAAATCTTCAAATTGTGCTGTTTGAGCATTTAATAGTCGAACAAGCAAACACATAAAATCTCCTCAGTTCGAATCTCCGTACAAGGGAATACTTCTGAGAAAATTAGCATCATCCGAAGACTTGCTTTGGTAATAATAATTGTCTGCGAAAAGCTCTCGCAGAACTTTCGCCGTTCGATTCGGAGCTTTTACAACGAAATTACAACAAAATAACAAGTAATCCGGCTTAGGTACGGTGTCGAGATTTTCATATACCGATGGACGTATTTATGCAGAAATGAACCTACCCACAAAAATATTATTACCAACACACTAATATTATTAGTTTAAAAAAATGTATATCGTATAAATAAATGCGCTGAGTAGAATTGAAACGCATGAAATGTATTTCTTATGTATCACACTCGTGACACACTTAATCTGACAGTTCATAACGTTTCAATCTTATTATAGTCCGTGCGTTATTTTTTTATTATTTATTATTTTATTATTTAAAATTAAAATTTATTTATTTACATTTATTGAATTATATAAATTATAAATTCACGACGGTCACATCATACGTGTCCGAAAACTTGTACGTATGCAGTTCGTCGTATCACACTTCACCGTGAAATGTTGTATCGGAAATATACGACCGTCTTACCTCTTTGGGTCGTATAGTACTGACATAAAATTCATGTCTAAATACAACACGGTTCTTGTCGGTTTACACTTTACAGGAAGTCAGCAGCAAACAAATTTTGAAAAAAGCCGATATATTGGATTATATGTTAAGTTTTCAATCTCGAATTATTCATGAATTTTGCCAAAATCAGCTATGAAAATTGAATTATTGTTCATATTGAATCTAATGAAATTGGAGACCGTATAGTATACGGTCACCTCTTTCCGATAAGAAAGCTCACGGCGAATTGTGCCACGCTTAAATGTTTTACGTACAATTTACATGTAACTCACACCATAACATGAAAAAAACTAAGAAAGGGTATTAAAACAGTATTTGTAAACAAAGAAAATATTACAAATAAACGCAATATTAGAGAAACAGTATTATATTATATACATGTCAGCTTACTAGTATGTATCAGTTTAAAGATAGCTTGTTATTATAATAGGTACTCATTATGAGGAAAATTACGAAAAATATAGGTTTTAACATAGGGGCGGCAGGTTATAAGGAAAGTATGGTGAAGCCGGAAAGTATGGTGAGGCAGGCTGGTAATCAATTTGTGGCAAATTTTCCACGTTAACATTATATTATATGGGTACGTTATAATGACCAAAGTAAATCCTTCGTGATGCCCTGCATTTTTTTTATCGCGTCGCTATTTCTCGTAAGTTATCGGCTTTTATTGGCCTGCTTCATTCAGTTGTGTGAGAAAGCCGATTGCTTGCCCGTCTTTTTATTTAATACCTCTATGGTTTTAACATATTTTGGGAAGAGTATTTACTGTCTAACTCAGCGTCAACTCCTCTTGTTTTAAATATACATTATTTTACATTGTTGCGATACAATTATTATTCAGATATTCAGTTTTTGAAAATTTACGTTTTAGATGATTATTTTTGAATTCCGCCGTAAAGGTTTTGGCTTCTACGACATCGTTATTTATGCAGTTATGAATTCGTTAAGCTTTTATTTGTCAATTTCATTGCGAGGTTTCTACATTACTAAACATTTAAAAAAACGGTGCAGACAAATAAATGTCTATTATTTATTATCAATATTATCATACTAGCGATACCCCGCAACTTTGTCCGCGTGATATACGGTATTAAAAAGTTGACAGGTCTACATAATTCAATTAAATACTCAGTATAGCGGTCGACATTTTCTCACGGCAGTTGATAATATTAATAATGAATGATGAATGTGTTCATTGTATCTTGAACGGTGTCACTTTTCTTGCTCTGCGAAACGAGTTTTAGTTGATTTCATTCAAGTCGTATGCAACATTGCTTCCGTGAGAACAAGACGGTTCGCATTAAATCTTACATTATCTTTGTATTGCTTTATACCCATATAACTACTGTGTGTAGCTCGTGAGACTGGCGATGTTAAGCTAAAAGGCGTCATGGAAATTTGGAAGAACATAATGAAATATTTCATTGGTTTCAATAAAATATCAATATTTGTTAATAAACTAATAATCGATTGAAACCAACTCAACGAACCTCTCGACTAAGCTCTGTTTTTATTTTATTTCATTCCAGACTGCGAATCCCTAATCAGGAAGATGCTGGTGCTGGACCCTGTGAAGAGGTTCACGATCGAGCAAATACGACGGCACAGATGGATGGCGGGGGCTGGCGCGTCGGCGGCCGCTCCGAGTGGAATCGTCACCGCGGAGCCGCCCAGGAGTCCCGCCAGAGCTCTGGATCCGAACGAACAGGTCCTGAGGCTTATGCACAGTCTTGGGATCGATCCTGCCAAGACGAAAGAGGTGAGAAATTAACTACACGAGACTATAAAATTACGTAATTTAAAGAAACATGTGAGTCAACCACAAATTCCGAAACAACCTTTCACGCCGTATTCAAAAGATATTTGGATCAATTACCATTAGGATTTTTTTATATCATATTTTAATATGAACATAAAACAATTGTTTCGGTGTTAAATTGTGAATCGATACATACCTATATAATATATTATAGTTAAGTACGTTTTATGTTATATTAAAATTCTTAATCGTTGGCCATCCTATCTTAAGCTTATATTACATTGAGCTTCTTTACGAGCTGTTTGTTGACGAATTTATAATCTGCCTGTAAAGTCGCCCAGTGTAATCATCGAACATGTTAGCTTGTTCGATGATTACACTGGGCGACTTTACAGGCAGATTATAAATACGCCAACAAACAGCTTGTAAAGAAGCTCAATGTAATTGACGCTTTATAGCAAAGAAGATTCACTTTTATAATATTTTAAATATTGGCCGCTTTTATTGATGGTAACTAACAAGTCTTTACGTTTACTTCGAGAATATTATTGGGTTTTGCTGTGAGTTGTTTTCATAAACTTTTGCAGTAAATTATTTATTTGTAATCCCAACATTTTATAGTTGGAGGCCAATGAAAATCTGGGGCTGTTTATTATGTGTTTGATATTAATTTTCCGATTGCCTTTAGTTGTCCGAAGAGATTTATGTTTTCACATATAACTTGCAAAACTACTTAGCGACTGTGGTTTTGCGAACATCTTGATTGAACATTATTCCACTTTCATATTACGAGTATTTTCACAAGTTTAACCATTCGGGAGTTTATAAGATTATGTTACTAACATCATCTCCCTCACGCTAATCCTTGAGTTCAAAATTATATTAAGTAGTTAATAGTCGAAAGGAAAATTGTGTATCTATAATACTTACTTATACTAACTCGTAATATTCAACCCAGCCTAAGTGCTGGAAGACATTGAGTGTGGTCGTTGAATATGTTTATTTCGCGACCAGCAACTTTTATATATAATGTTAGCCGGCTCTCACATCTAAAATCTTCCAAGAACGTCGATCCGGTGTCGCATATGAAGACCGCACACATCTACCTAGCGACAGTCTCACGTAACCTTCGAAACGTATAGATATTTGGATGCGGCGATTGGATGCCGGTATATTAATGACCAATTCGTAGGTGTTTAAGTTTAAACTCTTTGTAAATGAAATCAAAATGGCGACTTGCAGTTGAGGTTTTGGTTTGATTACTTACATAGAGGTGCATACCGTTATTTGCCATGTTACGTGCATTTTCATTTAAATAAATATGGTTACTTGAGACTTAGCAAATTGCCAACCTTATACCTTGTCCAAATGGCGCGTATTGACTTGCGCGTTCTCTATGTACATGTGACGTCATTGAGCCCTCTACAAGCACTCGTGCCGTGACAACTGTCGCGCGCGGTCGAGGAACAGGTGACCTAATTGAGATGTCCACATTTACTCGCAGCTAGACACGCGCCTGGACAAGGCCTTAACGTACGAGTATGTTATTTTCTAGAAGTGCATTTTGTAATGCAAAATGGCTTACAGCTGATTTAATCATTAGCCTTAGTTACCCTGTTTTCATCATATATTTAGGCACCATATTAATTGTTTTCTTTCTACACATTTTGAAAGACACCACTGGCAAATACAGTGTTATAGTAATTATACATCAATTTTATGAAACTTTGTAATTTAAGTACCTAACTATATAATATAGCTTATGTATCCGTATTCTGTAAATTATATTTTAGGCCTTATTGTAATATCGCCATATATTATCTCCATTGTAGGGATAAAATTGAAACAAATTATCGCTTGAGGCCCTATTATAAAATTCCCTCCTCGCTCACATCCTATAATTATCGTTGTTGAATTTTGTCTCTACTTCCTGAATCGTAAATTGAATTTGCTCCATATTTATCTTTTAAACCAGCGGCACCCAACTTGTCCTTGAGATTTTATGATTTATATAAGTAGTGTATGTTTATATCAGAAACTCTTCCACTTCTTTCAACACTTCAATAAGAGGCTTACAACCAAAGCTAGTATACAATGTGTATCATCTTCTATATATTATTATCCTAAGAGATTTTGGAAAACGCACCAACATCTCATTTAAGCGATATTTTATTGATATTTTTACATCTTCACTTCGAAATGTGCGCTACCGATTGAATTGAATACATTTGAGAAATTTTCCATGATTTCACAGGTACGTGACGTTTATATCCGATATTTTCTTACATACCGTATACGATCGCCATATTTACTGTTGACGCCTAACAAAATTACAAGTTCGTCGCTTCATACCTTCTAATCCTTTATTGACAGATAGAACTAATTATTTTTGTTCAAATGTCACCATGTACATAATATTGGCGCACTTAATTTTTTTGCGGTGAAAAAACTATAATTTTGGAACGATTCGAAATCCTCGCATAGTCTGCCAGCGCTGTCACTGGTTTAATTCCATAGATAACGTAATTGTATTCCAAATTTGATTTTTTTTAAATACTTTGTGGCTGTTCACACACTATTTTTTTATTAAATAATTACCTAAAGGCTACTAATTTCCATAGATTACATGATTACAATATACCTAGTCATATTAATATGGCAAATTTGAATCTACTGAAGGAATGAAATATTTCTTTATTTTTAATATTTCATAATAACAGGTGATATAATTATTATAATATCTACATATTTATACCAATCCACTACGGGCTCCGCAACCTGATGCTACTCCTGTTAGATATACGAATTGTTATAGTTATAAAAATTTGTGATATTGTATACCTAATATATACTATTTTCATCATCCTTATCACCATCAATCTGGATCTATCCACTGCTGGATGAAGGCCTCCTCAACCTTATTCTACTCCTTACTTAAACATGAATTGTTATATTTATCAAAATTGGTAATATTATAATATTATTTACCTATCTATATATAATGCCATTATTATCAAGAGCCTCAATTAATCCACTGCTGGATGAAGGCCTCTCTACGTTGATTGTATTCTTGACAGTCTTAAATGAATTTCTATATTTATTAAAAATGCTAATGTTATTTATCTACATATTTATATCGTCCTCATCATCATCATCATCAACCAGGATCAATCCACTGCTGGATGAAGGGTTCCGTAACGTGATTCTACTACTATCGGTTTAACGAATTTGTGATATTATACCTATTTCTATCATCCTTATCATCATCGACCAGAACCAATCCACTGCTGGATAAAGGCCTCCCATAGCCTGATTATACTCCTTTCTGTCATTTGAATTGCTGTATTGATCAAAATTTGTGATATTATATTATATCTATTTATAATGCCATTATCATCATGAGCCTGAATCAATCCACTGGTGGATAAAGGCCTCTCTAAGTTGTTTATATTTCTGTCGGTCATATGAATTGCTATATTTATAAAAATTGCTGATATTATATTTACCCATTTATAATATCGTCATTATCATCATCAACCAAGATCAATCCACTGCTGGATGAAGGTTATCTCAACCTAATTCTACTCTTCTTGGTCATATAAACTGCTATATTTTTTTAAATTTGTGATTTTATATACCTAACCATTTATATCGTCACTATCGTCATCAACCTGTATCAATCTACTGCTGGATGAAGGCCTCTTTAAGCTGATTCCACATCTTTAGGTCTTATAAATTCCTATTCTTATCAGAATTGGTCTAGTCCTCTCAGATATAATATGTATTGCTTTATTATTTATCAACATTTGTTTCGATATGAATATCCCTCACCGCGAAACTGTATTGTGCAAGGTTAATTTTTAATTAAAAATTTGATTTTCAAATATTATTCTATGGCTGCAAAATCGTTTATTTTTAATAGACAATGAAACAAAATGTTTAAATTTTTTTTACGCTGCTAACATTTTTCTATTATCTGAATGGGACCCGAAAGAGATTAATATTCACGTTATATTGGATCGTTTTTTATATTATTAACATATATAGCTGTATATTCGAATGATTGAGGTGTATAATTATTTTTCATATTTAAATGCACATACCTACACATATATTGTATTAAAATTAAAATGTCAGTGGTAGCAATCGGCGATTGCTAGCTGTTCTGCTAGGCCAAGCAGCCTGAGGTGGTGTCAGACGATATTGTGAAAACCAAACTCCAGAATAGACTACGCATAATATGACCCCAAATTTATATTGGCAGTGACGACTTGCAAATCGTTAAACTGACAAATCAGCGAAATGTCAAACTGTCTGAGGTGAATGAAAATTCATCCCGAAGGAAAAACTATAGCGCCGTCTATGCATACTTCACAATTATATTACTATCCAACATCGCCAAGCCGTCTGCAAGACCTAGCGAGACAGACTGGCGACCGCCAGCTGGCTCTGCTAGTAATTATTAATATTAATTATGTAAATAACCATTTTCACAATAACGATGATATTAATATATTTAAATATGTATACCTATATATATATATCATATTTGGTATCCGGGTATCGCTTTTCAGTATCATTGAGCGATGCATTTTGCGGTTATGAGGTAATCAACTGAAGAAAAGTAACAAATTTCCATTATTCGGTTTGTGTAAATACTGTACTCAACCGAGGTGTCGCAAATCCACAATCTCGGGGTGATTATTAATTACACTTTGACGTTTACTACCACTTTGATTCGATTATTTCCAAAGCCAATTTAATGCTAGATTTTCTTTTGAGGCTATCGAAGGATCTCAAAAAACCTTCTACCAAAATTCTTCTTTATAACACTCTGGTACGATCGCAACTCGAATACTGCAGTTCAGCATGGAACCCACACTATACTATTCATGTCAACAGATTGGAACGAGTGCAAAAACGTTTGTTAAATTTAATTATCTATCTTTCAGCAATCACCTCAATATCAACTCACCCAATTATTCTTCCCAAATGGAACATTTCAAAATACAATCTTTGTACTTTGTATCTATCTTTAAAATAATTAATAACCATTCAGATTCCCCACAACTACTGTCATACACTAGATTTAATTTATACCTACTTCACTGTTACTTTCCACCGATGGTGGTAATGAGGCCACGCGTTGCTCATGGGCGGTAAATGAAGGAACGAATACGATCATTACAACTTTTGAAAGCAGTGGCAATTTTCCATGAAGCAGACGATGCGGTCGCTTCGTTAGAAAACACCGATATAATAGTTTTTACTAGTAAAATATAGTAAAATTATTATCGCTCCATCTCGCGGAAAACATATTTTGACCGTCTGAGCTATGTAGATGTAGGTACCATAATATTGTAATAGAATATCCAACACACTTTTTTTTTATATAAAATATACATTTAATTTGATAACTATGTAAATTTGAGAAACTTGTCGAGCGCTCCGGTTCGTAAACTTTTTCATTTCGACCGCTGGGTTTAAGTATTCGATAGTACACAGTTCATTCATTAAACTAAAATACAAAATGGAGACTTCGGAGTAAAGCCTTTTTCTCCTACTATCCGAAATAATGGCCGTGTGACTTTACAATTTATTATATTACTACCATGTTTTATAACACAGGTTACGTAATACTCAGGCCCTTGCTGTTTCCCCGAGCGACTGGTGGAGAAGATCGGGATTTTTTTTTACAAATTAATTCTCGATCGGTTCGTTCATATTCCTTACTGACACGTTATTATTTAAGTGACAGTACTTTGTGATTTAATATTAATTTCAAGATGTTATTAATTAATGGTTTAATTTTCAATTGTATTCATATTCGTATTCCAGAGTCTCCGGGCCAACAGCTACGACCACCACGCCGCGATCTACCTGCTCCTCCTCGAGCGGCTGAAGCACAGGGCGGCGGACAGCGGCGCCGGGGGCGGTGCGCAGGCGCGGCGGAGGCCCTCATCCGTCGCCGAGCAGGCCATCGCGAGGAAGGGGGGCGTTCCTCAGCTGCAGCCCGGACAGCAAGTCTCCGGCTCTGGCCAGCATCACGACCAGCCGACGAGAAGGTCCAGTGAACACGCGCATAGGTATTTTTATGTCAACAATAATAAATGTTGATATTATTTTTTATAGAGGGAGGGAAATAAGGTTCTATCCTTAATACCTCTTTTCATGTACTAAAATATATCTCCCACAGAATATATAAATTAGTATTTGTTGATACTATTCCTGTTCATTTTTCTCATATTCATCGGACGAATGTAATTTAATATTTTTAAAACAGTACATAATATGGGAACTTGTAATAAATACATAATCAATTTTAACCCACAGCTATTGGTGATTACTGATGGAAGACAAATTTTTGTCATTGTGGTGTGGGCTTCGACCACCCCCAACATTGCTGTCCACAGTGTCCATCGCCATCTTCAACTTGCCCTGGAATGCCCAGAGTCACTAGGTCCTTTCTACTCCGTCCAGCCACCGGAGTCGTGGTCATTTGGTCTCTAAGCGCTTCGACGATAATCTTCGTCTATTATTACTATAATACTCATCCCTTTAGAGTTTACAAAGTACACGATATTCAGCTCATTCTGAACATTCATATAACATAATTGTAGTCATCATTTTATTCTCTTGTCATTCCGGTTGCTGGTTGACGTCAACGGTTTCAGTGTTTTCTTTAATATTTCCAGATTATCCAGATCTCCCGAGACCCACCTGTCGCGGGCGCCCCCTTCGCCTCCTCGCGCACCTTCGGACCCTTCATCGTCGGAAACGCAGCGCCTGCTTTCGCTGGCCAACGTCAACATGACCGAGCAGAGACTGCTGCAGAGAAACCTCGAACTGGGAGACGCCCACCGGAGCTTCCTCGTCGGAAACTTCGACCTCCTCGGCTCCGCTGGAATCCCGTCCGGAGACGACGCCGGCAGGCTCCAATCCATGCGAAACATCGACATGCTGGACCCCGGCATGAGGCTGCTGGGAAAATCTAACATGGAGAGCATCGCTTCCTCGCACAGAATCCTTACCAGCACGCTGGAACAGCATCAGAAGATAATGAAGCAATCCAGCGAAGACTGCAGAAGGCTGCTTCAGCATTCTACCACCGTAGGGCCCGATCCGAGATACGCGAACTCCGACGGAAGCCGATTACTCACTTCTTCGAGTTTCGATTCCAAGTGCACCATCGACACGGCGAAATTATCCAATATCGATACGGCTGGCGTCAACAGCGCTTCTATTCCTCTGCAAAACTCTACCTCTGCCACTAGTTTCGCTTCGGAACCGCTCAAAATGTTGAACACTTCCACGACCTTCACCATGAGTTCGGAGGCCGCGAAACTCATGAGCACCCTTCAGCAGTCTCCTCTGCCGTTACCCAACGCGGAGAATAATAAAATGAACAATTACGACCCGAACCGACTCGTCTCTCACGCTCAACAGCAGGACATCTCCAGACTTCAGAGCAGCACTCCTCCTTTTAAAGACTACATGAATCACATTCAAACTTATTCGTATATTCAAAACACTGTCCTGCCTCCTCTTCCGAATACTGACGCGCTCAGCAACTTGACTGCGAATAATGATATTTTTAATAACACCGGCGTGTACAGAAACGATAGTAAATTTCAAAATAGATATATTAACTCTCAGAATTACATGCCGCTCGGTTCTAACTCGACGGGTAAGACCGTGGAGTTCCAGCAGCAGTACTCTTCGTCGACGGACGAGGGCTGCGAGACTGACATGGATGACCTGTCCAGCATTCCGAGTGCGCCGCATCGGATCGGATCATACGCCAGCTCGAGTTCCAGCAGCGGCGTCGTCAACTTTTACAACACCAAGAGTCTGAGTCAAAACTTGAGCTGCGATTCGTCTCAGAGCAATTTTTCCGCTTTCGAAAGTCTGGACTACCAGTTGTCGGATTGTTCCAGCGACCTCACGAGCAGCCTCCCCAGCTGTACGTCGACGGACGACAAACTGTCGTACGAAAACAACTCTATGATCAACACTAGTCCTATGCATCCGTGCGTATACGTCTCCACCAGCAATAATAAATCGCCTTGCAGTGGCTTCCTGAGCAGACACAATCCTCTATCGTATCAGACCGGTAACAAGAACTGTCCCAGGAGTGGGACGAGGAGTCCGGTGGACTTTAGAGAGGGAAGACGGGCGAGCGACGGATTGGTCGCGCAGCAGGTTATATCTCAGGCCACCGAAGCCCAGAAAAATACGGTGGCTTTCAACAGTCAGCGTTTGAACGAGGGCTGCAAAGCCAAGGGGGTTCTGGAACTTCATTTAGTTCAAAAGGAAGCGCAGAAGCTGAAGACTCAATATCAGGCGAGCGTCCCCGCCGACGAGATGACCCAGCGCCAGATCCAGCACAATCAGTTCTCGGCCTCCTACAGTCCGCACTTTATGGAATCCAAGAGCGGGCTGCCGAAGCGGATAAGTCTACCGGAGAATTTCAATTACACTAACACGTCGCCACCTTTACCCGCCAGTCCAAAAATGTCAGCTCAAGGCCATCAATCGTCGGAGTCGGCCGATCAGGTCTTGAACGCTCCGAATAATTCATCTCTTCAGAATATCAAACCTCCCCTCCAGCAGCAGCTGATGCAGCACCGGCTGCTCCAGCAGAAGAGGCAGATTCTTCAAAAGCAGGTGGCGATGGGGCAGGCCAACGCCAACGGTGGCGTGGACCCTGCCGCCGCTGCCAACCTTCACTCTTTGCAGATGGGGCTTAGCCGGAGACAGATGTTACGGCAGCAGAGTTACAAGATCGCTCAACAGCAGCAAATATTACCGCCGCTGCCCGTTCCGCTGTCGGAGAGTGAAAACGAAGACCTCCTAGCCTTTCAGGCGATCGTCGAAGGCCCCAATCGCTCGCCCAAGACGGCTGTCAACGAAAATCAAGAATCGTCTCCCGCGTTTCCCTACCAAGGCGCCATGGACATCTCTCTGATGGGCAAAGACAAGACCGGGAACAGCGAAAACTGGTCCAATTTACCGAGCTCCCTGCAGAACGCCTGCCAAATAAGCGAGCTGGCCGGAAAACCGGGCCACATTCAGGCTCCGCACCCCGGAGTTTCTGGAGGGACTGCGAGTCTGTCTCTGAAGGAACCCGGTCACGCTGCGGGGGCCCTGTGGGGCAACGCGCCCCCCTGGCCCAACAGCAACCTCTTTCAGACCCCTCAGTGCTTTCAGGTATATCACCGAATCAATTGAATGCAGCCGGTTTGTTTTCAGTAATTGTCGATTGAAAGTATGTAGGTAATTGAAATTTGTTCCTGCCGCTTGCGTGTGAAGTCTTTCCAATTTGGCACAAACTATCCTTGATTTGTTTATTAAATATATATTTTATATTTACCTATTAATATTATTGTAAAATTGTGAAAATATCGTAATGGTAGATTTATCATGATTTTGTAAGTTCACTGATTCCAAAAAGAGTATCCAAAAAGTGCATGTCCTAATGAGAAGTTTGTTTTAGATAAATCTTTAACATAAGCCTTAGTCGAATATAATATAATATAATATAAAATATATACGTATCTTTAGTGTTTGTAATTACTTTATGATTTATTAAATTTAGCGATAATTATTGTATTCTATTGTTATACTTATTATGCTTTAGTATTCGTAAATATTAATTAATTAGTAGATGTTCGATTAAATTTGTGATTATTGAAAACGATAAAATTTGTAATAGTTAATTATTTTTTATTTCGAGATTGATTTAGCAATCAAAACTTTTGCAAGCACAGTAGAAAGCAGTATCAACTCTTAAAATGTACAAGTAAAACAGGCTACTTTTCCTTTTCATATGACAAATTTCAGTAGCGAAGGAGCGAAGGATGGAGGTAGACTGGATCCGCCATAAATAGTGCACATTAAACTTTGTTAGTCATACGTATTTGTTTTTATTAGACTACAATTTACAGATGGTGTTCGTTAGTTTTAAAAAATCAATTAAACCCTGCCTAAACTAAACCATAATAGTTTTGTTATACTTTGGGCAATACGACAAAATTGTACACACTTTTTCATTCATACTTATTTATTTTCGTTGGATTAAGAATACATATTACACATATTGTTGGTTCATTCTTTTTAAATTCATTATGCCCTGCCTAAACCAAACTCTAATAGATTAAAAATATTATTCTATTCATAACATATCCAAAGTTATGTATGATTTAATTGCATATTTTTTAATATTTTATAGATAGACGAGTATTTTTTGACTATTATCTATTATGGCTTGGTTTCGCAGGATTTAATTGAATCTTAATTTATTAACTGCGGAGCTTTTAATTACTATTTAATTACCATATTTAAATAACATGCTAATTACATCGAATGGCCAATTAATTAGTGTACAACAGGTGTGCCGTCCGCGTTGAAAGGATTAAAAACTAACCAACACCATTTGTAAATTGTAGTCTTATTTCAAAACAAATACGTATGACTGACAAAGTTTAGTGTACACTATTTATGGCGGATCTTAACAGCCTACTTCCACCCTTCGCCTCTGACAGATTTAGTACGTAGTGGCAAAATAAAAATAATTTCCAACATTTTAAGTTACTTTTACTTATATTAAAAGTAAAAATATTTAGGTGTTATGGAGGTATAAAAAAACTTTCACCACATGAAGGGTCATAATATTGTTATTCTTTTCTTCTTCTCGGTCATTCCCTCATGGCTGAGGATCGTGACCGCCCTGTAATTCAGTCATTTTCTGAGCGACCAAGACTCTCTCGGTCTTATGCTTCTCTCGGGACAGAGTGAAGCCTGCCCCCAGTGAGCTCCTTCACTCAGTCACTCCAGCGTGCCAAGCTACCCAAAACCTCCGGGTTATCCGATCCGCTCCGAATAATATGTCCAAAAAATCGAGAGCTGTTCCTTTATCTGTAGTCTATGACTGATTGACCGGTTCATCCTGTGCTCTGTCCGACAAAATACAAAACATTCAGCGCCGGCCGGCACCATATTTTGAAGGCATTGAATGCATTTCGTTCCTTTCCATGAGATAACAAATTCCACATTCTGTAACTCTTCACCGCCCCATCTCCTTTACATCGCATATAATCAGTACCGATTATGCACTCAGTCAGATCAACTCACAGTAAGCCGTTTAAAGCAAAAGCAACTTCATTCAGGATGAAAAGTCACTTTTTCTTAATAGTTGTTTTCCTCACTCCAGAGGGTCGCGAATTTTACTAAGCGGAACGTATATGGCTATGGCCGTTGCCATTCTTTCTCGTGTTCCACAGCCCTGCGAATATTAATGGAGAGAAGCCGGCGGCGTTTTTCATTTAGTTGGTGCACCTTTCCTGTTCTCTCCGTTATTCGGCTTTGTCGGTGACTGGTTTCTCAAAATTTTCAACAATGTGTCGGTGCGCTTGGCCGTTCATAAAATTTGGAACATATTCTTCCAGTATCATATCTTACGAGTCGTTTTCTCTCTCTCGCTTTTAGTGTCCACACTTCTAGATCATATAGGTATACGGAGAAGACATGTTCTTACTGGACGTCCTCTAATGTGCCTGGTTGTGTTTTGCTTTTCCAAATTTAGTCTGACGTAGATTTGGCAGGTATTACCAATCTACCATTTTCGATTGCATATGAACTCAGATACACAAAGTCATGGACAATTTCCAGACCATTCGGTGCCATGACTACCATTGATCATCAGTTTTATCTCTGACTTATTTACCTCAGGCCTTACCAGTGTACTTCCTGTCTCCACTCTGAGGAGAAGGTTATTTAATTTATTCTTGACCGGTTGAGAGTTTCATACCTCCATAATATACAATATGTTTCAAAGTAGTTATATCATTTTATTTTAAACTGAAAGTTTCATCGGTTCTTGCAATTTATTATGTTGTGAAATTAACAAAATTTTAAATCTAAAATCTCTTCGTGTTCGACACAGTTTGTATTGAAGTATTTTTGATTCACACAAATTTAGCAATCCACTGTATTTAGTTCCTATTTGCAAGTGATTTTTGGTTGCTGATATGTAGAGCTTGCAGAAATAAGGTAAAATAGAATTGCGACACGAAAATTATATCATGATTCTATTTTGCCACTTGCGCTGTATCGTTCTGCTGCAAAGTATGGCTTGCGTGCAATTTTTATAATAGTGCTGTAATCATCTTTTTCATTTATGATTCTGATAACGATTCATAGTAATGATTATGTACCTATCCATAATGCATTCATGCTTTATTAAAAGATTGAATGTTTCAATATTTATAATCACCAATAAATCATATTATTAATGAAAAACTTTGGCTTTTATTTTTTATTCCTTGTTTTGCTTTTTTGGCTTTCATTTTAAATTCACAAATAATACCCACTCGAAACAATGCTTGAAGAATGTTGTTTTTAGTTTGATTTTTTTTTGTTTTTTCAAACATTTTCTTTTCATTCAAAAATTATGTTACACTTTGATTCTGTCAAAATACGGTACAGACCTACAAACTTATCCGAAGAATGGGATGGGGGAGCCACTGTCGAAAACTACCCAATCAATACTAGTAACTAGACAAAATCTGACATTCGAATGACATTTCGAAATGGCGTCGTATTGTAGTTTGTAGTTCCATTTTTAGCCATTCTACAGATAAGTTTGTAGGTCTGTTGGTCCAAATACGTCATTATGTACTTTAGAAACAGTTCAAAGATCTTTCACCCTTTAAGTATGAGATAATATTCTTAGTTTTTTTTTTCTTAATTGACAGTAGTAATTGCAAAGTCAGTAACTTACTTCCATTTGTTAATAATTTTGTTTTAGCTACATTCTACGATGTGTTAGATCCAGAGATGTTGAAGAAAACCTTCTTATATAGAAACGAAAGCGATGCGATAAAAAGAACCACTAGCATCAATAATTTTCGTACATACTTTCATATTTTTACAATGACAATAATGTCATTAAATTTGTTATTTAACCTAATTTTTTTTAGAACCTATGACATTTCAATAGTTTCAAATTACGTCAACTCCCGATTTGAACATTTTTCGATAATTTTAGACCAATTTGTATTTTAAATCATTTTTAATTATATACCCTTTGTCAAATACATAGTGGTTAAAATGGTTTCCTCACTTTTCTCGAAACAAAAAAATTTGATGGTTTTTACCTTAATTTAATAAACTCATTTTCGGAGCTATAGCTCTGAAAATTTATAACCTGAAACAGCTGTCAATATAAATACTCCAGATAGAATAGAATTAACTTTAAAAAAATGGTTTCAAAACCATTATAATGGAGGTCTGTCATGGTAACGTCAGTTCAATTAATACGAGAAACATCTTCTAAAAATATAGAACTCATTCTATTCTGTAATTAATATACATAACGTAGAACAACCTCAGGATGATACATATTAGAATTAGATAATAATATTTATATTCGATTTTCAATGTCAAATTTGTATGTATATAAAATACCTTGTATGAGTATTAATCACATTCAGATGGATTTGGGAAATCTGCTTCATAACTGACACAGGTAATTAATTAATTCATTTCTTTGAATTTCTTTATACATAGTTTCAATTTATTTCTGAATAAAAGCTGAAACATGAAGAGATTAAAGTTGTGATTATGTTGAGATGCACGTCGCGTACTATCATGTGACGTCACAGTAAGCTGCCTCTACGGGAAAAAAGTGTGTAATGATGTTTTTCTTGGTGTTTAAAATGTTATCGGACTGATGCTCCCATTCTGTAGCACATTTTGAACCTTTTAACGAACATTGTCAGTTAACAAAATCTGCCAAAATCACCAGAACAACAATGAGGTCAACTCACGCGAACCGCACTGCATCGACACCTGCATGACTCAATAAACATTTTTTATCATTTTCTACATGCCTACGCATTTTCGAATCATGTCAAAATCACGTGTTATTTTGTTTTTAGCCGTTGGCACTATGTATTTTCTATAAGAATGTTGTCTATTATCTATGGTCTGCAGGTTGGGTTCTGTTCAAAATATTATTGAATTTACAGAAACTCGTTACTAGGTTACTCCATCATTAAATTTACAGACGATCTTTGTTCGTTCAAAATATTCTGCAAATTGACAAAACCATAGACTAAATTTGACAGCGTGATAATACGCGACATGCATCTCAATATAATCACAACATAATTGACAACATTATGTATTTATAGATTGTGACTTTCCACAAAATTGAGATACTAGCTTTAACGTTTTGTGTTGTCATAAATTATAAAATTAGTACACACTAAGTTTATGTAATATAATAATATATTATGTAACATAACATAAGTCATAATGCTTAATTGTATTATTAAATTTATTATGTATCAACTGAATATTACATAATATCATTTTCTTTCCTAGAGATTAGATATTGTTATTCTTTCTTGTTGGATGTCTGCATAAAATAATGATTTTTTTTATTTCTTTTTCAGTCTACCTGGCAAGGTCACAGTTTACCGCCTTCGGCCGGTATGCTGCCGCTCAGCGAAAGTCCCATCCTGGAACTGACCGAACAGATGGAGTCCATGTGAATGAATTAGAATCATATTAATTCTAATATTCCGCAGTTATATTGACAGTGAAGAAGTTATACTATTTGTCAAATTGAATTCAGTGTAACAGACAGTATAAGTATACAATTATTATGTTAAAGCCTGGTTAACGTTTGAAACGGTTTAGTTATGTTTATAAATTAGTGCGTAACTTTTGTATATGTACTTAATGCTTATTGAAACAAAAAATGTCACCGCAATCTCTAATCTGTTGACTTGCAAGTGATAAAGTCATAATTAAGTTTTGTGAGAGAATATGTTTTGTATGCAACTCTTGTGATTACAACATGATAAAATGGGTTTAAAGTATGTTTGAGTATTAAAACAGTCTTTAAACTTTGTATGGAATGTATTTGCGTCATTATGTTATTTTCTTCTCTTTTTAAAATACCGGTTGACTGTAATAAAACGAGTTATGAATGACACAGGTACAGTTGGTTGCTTAAAAACTTAGAATGGAATAATAAAACAATCTTCTACAACAAAAACAAGTATATACCCATTTTGGTATTTATGTTAATGAAATGGAATCATTGTTGTATCAGGTACTGATTTAATTGTTCTGATGAAAATTCTCCAAATCCAAACAATTTTGAATTTAATTTTTAAGAACTGAATTAAATGAGTCGTTTAGTCACTAAAACCCTCTCTGGAGGTTTTTTTGAGTTTTGAGTAAATTGTGAAAAACTGTTTTGTGCATTTACGATGATGGTGATGTTTGTATAGCGATTTAAACTTATGCTAAAAATCATGGTTTGAATCTTGACATCTGATTGGTCGGCTATGTAGAGCAGATTTACTAACCTGTTATTTATACTAGAGATTTGGTGACTCAAGTCAATATTCATTTTGAATTTTTTACGAAACGGGTTGGAATTTAAAACTCGCACCTCGATAGCCTGGTAGACCTATAGATATAGCACATACGTACATTCAAAAGTAATTTTATTGAAAAATTGCCCAGAGCGGGTTTGGCAACTAAGCGACTCAAATGTTCGGTGTGTTGCCTAATTCGGTTGTGCAAAAGTCACTTTTCACATATCTTCAAATAAGTCCATTTGAAAGGGAAAAACTATTATAGTTTTTATAGTTTATTGAACAATCGTATTTATAATACAGGTAACCCTCGTTCATCGCGAGGGATACGTTCTGGACATGGTCGCGATAAGCGAAATTTCGCAATCAACGAGGGATTCCCTTGTTTGGCCTCTACGTTTATTGTGCAAAATTTTCTATTACATACAGCCAAGTTGTACAGCACTCACTCGCTCGTAATCTTCGTCGTTCTCTTCTAACAACTCCATGCATTGATTGTGAAGAGAAAGGGCCTTTTCAATGGTTTTAATACTTAACTTCGCACTGGAACAGGTTCGGAGACGTGATTTTCCAGGGATGTATGGTAGTCCATTTACTGCAGCTCTTTATTAGTTAAGATCTAATCTGAACAAAATCTGGATATCATCTACATCAACACCTTCGATGCCTCCGGATATGGCTATAAGACTAATCTCTTAGAAGATATTTTGAATATCATTTTCATAATTGCAGTGAACTTCAACAATTTCACTGAACAACCTTTTTCAAACACGCTTCATACACGACTGGGTGACTTCATTCCACTTTTCGTAGATGTTTCTGATAGCTTTCATAATATTAAATTGTTTCCACTAAACCCGCATGGCATCTCTATCACCTCCATCAGTTTCTTCAATGAGTTGAGAGAAGAAGAGTTAGACGATCCTTGGATGCTTTAAATCCAGAATCAGTCTTCTCCTCTATGGAAATAAACGTACGTGTTGGCATTAGTTTCCAATAGAGTCCTGTCTCATCCACATTAAAAATTAAATTTGGTGGATAATCCCCTTTCCACAATTTCCAGTTTTAAAAAAGATCGCGATAAAACGAATCCACACTCGCCGGAGTCGCGATGAACGGGGGGTTACCTGTATGGATGTAAAATATTGTGAACTATGAAGACAGGGGTGGTGGGGGGGAACACATCCAAAAAAGACAAGAAGCCGAGTAATGATAATGTGTCAACTCAGCAAAGTGATCTATTATTACATGACACTGTCCATAGCATTGTAATATTTGAGTAAATACAGTAATCTTGTTGAAATCGCAAAAGATTTATAATTCAATATTCTCTCTTGTAATGTTATGATATTATAAAATGAATTTTAGTTGAATGATCGTCAATTTAGATTGTAAATCATAGATGTTGCTAGTTTCGGTTATCGTTTAGTTAATTTTTATCTTATAAAAGCGAGAATCTCTTAAAATAAATTTACAAAAAGGGTTTACGATGGTTTTTCAATTAACACAATAATTATGTACACATTTTTTACAAACACATTGTATCAATATTCCATTCACAATTTACAATAATATGACTTAGAAGACACATTTTTTTAAACAAAATCAAAATCAACATCGAAAATAAGTCACCGATCACGTTCAATTAAAATGACAAAGTCGTACCTAAGGTTTTTGCAAACACAAGCTTTTATAATATGTAAATTGCAATTAATAATAATGTTTTATACATCAATAATATTTAAAGCATTTTGTATATTTTACTAAATAATGAATACAATCAATGATAAAAATTTAGCATCTTTGAAAGATTTATTAATCAATGTGTTTTACAATATTTATTCATTAAACAAGATTCAAGATTATTATTTAAAGAGTAATTCTTTCATGATACAAACATACAATATGAATTACAAATCCTTATTAGACTGCGGTTTCTATATCGAGACATACCTACACGTCACCGCAATCGTTTCTGGAACTAAAACCGTTGCAATACTTGCAACATGCAAAAAGCGCATGACGTAATATTACTGTCATTGCATACAGCGCCGTGACGTAGATGTCAATATATAGACAGACAGTAGTCACGAATCTGTGTATGAAGTCATTAATTAATTTAATCCTTTTAATATAAATATAAAATCAATAAAACAACATTTCAGAACAGACTTACAATTCGGCCACCATTTTGGGTCAAGCAACGTTTTCACAAAACATAGACTTAAAGATGTATCTTTGCTTGAACACATACATTCGCCACAATGGTGCTTCATTCAAGACATTCTCAATGAAACCTGAATCCATATTTTTGTCTATTGTAGTAATTATCATTCATAATTATTTTTTTTAAAGTCATTTGATCTACAGAAACGTAATTGTCAGAGTTCTTGTGGGTTGTTTAATAATTTAAAAATTTGTTTCGCAAACCCAGTACTGGCCTACATACATCTGCCCATAAACATGTTTTCAGGAAAATGTTTACTCTTTCACCGGACGTAGTAAAGTGTAGTATCGTATAGCAATGAACAACCCTCAAAACATGTTTTAAAACCTCGGGAAACTTCTACCTGTCTGCTCCTATTTTTTTCAGCAAGCATTGCGAATTCTTGTTGAACTTCGAACACGGCTCTCAAAACCTTGGTTGGAACTCACCGTCATAATATAATGTTGTTTTGATTAATGCATGAATTTTTTTACGATGTGGACTGTCCGAACTTATTTCATTTGATGGCAAATGTTTGCAGGTGCAAAATGTTTGTGAATGCACATTAATTGCCTAGGAATAAAAGATTAAATAAAACAATTGTGTAATTTTTGTTTGCGGGCAGACGAATGTATGTCTATACTAGGCTTTACAAGCAATGTAATATGAAATCTGGAAAGGTATTTTGAATGTGAATTAAGACAAAGCTAGCGTGAATCTCTTAAAATCACCGAAAGGTGTACCACTATGAGATCATTTTTGGTAAAACATGTGTAACTGTCACTTTCAATGTTTATTATTGTGGATATTATATAATATTGGTTTGACCGTCTATTTCTATCTAAGAATTGCGAGTACAACCCTATACTTTTTCTACATACATGATATTGTCAAATAATGAAAAATAAGAAGACATATTCAGTGCCATGTAACCTAATATTGTCACCACTCGTCATTTGGCACTCGACACTTGGCACCAGCTTAGCCATAGGTTCATCAACAAATCTAACATTGTAGTTTTTTTTTAATTTTATCAAGTAGGTACCTAAACATAATAAAAAAAACAAATGTTTGATTCAACGTGACGTTTTGTATGGCATTTCTAAGATGTAGCTAGCCAAGAGATCTGGACTTAGAATAAATTTATGTGTATAAATAATATTTTTTTGTAAAACCAATCTAGTCAGGATCATTCCTAAAGTCAACGAAAGATTTATTATTGATAACTTATCCACCTGTGATAGAATATTAAATTTATATACACCTGTATCCGGTGCGTACGAGGTTTTCGAAAAACCCAACATATACCGAGCACACTAATTATTGGTTTGAAACTTTGTATTTTGTAACCAAAAAAGAAATTTTTTAAACACAATAAAAAATTATTATAAGTAGATACCTAGTACTTTTTCATTAATATTAAAAAAATACTCACATGACTAAATAGCATTATTTGTTGATAATTTTCTAACGATAAACTCATATTATGTTAACTAGGGGTCATCCATAAATGACATCACACGATTTTGTGTATTTTTTTAACAGCCATTGTCATATTCTTCTTCTTGGTCATACGCTCATGGCTGAGGATCGTGACCACTTTTAAATTTTGTCATCCTTTGAGTGACCTCAGTCAGCTCCTTCACTTGGTCGCTCCAGCGCGCAGACGCTCTTCCTCTGCTTCGCCTTCCCTGGAGGCCACCCAAAACCACCAGTCTCTCCAGGTTGTCCGGTCCGCGCCGGACAATATGTCCAAAAAACTGCAGAATTCGTCTAAGACATATTGTTGAGAGCTGTTCCTTTATCTGCAGTCTCTGGATGATTGAGTGGTTCGTCCTGTGCTCCGTCCAAGAAATACGAAGCAATCGGCGCCAACACCACATCTCAAAAGCATCAATTGCCTTCCGTTCCCATGCCTTCAGGGTCCATGACTCGACTCCGTATAAAAATATAGAGAACACTAATGTTTGCACAAGCATCATTTTTGTGGTAATCGAAATTCCCCGATCCTTGCATATAGTGGTAAGACGTGCCATTGCATTTTTTGCAATCTGTGTGCGCCTTCTTATTTCCGCTTCACATCCGCCCTTTCCACTGATGGTTGATCCCAGATATACAAACTCGTCCACTGTTTCTAAGGTTTGTCTGTTCTGTCAAATAGTAGTATAAAATGAGAATATCGCGTCTCGCTTACTATTGAAAAATGAAATTGTAGAGACATTCAGCACTTTTACGTGTAAACAGTTATTGTCATGATAGTTTAAAATAAGCACTATTGCCGACAGTAATTCCATGCACGTGTACAGGCGCTTTAATATTATTTCACTCTTTCATCGCGAATTTTCTAATAGGACCGTGCACAATCGATTCACTGCTGCCAACATGAAGCTGACGCCCGCACGCTGAATAATTTCCCAACTTAATCGATGATAATAATTATGTTCACACAAGAAAATCATCATTGATTATTTTGCGATGTCACATGTTATCACATTATAACAAACACCTCTCGCCATATTCGTCAGGCTGTTATGTCATATATGGACGACCTCTGTATTTCATATTCAAACTGTTATTATTATATACTTGTATTTATTTTGTACAAGCAGAATATTAAATGAACATCTTTGGATTGTGTAATAATATTTAATGATGGTAGCTATATTTTTTTTACTACTTTTGTAGAATAGAAGTAGTTACGCATTGTTACATACTATATTTTGTATTCGTTACTTGATTGATTTTTTTTTGTTTATAAGAATTGATTGTAAACAGAATATTTTGTATGTTTTGTTTTAAAGACAAATGTGAAATCACTGTAATCCGTAATACAATCATGTAATTTTATAAATTGTTATAATTTTTACAAAACAAGGGAGCCATTCAAATTCATCTAATGACAAGATCTTAAGGTTAAATATGTGATGCAAATATTGAATATTGATATTTATGTACATATTTAAAATGAAACCACCATCAGTGGAGATGGAATGAAATGAAATATTAAATTATCAGTCTGTGAAATTGTCTAATCTCATTCAATTCTTCCATCCTTTGAGAGGTCTACCGGGGTGACTGCAGCCATCACATTCACTTTGCATTAATGTTCTTTATATACCTTTCTTTCTTTTTAGCACTACAACAGGCCCTGAGACCCAATGATAGTAGTGTAGTAATATAAGTGAAACCATCACAAACACCCAGACTTTGAGAAAATCTCATAAATACACTGCGACCTCACCGGTATCGAACCGGAGCCCCCGGATGAAAGACCAGCGCCGTATGTGCTGGACTTCTAGGGCCGCTATCTATTCATGCAATTACGGTTAATGCTATTATTTATTTATGGATTTAAGCCTCGTACTATTCCATTCGAGTCGCTTTTGTGACTCAGGTTTCGCCTTTCGGCATCTTCAGGCATTGTATATACTCATTAAAAGGCAAACACACACTGACAATGAACACTATTATCTCTAACTTATATAATAAATCAATACAATAAAGTTGGTAAAAACTTATCACCCTCCTATTAAGTCAAGGATCCAATAAAAAAATATATAATAAACAAATTATGAATAGTTGAAGTGTAAAAAACCCATACCTTATCAATAATAAATACACTCGATATGCATATAATAAATCATCAAACCTAATAGATCATTAGTAATTATAAACAAAAATACTACACTCCAGAGGTGTAAAATTGTCCAGAAGGCTTAAATCAATTAGAATTTAAATTCAAATTCCATCAAGTACCTTTAGTCAATAGTATTAATATTATTATTTATAATTTATTCAAATACTCAAGGTGTTCAAAAAAGTTTAAATTGTTATTTTGATCAGGATATTTTTGATTTGTATGGCTTCCTTTGTATTTTTTTCTCTATGATACCTGCATAATAAAAATGAAATAAATCATGAATGTAATCCTAATAATATTTACCAGATAATTAAAAATAACCAGACTATGATATTATGGACAAATAGAAAACTAGAATGTAGCAATTTTTGACTTTTATATTAAAAACATTTTTGAAAATAATAATAAATCTAATGTGTATCTGCTAATAATAATAATAAATAGAAATACAAATGTTGCTATGCTGCAAAATATAAAAAAAGATCTTGTTGTAGCTATAATGTTGCATGTATCAATAGAGAATCGAATTTTGTTACGTATAGGATTTTAATAAGAGGTATAATTATGCTTATGAGCAAATTTGTACTAATAGCTGTCACAAGTGTAACACTACCTTAATATGCATTCAATTAATGTCCTTAGGTACCGTATTTATCAATAGCACTCGTTCGGAAGTGTCATATCTCCTTATTTTAATGGATAGCTTTAATAGTTGAACGACGTTTCAACGTTATGCACTATGAATTCATATCATAGACGTTCGGTGTACAATGCTAGATTTAGATCCCCCAAATATATTATGATACTTGAGAACATGCTTTGCAGCCACTTTGGAAAAAAAATTACTATTATTTATGAACATTATTTCACAATGTTTTGTCAATTGTATCAATTGAAATGAAAATTAAATCAGTTTATAAGAAAACTACACAAATAAAAAGGGTAATTATTCAGAAGTAGGAAAATTGAATGTTGCCCGACAAATGGATGAGCGCTGGAAAAATGTTAACACACAAGCGATCGACACACTCAATTGACACTAAGGCCTTTCGCTCATGGAGAAACTAAAATCCAACAAACTGGTTGCTGATGGAACTCATACACGGGCCAATGACTGATGCTTCGCAAACAGCGCTGCTGAAACCCACTTGCAATAATAATCTCATAACCTCAAACTGTCAAACCCATTGTCTCTTCAACTTCATTCTAAGTTTTTCCGTAATATCTTTACGAGAATATTCTGGCAGAGTGTAATTATACAGGCATGGGTATTTCTCAACTTCTGCCACAAATTGTAAATTAAAAATCGGTTTGCCAATCTTTAACTTTTGACGTCTTGTTCAGTTCAGATCAGTGCTACCAATTTTGGTAAGAAAGTATGATTTTTCATCAAGTCTACTGACATAGGCACCACTGTTTTATGGGAGACCGGTAAATGAGAGACTGGGAGACTAGCATGTCGCGTCTCTTCAGTTTAGTACTAGCGAACGTTTTGAAACTGAGAGATTCCGGTCTTGCGGTGAGCGAGCTGCCATTGAAATACATTAGCTAGATACTGGTTTGAATTTGAGTATTTTCGTGAGCGGAAGGCCTAAGCGACAAGCCCTGTCAATTTGATTTGAATTAAAGTATGGCAGTAAACAACTAAGTCACGAAAAGACATTTATCTAGTAGTGGTTTGACCCCGACTGATAATGGTTTATATAAAAAAATATATTAATTCACGTTATTAAACTTAATTTATTAATATGCTCAATATTATTATCGACCACTCTGCATATAACCTGGCAAGAGCAGTATCCCAATCTAATACAGGTAGATCTTATTATTGCTCAGCACTATATTATAATATTGGAGAAATTTTTTTTCAAAAGAGTTTTCACTCATTTTCAATGTCAAATTTTTCTAAGCGTAGGTGAGTACAGGATTTACGATTGTCTAGTAAAATGAGGATATCTTGTCAATATCCTCTGTGATATCATTGTCGGTTTACGAGAGACCCGAGTTAGACAAAACTGTACGTACCTATGTTCAATTCAGGTAAGGTTTGTTGCCGTGTGACAAATTGAGTAAGTATTCGATTTCCTACAATATCCATATTAACTTCATGAAAATGATTTTAAAAATTGTTACATATGATTATTATTAGCCGCGTGGCGAACGGTCTACGGCTACATAATAATTAATATTAATTTATCAGTTATTATGTTACTTGAAAGGATTTTTTAAAAAGATGTTTTAGAGTTGGAGAGCTATCCTCTGTAAATAATCTACCTCTGCCATTGCAAACGAAGACTGAATTCTGCGTCAATTCAGACCAACTCGATACAATAATAGTTTATAAAATAAGTTTAGGGAAATAAACCCAAAGTTCACTTCAAAATGAACGGTTTAATAAGTCTATACATCATCTTTTGGCACTGACAATTTTTCTTAAAAATTAATCATTTTTAAAATGCCCTCGCATTAACAATACATAAAACATGCCTGAATCTACCTGTTTTATTATATTATAAAATGTATCTACAAATAATTTACTATTTGAGACTCATAAGGTCGTTGAAACTAGAAAAATGTGTAACTCCGTTTTAATCGAAGATGGACTGGAATACCATCTAGTGGTCATTGTTAATCCATTAACCCATCTTGCAAATGATGTAATTCCAAAAAAATTGTAGCCTTGTTAAATCATGGATGATTTAACTCCATAACCATATATTATATTTGTATAGGAAACCATAATGTTTTTTGTCTCTCCTGTAAAGTAGTGTTCTTGGAGTTACACAATTTACTAGTTTCAACGACTAATCTGATAAGTCCACATATTATGGTCAAAATCTAATATAAAATACCTACATATTCAATGTCACATTATAATAATTTAGGTAATAATCTAAATTCTTTATTAAATTAAAATTAAAATTAAATTTTGTGTATTATATTAATTATTTCAATTAACAGTTTATTGCGTAAAAAAAATGGGCATATTGTTTGTATTTGAAAAATACAATATTAGTACTTACAATGAAAAAAAGGAAGTACAAAACAATGTTTATCACAGTGTTAAATTGTGGACTTGTCAGTTTTTAAAAATAGATATCTCATATTGCATACCTACCTGTGTGAATTGTAATTTAATTATTATTACCTGATTTTATAGTGCGACTTGTGTATTCTGACCAGTAATCATAGTGATTAAAAACTCAGTCCCTCTTCCCGATTTCACATAATTGTACATCTCAATTCCCCGCAATAATATTGCAATGATTATATTTGCGGTAATAGAGGCGATGGCAATTTGGACATAGAACAGGTATGTCCAACGCATCCATCATGGGATGGTCCTATTCACTATTAGAATTGAGTCGTGAAAATGTAAAACGCGTATATGTTCAGTAGTAATATAATTTAATTGAGATTTTGAAAGGGAAGCATTTACCGTTTCTATTTTTACTTCCTTACTCGGCTTACGTGAAAGTCGTTTTTAAATTAACCATGAAAAAGCCAGAGTGACCTCGTCATATTATTCGTATTACATCACTCACGGCCTGCTGCAGTAGTGAGAGTAAGAGAAGATGTGAATCCCCACGCTTTAAACTGAGGCGTAAATTCCTCTAACTGTCACGCAGCAGCAGAATAGTTTGGCAATGAGTGCTCAAAAGAAGATGGAAACCTATCATTTTCACAAGTATTTCATTGTGATGGCTCAATATCCTCAGCCGATGGGAGAGTTTGATAGATCACTGCCAGTTTTGATACCGGATAGTTGATCATAGTCTACTTGAAGTTAGACATGCCTGACATACTATTTGAATATTTTTCCCTTCATTGAATGTTTTGTGTATTGTGAGTGATGGGGTATTTGTATATTCATACTGTGTATACTGTATAGTGCATAGTGTACAGCGAATCATTTTGAAATAACGACATTAGTAATCAGTAATCATTGTGGTTTTTAGAATGTATAGATTAAGTATTGTCTTTCAGGTAATAATTTTCATGTTTTCACCCGATATGTAAGCAGTAATATTACTTAAAGATACGATCAATTTAGCTGTCCATGGTAATTAGAAATTTGTAGGCAGGGTAAATGTTAGGACGTGTAACGAACAATAATAATCATATGGTAGTGATAAGTAGGTGTACTGTAATAAGATAAAATAAAATTTTATATCCATTATTATCAAATTCAAAAATTTTGTAGTAACGTAGAGAGAGCAATAATATTTAGTCACATATTTGTAACACGCATCCTGTGAACAGAGTTACAGTAACTGTCCATTAATAAGCTTCATTGAATAATAAATAATTACTGTTTCGTGTGCTTATACTGACGAGATGTTTTTCGCACTGTTTCAATGATATGCATTATCTTGTGTGACGTGCATTTTGGTTGTGAATACAGTAAAAATGATATCAATTAGTAAAAACAATCGATGTATAGGACACCAAATTGTTAGACATTCTGTACCATCACATAATCTATAGGTAATAATAAATTAACAGATTTTATGATACATTGTTTTACTGCAACCTTTATCCCGCTTTTAAAAATAATAGTAACAGAACGAATACTATGAAATCTGTTCCAGTTCCAGAACTTTATATCCTGCGGCACAAATGGTAGCAGTATCCAGTATTCATACAGGTAGGTAATAATGTGTATTCAGAAAGTTGTATATCGGAAATAATGAGATATTTTTTATTATATTATAAACAATAGTGCCGATTCAACCCTTCCATTCTGACGGTACTGATTTATGGTAGCGAATCATGGCATCATACGAAAGCTAAAAGAAATCGTATACTGAGCTCTCAAGAAAAGATGCTTGTAATGGATAACCTTGATATACCTTGCGTGGTATAACTAACGCTTCTGTTCATTTAAATAGCGAGGAGATGAAACTACATCATGCAGCATCTCATCAAAATGCAAGTGAAGAAGCGAAATTAGACCTCGCTCAATCATGTGAGATACGGATGCCACAAGAGAGCCTTAATCTGCCCTGTCTTTTCTTCAAAACAACTGGGTTCTGACATCTTGGAATATCGCTAATACCATTGATATAGTGTATGTAGGTATACTGTGTTATGGAAGGAATACTGGCATAACCTGAGAAGACTGGCGAGTGACGGGGATACTCGGAAATACCGCTTGGTCTCCATATGCTCAGATTAAGTGCTTGGCCGGAGTGAACGCGCAAGGCGGCAGCGGCGCGTGAAACTCAAATGTATAACCGTGTGAGAAATGCCCAAAAAAAGACACCGTCTACGAACATTTCACACACGGTTATATGTTTGAGTCGCGCACGCTGCTGTTGCCCCGCCGACCCTCGACCACTGTGTTCTAGCACTAAGGAGCGGACATGGAAATCACCTTTTTTCATTTCCTTCATATTTCCATTAAAAATATTTATATTTTACTTGCAGGTGCAAGTATGGTGTTTAACACAATCACTGCTGACCTAATTACCTCATTTAAATAACATGTTAATTACATCTAATGGCCAACTACTCCAAACGCCCCAGTCGCGGTGTTAGCACCAAATGAGTTAATTTGTCGTTGACAACCACCTTTGGTGCGGTCTGAAAACTATTTACAAAACTTTTGCTGAGATCTGGGAGGTTACCTTTATTACCTACCTTATTATTATGGCGTTAATAATAATGTTAAAAGTGCTCAGAAGAGCTGATAACAGTGGCGCACCCAGGATTTATTATTGGGGGGGGGCCAAGTAGGATTTCAAAATTTTATTTACAGAACAAAATCTCAAGTTTTCTTTTCTTTTTACAAAGCTCTTGAATTACTTCGGCCGTTGTGGTTACTTCAATACATTGGACGCTAAAGACGCGCCCAGCGCGTAACAATTAAGGTTGTCATTCGATATAATTAGCATGTTATTTAAATGTGGTAATTAAAAAGTAATTATCTTGTCAGCAGTCAATGTGTTTTAATCTCGCTGTGTATATAAAGTAAGGCCAGTCCATTTAATCTTGACTATGTCATGGTATGTCACCTTATGTATGTCACCATGTACACCTTATATAATGTTTGTTTTATGTATATTTTATGTATATCACGGTCATAAAATTCGCACAGCTCACGAAATTCTTGCAATGCACTTTCGGTTGGAGCAATTTTTCCGTTTGGTAGAAGAGTTATAAACTGCTTCAGTACTTCGCGATGTCGTATGAAACGTTCATTGAGCTGATTTTATATTTGGTCAATAAATGGAACAAAGATAGTTCTTCTGAAATACTCTTCTACTGAATCAGCTGGAACATTACATCTCAATGTTTGCTTCGATGTAGTTCGCCGCTTTTTTATTTCAACATTAAAATTATTGGATTTTGCACACGCTTCGTCGCAATTGCCAAATTCAAACTGTGTGATGCACAATGAACATATAAAACTTGTGAATATATAGCGGATATATGAGATTGGACACCATTAAACTTCCCGCTCATTGGTATGGCACCGTCGTAACCTTATCCATGTAAATATGACAAATCGATTCCATAATTAAGGAAACTTTCCAATATTTTGTCAGATAAGCTTTCTCCTGTGGTGCTTTTTACAGGAATAAATTGTTCACAAATTTGGTTGTTATTTTCATCTTCTATGTATCTAATACACAAAGAAAATTGTTGCGTTGTCGAAATGTCACAAGTTTCGTCGGTAAGGATTGAAAAACATTTTTATTAAATTGTAGGCATAGTGGCGGTAACTGTTGAGCGTGTCATCAGCGACTGGCGGATTGGAAGTGACTAACAGCGACCATGCTGGACATGTGCGCCTAGCATGCTAAACCATTACTCAAATAATATTGGCTGTGCTACCCGCTTGGTCTAGAGCAGTGGTTCTTAACCTATTCGAAGTCACGGTGCACTTTTGATCATAAGAAAAAAAGCGGTGCACCAAAATCAAACGGTCAGAAAACAAAGAAAAATATTCGGACATAACTTTTATTACAGATTACATAACAGTCAAAAAAAATATTAAAGAAAATATATATACATATATGGAAAAACTGTAACTAAAATTACCCTTAACAAAATGGAATTTATTGATGTGAAAGTCAATAAAATTAATGTGATACATGAGCTTGTCGGATTTTCCAGATTTCAGAATGTTTAGGCCTTCAATTCTTCATCTAAAATTATAAGACTTTCTCGTTTTTTAGTTCTTATAGGTATTAGTTATTGTTGAGAAACCGAGCACAAATATGATGTTGAAAACTAAAGCAAGATTTTCAGTGCCCTCATGTAGAGTCCTGGATATTCAAATCCAAAGTTCCTCCATAGTTATTTCAGAAAAATTATTTAGTACGATCCGTTGACAAGGTGACCAATTCTTCATCTTCTCTTGGTACGACAATTCAAAACTCGATGTATCAATCGTAGCAAATGGATTTCGTATTCAGTCATAATTTTCTATATTCAAGGAAGGAAAATAATATGCAATCTTTTCTTTCAATAAACTGAAATGTTTTGTTATAGTGGGAATAATTCCCTCGGCAATGTTTTCGTTCAGTGAAGGAAACATATCTAGTTTATTTTTCCATATTATTTGATTTTTCCAAAAAGTTATTTTTTTCGAAATTCAATTTGTCAGTAGATTTCAAAAAAAATCGTCTTTTCCTTGAATGCTTGTGTTAATGTTATTTAAGTAGGTACTTAATTACAAGTACATTCTACCATAATAATATTTGCGATGCCGTGTACTAACTTAAGCTGCGCGTTGACAACCAGAGCTGCAGCATATGCAAATTAACCTTCCATCAACAGTGAACCGGATTACCAGCATCAACACTCAAAAAAATTACCTCCAGCACCCGATCAAAATGGAAGTGCGGTAGCTGCAGCCAGTAGCGCACCCAGGGGGGGGGGGCAGGGGGCCTTGGCCCCCCCAAAATATGAAAATCATCAGAATGATTTTACACATTGAAATCGAAAGCCAATAAACTATACCTTGGGCTTAGACAAACAACATGGCAAAAATGATTTGTAATTCTCCAGCACCCTTTTTAGTAAAATTTCGAAACACTGATGTCAGGTTTTTTTAGAAACCCGTTCCCTAATGAAATTCTCGGTGTCCACCCGAATTCTGGAGTGATATAGGTGATGGCTGGGGAGGGTTGACAAGGCTCTAGCCTGGGGGCCCGGGCTGTGGGGGGCCGGCGTGTCGGGTTGACCAGATAAGTGAGATAAACACACATAAATTATCTTTAATAGTAAAAAAAAGTCGCCTGCGGCGCTATTACACTTCATGACTATGAACATTTTAAATTATATAATTCTTGAATATATTTTCAGATTATTATGTGTCGATTATTAAAGTAGATGTATTGAAAATCGCTAATAATTCACTGTATGAGTACCCTCAATTTGAACTAAAACACAATTGAAAAACGTTAATGTAGTGTTTCACACTGTCTTTAATCTAAGCGGTGGATAGGGGGCCCGTCAAATACCCTAGCCGAGTGGTCGGCAAACTCATTAGTCAGTATAGCCAAATATCAACAGTACAACGATTGAGACTTCTTTTGAGAGCCAAATTTGTTAAACTGAAATTATATGCGTAGGTAGTAAGTAGGTACACTGCTAATATACTAAATAAACTTTAGTTAAAGTTTTAAGTCCTAATTAAAATTATAGGTAGGTACACTGAATAAAACTGAATATCATACGTAATAATGATCTTATTTATTAATAAAAATTAAATTGTAAGTCAGGTATCCATAAAATTGAATCATGACAATGACTGACAAACTCAATGTGAATAATGGCCTTGCATCTCCTTGTAAAGTTTGGGCAAGTCAGGTTCGTATGTTGTTGATTTAATTTTAAGCACGATTCCAGGTTCTCATAAATAAATCGATTTCTCAATTTACTCTTGATTTCCTCTCTTGGAAATCTTTTTACTAACCACAAAACTTGCAATATTAACATTGTTGAAAGATTTTATTCAGTAGCTAATTAAATACAGAACTTTATTTTTCTTGACTCTTCTCCTCAGCTGCTTTCTTCCTTGCATCATCGACAGAATATAGCGCAAAATTACGAGTTTTTAGTTGTAGTATCTCTCTAAATTGGAATGCGCTAATTTTTCCCGACACATAAATAAAGGTCGGTAAGCCATTTAAGTCTCGGTCTATTCAACATTACATTTACGGTTATCCTCTTCCATTTTCTTTGCTTCTTCTTTGTAGCCATGTCAAATATGGCAGAGAGCATCTGTGGCAGAGCCGCACTCAAGGGGCCAAGGAGCTGCAGTTTACCGACCACTGCCCTAGCCTGAGGGCCCGTTTCAGGATGTGGGGGCCATGGTGTAGGTACACCGAGTGCAATAGACAAAATACCGATAAACGAGATATTAGGCTGTGTTATATTGAGTAGGTTGTTGTGACACCCCCGTATGGTCCCCATTTGGGGATGTCTTTGTGTATCTGTAGACGCCCGAATCGGTATCAAAGCCAACAAATAATAAAGCGCTGATTACGAAAATTAAATAATAATAACAGAGCCGAGCCGGCAATGCCTTAGAGTAGATTATAATATGTTGAATGGCAACAATGCCATAATATAACCGTTGACGATTTGCAACGTCGCCTTCTTTCGCCAACGGCTCTCGTTGAAAAAAATCACAAGATGGCGCGGAGATCGCGACAAGCAGCAAAACCGCGAGCACGCCGATTTCGTAGAGATAAAATAAAATATTCAAAATGTAACCATATAGTATAATATTAACGTAAATAAACTCGTCGTCTTCCATCATAATTCCGATGTGTCAATTATCCACCTCCAAATCCCGAACCCAGACGATAAAAAAAGAAAACAAAACACAAAGTGACAGTTGAGAAATTTTCTCATACCAAAATGGAGGGAAGTGATAAGTGGCGCCCAACGTGGGGCTACGCTTCTTGATTTTGATCGTCTGGAATCAAGAAGCAGGTGAAATTTCTTTCACCCGGACACACACCCTGAGATCCAAACACCGGAATAGGAAACGGCGAGGAAGAAACATCCAGAGGCTTGCCTCTGGTGGCGCTCAACAAACTATAATAAAAAAGCAGTAGAAAGAGGATGCTGCCAAAGCCAAGCCAGTGAAGAAAAGAGCAGAAACACCCGGATTGCGAAGTCATGGCTCCCGATGTACTCCCGACCAACTGCATCCGCCAGCGAACTTGGCCCACGGACGAGTGTATCGGGCAAGACCCTGGCTCCAACGAGGGAAAACGGCGTCAAATGCCCTGCATCATCAGCCGCTTGAGCCCTCTTCGTCAACAGCAGCGTGTCTGTGAGCCTTGCAAGCAGCCCTGGCCCAGATGCACCATGATGAAAAGAGCTACAAAGCGGCCTTCTTCAGCTGAGCAAAGCAGCCTCCATCAGCGGATAGCAGCCAAGCAGCATCCTCAGCCATTAGCATCATAGATTAGTTAGTTTTAAGTGTTTTGTGTTTGGAAGCGATGTATAATAAGTTATTTCAGTGCTCGAAGTGAAAAATTTTACAACCCGGAGCGGTTGTATGAAGCAGAATGGCGTTCCGGTCCATTTCGGGCCCTGATATATTTTTAAAATTATTTTTATAAACTTTAAAGCCATTTAAGTATTAAATTAAGTTTTCTGCATATTATATTAGTATAATATCAGTGTAGTGCGTGTAATTCGATAGCCGCGGCAGGGCAAGCGAGCAAAAAAGGGGGTCGAGTAATGCGCCGGTATGCATTTTCGTGAGGGATCGACTGATTTTCGGACGGTCGCTGTTGGGAAGGCTGGGTGCGACGTCCTCTCTCAGCATCCGCCCGTACGGTAGACATGGGGAGCCGCGAACCACTACGCCCACAAAGCGGCGTAGTGCTGCATCCGAAACTCTCCGGTTGCCGACGGTCCGGGGGTGTTGAGAGGGCTGGGCGCGACGCCCTCCTCTCTCAGCAGCTTTACGGTAGGCCCGGGAACCGCGAACCACTATGCTACAGTGCTGCATCCGAGTCTCTCCGGCCGCCGACGTACCGGGAGGGCTTCGATCCTTCAACGTCTAGAGACGCAACCACCCCTTACCAAGCCGCCGCACTGTCCAGTTACACGCGCTATCGTAATCAGCCTTTAGTTGGCCTGGCCCCCATTCGGGCCTTTCCGGAGAGGTGCGCTTGTGACACCCCCGTATGGTCCCCATTTGGGGATGTCTTTGTGTATCTGGAGACGCCCGAATCGGTATCAAAGCCAACAAATAATAAAGCGCTGATTACGAAAATTAAATAATAATAACAGAGCCGAGCCGGCAATGCCTTAGAGTAGATTATAATATGTTGAATGGCAACAATGCCATAATATAACCGTTGACGATTTGCAACGTCGCCTTCTTTCGCCAACGGCTCTCGTTGAAAAAAATCACAAGATGGCGCGGAGATCGCGACAAGCAGCAAAACCGCGAGCACGCCGATTTCGTAGAGATAAAATAAAATATTCAAAATGTAACCATATAGTATAATATTAACGTAAATAAACTCGTCGTCTTC
The DNA here is from genome assembly GCF_057557595.1 of Rhyacophila brunnea. Lineage (NCBI taxonomy): Eukaryota > Metazoa > Arthropoda > Insecta > Trichoptera > Rhyacophilidae > Rhyacophila > Rhyacophila brunnea. The sequence goes on along the minus strand of NW_028232871.1, from coordinate 36,802,238 downwards.
CATCATAATTCCGGTGTGTCAATTATCCACCTCCAAATCAAGAACCCAGACGATAAAAAAAGAAAACAAAACACAAAGTGACAGTTGAGAAATTTTCTCATACCAAAATGGAGGGAAGTGATATTGTGTATAATTTAAAAGCAATAATACTTTTTATGTCCATTTTCAATTAATATGTTGAAACCTCAATATTAAAAAACCAAAAATCTGCGATAAACATTCGGCGAAAAGAACGACTACACACACTACGGTGGTGGTGTAAATCAAAAAAACATTTTTTTCGGTGGAATTCGGCATAAATATTGTAGCTCTCTAGACCAGTGTTCCCCAAACTTTCGACATCTGTGTACCCCTTCTATAATTTTCGTAACACTGAGTTTTCCTCGTGAAAAGAAAAATGCATATACGTACTTTGATAACAATCAAAATATATTCCTTTTGTAGTACATAAACAAAATAATGATAAACGAAAAATAAAATTCATTCATAATAAAATATAAATAAAAGTTATATTATAAAAAATAACATTCATTATAAACCATGAGAAGGATGAAATTATTTATGTTGAAACGACAGATCATCATAATTTGGTTCCCTGGTTATTAATTTTAATCTGAGATGCGGTTCCACACCCAAAGGCTGTTCCTTTTTTTGACTTAATGTCTACAAATGCTGAAAAAGCATCTTCACATAGATAAAAGCAATGTATTTCAGGAATTTCTCTATTGAAACTGGATACACATGTTGCATTTGCAACCTAAATGATGTTTAAGTACACTCCTTATATTTATTTTGCATGGTCGCTGTTCACTTCCAATCCGCCAGTCGCTGATGACACGCTCAACGGTTACCGCCACTATGCCTCCAATTAAAAAAAAAAACTAGGAGAAACTGTACAAATATATCGCCGTGTATTGTGAAATTATGCAAAAATATTTATATGAAGAAGGAAAAGAGCCTATGGGACTAATTTCCATTCTCCTCCTTCGCCCCCCCCCCAATAATAAATCCTGGGTGCGCCACTGGCTGCAGCGATACCACTAATACCCCTGCTAAATCTGTCGTCGGTTCACAGCATTTACATGATAATCCCAGTTTAACTGACATATTTAATGTGGTTAAGGGCATTCTAATTGACGTTTTGGAAATTAAAGATCTGAAAAAAGAAATCTTAGACATAAAAAAATACTTAAATTTTATGGACGAAAAACTTTTGTCCATCGACAGGAGTTTAAAGAATTTGAAAAAAAATTTAGAAACCCAGTTAGAAACGGTCAAAATAAAGTTAAATGACCTTCAAGAAGAAAACAACAAAAATGCTCAATGGGATCGTCTCCTTAATGTAGAAATAATTGGAATTCCAGAAAGAAAGAAGAAAATCGGAGTAGCTATTCCTCCCAACGATGTCGATTATGTGTCAAGAATAAAGCAATTCACGCCCGTTCCGAATAGACCTAATCCCATTATATTAAGGTTATGTCGTAGGGATATAAAAGCTGCAATTATATCGAGAGCGCGAAAATCTAAATCCGGCGGAAGAATGTTACATTCTGCCGATATCGGCATCCCAGGATCATCGCCCCCAGTGTACATTAACGAACATCTGACTAAACAAAATAAAATACTGCTGAAACTCACTAAAACTAAGGCAAAAGATTTGGGGTTTACTTATACCTGGGTCAGAAATGGTCGAATTTTCACAAGGAAAAACGATACCTTCCCTGCTATTTGTATCGCAAAAGAGGAATATTTATGGAAAATGAAATAAACTATACAATGAAACTCACCTTCGTGAGCACTTCACTTTTTATTAATTTTGAGATACCGAGGAATATCATATTTTGTGTAATTAACATTATTGGCGCAACGATATATTTTTACTTAAGTATGTATTACTTAAGTAATCTCAGATTCTGATATCCAAATTTATTATCAAAACGTACGTGGAGTCCGCACGAAGACGCATGACTTTTTAAATAGTGCCCTTAACTGCGACTATGATATAATTTGTCTTACTGAAACTTGGCTTTTGGACGAAATTAGGGATCACGAACTAATTGACTTTAGGTATAACGTTTTTCGCCGAGATCGCGATTATAAATCAGTTGGGAAAAAATGGGTGGTGGTGTATTAATCGCAGTGAAATTGGAATTCAGTGCATCCCTTCGGCCTCAATGGAATAGTAGTGCTGAGGATCTTTGGGTTACCTTGAAGACTGAAAATCTCACTAAAATTATAAATTTATGTTGTTCCTACCATCCACGCGGAACCGATTTTAATAAAATCAATCTGAGCGCGCACTTGGAAAAAAGCTCTACCATATACCATGCTCATACTGATGAAGTTTTTATTATGGTAGGAGATTAGAATCTTCCAAATTTAGACTGGACATCATCTGATGACGTCAATTATCTTCACCCTGATTACAATAATGATCCGTTTTGTACCAGTTTAACTGATTTTTTATCCTTGACGAACATGCATCAATTTAACTCTAAATGTAATATTAATAATCGTATTCTTGATCTTGTAATTTCTGACATTAGTAACTGCTTGGTTACCTCGTGTATTACACCCCTTACTCTAGAAGATGCACATCATAAATCCCTTATTATTAGTTTTAGTATAACCAAAAAGAAAACGTTACAAGCGGCTGTTCGTGAGACATATTTATTTAAAAATTGCGATTATACTGAACTCAAAAAGGATCTCTCCGCAGTATTTTGGGCAACTATTATGTTACCAAACATGAATATGGAAGATGCCTCGGCTTGTTTGTATGCTAAACTTTGGGAGTTAATTGATACTAACGTACCGAAAAAATGCATAACTTAATTAATTAACCCTTAATAAAAGTTATAAATGAAAAACTAAAATATCATACAAAATGGAGAAAGTACAATAGCCTCATAGACTATGATACATTTGTCATTTTAAGAAAAAGGCAAAAACGCCTTGCTAAAAAATGTTATGAAGACTTCATTTTTCGGGCAGAAAAATCCATTAAGCGAAACTCAAAATGTTTTTGGCATTCGTTAAATCCAAATCCAATGGGTCCAATATTCCCGGTGAAATGCTCCTTGATGAAAAAATTGTTTCAGATGGCAAATCTAGATGTAATGTATTCAATGACTATTTTAAATCTGTATTTATTCCGTCATCCTTACAAACACCTGTTTTGCAAGATGTTAGCACTATGATAATTAGTTAATTAATATTCACTCCGTCATCAGTTCTTTCATAAATTAAAAACATAGACATAAAGGCGCAGGTTCTGATCGTATTCCTCCCATTTTGATTGCTTCTTGTGGAGAAGAATTGGCCTCCCTATTATCAATTTTATTTAACATTTCTGTTAAAAGCGGATGTTTTCCTAATGTATGGAAGAGAGCATTAATTATTCCAATATTTAAAAGTGGGGACAAAAGCGTTATTACTAATTACAGGCCGATATCCAAACTTCCTATTTTCGGAAAATTGTTAGAAAAGATCATTTCCGACCATATTTTTGCAGCTCTACATAACTTCATCACACCAAATCAACATGGTTTTTTCAGGAGACGCTCCGTAGAAACTAACCTACTCGAGTTCACTGATTTCATACTTAATTCTATGGGCAGTAAAACACAAGTGGACGCTATATACACGGACTTTTCTAAAGCTTTCGATAAAATCAATCACTGCATTTTACCACTTACCATTTCGACCACTGCAACTTTTATGGTACCATCTTTGGAAAGTCGACGTTCTATATCTGATCAATATTTTCTTTTTAAAATTATCAATGGTTTTGTTGACTCGCCAAACCTACTCGAAAGGGTGGGTTTCCATTGTCCATCAAGATTTACGCGAAACCAAACTTTGTACCATATCAGTCGTAGCGGTTCTAATTATGCACAAAACTCTTTTATTCGGCGCTCTTGTTTAAATTATAATATGTATTTCTCCACTGTTGATCCTTTTAATAATTCACCTGTTTCATTTAAACGCGCTATCTCCAAAATTTTGTATAAATAGATATATGTATATACTTATATATATTATATATATATATTTTTTGTATATAATTTAATTATTCATTATTCTTCCTCATTTTTCTCGTGTAATTTCTTTATATTTTTGTTATTCTTACTCTCTATCTTGTTAGGCTTAACTATATTATAATGTATACATGGAAAGTTTGCTATTTGCAATAATTCATTATTATATTTAAAATTTTTGTAATCAATATGTAACTGTTTGTTTCCTTAATAAAAAAATTAAAAAAGGTATCTGCTAAATATGCCATTTTAGCACACCAATCATCATCATTCTGAAGACGTTTTACAAAATCATCCATACTTTGTTATCCATCCTTAATTTTGGAAAAAGTTTAACAATTCATCCTTAAGTTCTATGAATTGGCATAAAATTTCACCCCTAGATAACCATCTCACTTCAGTGTGAAAAAGCAAACATTTGTACTTAGCTTCCACAGAAATGCAAAGTTTTTTAAAAATGCCTGTTTTTAAAGGTCTGGATTTGATGAAATTGACCATATTTACAACTCGGTCTAGTACAGGTTTTAGTGCTGCGGTAATGTTTTCAAAACTATAGATTCCCTGTGTAAAAAAAATAGTGCGTAGATATAATATTAGGGTTTCTTGCCTTTGCGAGGGAAAAAAATCCTTTAAATGAGCCAGCCTACCATGACGGAGCACCATCCATACAAATTCCTCCATGATATTTTAAATTGTTCTAAATATGAAGAAATATAATCAAAAACATCTTGTCATGTCGTACGCTCGGTGAGTTCTTTGCAGCATAGATATTGATTCACTATTTTGTTTTCATTTATGAAACGAAAACCTGTGAGGCCAACGGAAAATGCGTGCGATCGAATCGGCAACATCGAAATCACATTAGATCTTTCATCGGCTTTCATAATTTCACGAAGGACTTTTTCGGTTTTCACTATTTCGCGGATTTTTTTGCTTTTATCATTATTTTCGCAGTGCACTTGCAACAAGCCAGCGGTGCACCGATTAAGAACCACTGGTCTAGAGCTACAATATTTATGCCGAATTCCACCGACAAAAATGTTTTTTTTAATTTACACCACCACCGACTGTAGTGGGTATGGCCCCCGCATCATGAATCGGGCCCTTAGGCTAGGATGTTTGGCGGGCCCATTTACCTATCACCAGGGTTAAGGGCAATGTGATGTTCTACACTAGTGTTCCCAAATGGTATTCCGTGGATTTATCTATATTTTTAAATAATCCCCTTGAATTATTGATTTGTCGGACCTCATATCATATTATCGATCGTTATCATACTATGAACCACTGGTCACGACCCCCTATTGTGGTAGCCAAGTAGCATTCAACCCTTCGATTTTGGATAAAATAACCATTTTTATTTTTCTAGAAACACTAAAAATAATTGTAATATAAAATGATACACGTGAATTATCATGTAGTCACGTATATTATATTTTCATCTTACTACATATTATATTTTGTTAATTTTGATGAAGTAGTATAGCGCCACATGCGATTTTTTTTATAATATAACAAATTTCTGGTATGTTTATCTCACAATTGGACGAGCCGCCACGCCGGACCCTCTTAAGCCCGGCCCCCCAGGCTGTAGTCCTGTCAGCCCATGGTGGCCATGTCAGCCATGGGCCATGGTGGTGGGTGTAGTCGTTCTTTTCGCCGATTTTTTATCGTCGATTTTGGATTTTTTAATAGTGAAGTTCCAAAATATTAATTGAAAATGGCAAAAAAGTATTATTGCAATTAACTTATACATAAACCTACCCAACAGAACACAGCCTAATTTTTCGTTTATCGGACTTTTGTCTATTGCACTTGGTTTACACCACTACGGAATTTGGGTGGACACCGAGAATTTTTTGACATTTCCATTAGAGATTGGGTTTCTAAAAAACCCGACATTAGTGTTTCGAAATTTTTGTGTTAGAGGGTGCTGGTGAATTTGAAATCATTTTTGTGCCGTGTTTTTATTTGTCTCTATTGGCTTTCAATTTCAATGTTTTTGGGGGGTGCCAGGGCCCCTTGCCCTCCCCCCTGGGTGCGCCACTGGCTGATAATATGTCAATCCTTGATGAAAATAAACAGTAAAAGCGTAATTATAAAATAATATGAATGGATGGTTCATAAATTGTGTTTTAATTAATTTAAGTTATATATATATTATAAAATTAGATTTATAATGTTCAAGTATTCACCAACTGGTTAGTACGCGTATGAAAATTTCTTAACCTATTAGCCACAAATAAAATATCTATGAATTTTGACAGTAATTTTTAGGAATTTCTTGTCTATAGCTATTTCTGTCAATTGAGTAATGGCGATTTTTTTTGCTTGAAGAACCGGCAACGAAAATTGACGCTGACTAGGACATAAACAATATCTTGGCCTTCCATCATTTCTGCTGTGCGGTGGAGAATACTCTTCAATTCATAATAATTTAGTTTTCGAATGTAGACGTCATTCCCATAGGTGAGATCAGTACCTTGTTACTATCTAACCTCACTTTTTATGTGAACACTTATTGTATTATTTTCACTACAAACAAGGTGTTCTGAGTGTTGTTGAGGTTACATGATTGCTTCAATTCATTGACAGTCGTTTAAATAATTACCATTTACCCAGATAATAGCATAGTGACAATACCACAAAATCAGATGTCTCCGTTTGTCATTTTGATAATAAACATTTTTCATATAATATCATACCACAATCCACGTACTGTCACATATTTTGTCTAAAAATTATTATATGAATAAGTATATTACTTGAGTTATGTTTACGTTAGCTTATTTTATAGTATTAGCCGAACATCAAAACAAATTGCACCTTTGCAGGGCTTTGACAGTAAGTTAGTGATACATTTATTTTCTTCTAAGATATGGGCTTGGAGTTTGACCCGGCAATCTTTGCTTTTGAGACTTGACAATATGATGATTATTTAATTATATTAATATCGTTTAGAATTGTACAGGAATTAAGCCTAATCTAATGGAACCAGGGGCTTACTGCTCTGAGTTTGCACCGATACACTGAAGCTAGCAATTAGACTTTAAAATATCGGTGGTCTCAAACGTGGAATTTGGTTGTTGATTGCTAACCTTTGCAGATGTGTCCGCATTTGAAAGATGAAGGATGTTATGTAATATTGATAAAAATAATATAAGTATAGGTATACTAGCATAAATCGTCAGTTGTTCTAATTTAGAACTAAGCTCATTTCAATACTGAATGTTTGCATGTGGTGTCCTCACTCAACGGACAACTTATACTGGTGGATCTATATACATACGTAGTTAGTGACATATCCTCAGGGTCTTTTTCGGGGTTTTTGCTCAGTCGGCGACCCGAGGTGTCAAAGATTTTATTATATCTTTTTATTGATTTTTATATATTTTTTTTAAACTCGGGACTGTAATGTGATAAAGGGACACGGGGAAAACAACACAAATTTATTTTTAGCTTCACTTTTATTGTTTATTTTTTCACACGAGCTTTTTACTATGTATCAACTTCCGACAGTCAGTCTTTAGCGGTTGCACCTTGGACGCTAACTGACTGCGACAGGGTTCACAATACCCAGTCAAGCTAAAAATATATATCGGAAGCGCGATGGGGTTCTCTTTATTTTATAACGCGACAACATAATAATTTTACAATGGATGGTGTTGCCATTTTAATATTATTGCGTGTTTAGAATTTAGATTTTACTATTATAAACGATTCTACTGAATTTAAATTACATTCACCCATCGCGCTGTTCTATTTACGTTACATTAATTAAACATTTATTTAAAACTTAACTAGAATATATTGACGGGTTATCAAGGAGCTTGTTTGCATGTTTTGTTAAGCCGACGATTTTTGAGATTAGGTAACATGTTTCAGCCTTTTCTGAAGTTACAGTGTAGGCACTAGCAATAGGCTAATGTGAGAGTGTATCATTAGTATGTACTTAATTCACATATTATAATAATGATCAAGAACGATTTTGCTGGCTTAGGCTTAGGTCGACATCAATTGATAATTTTCATATTATTTGAAGTTAAGTGTTAATACTATAACTTCATTATTTCCATACTATAATTAGGTGTGAAGTTCTATTATTTTGTAATAGAGTAAAATTTTGCGAGCTGAATAAAACCATCGACTTTGATTCAAAACAAAATTTCTGAAACTCACCTGCAAAATTTTTTGGCTGGAAAAGGTAAAAAAATGCCTTGGAATACTGAGATGGTAATACTGACAGGGCATGAGGCCCAATAACAGTAGTGTAGTACTTATTAGTGAAATAGTAAAATAATCACACTAATACCCGGGCGTTGAAAAAATCACATGGATGTATTGTGACCTCACCGGGGATGGAACCTGTAGCCCCCGAATGAAAAGCCAGTGCGTCACTCATTGGACTTCAATATCCAATATACAATATCCATCTCAGCCTGTCATGATTGTATGTCAAATAATTACAGAATTTATATTATTATTGCATTCAGCGTGTCTTGCTATTGTGATGGGTGGCAGTTTAATGGTATGTACTAATTTTGACCTTCGCACCAAAACAGTTACAACAGTGAGGCAGATATTTTTGAATGGCTTAGGATTCCTGGCTTTCCCTATGACCGAAAGCATTAGTTTGTGCGTCCCGGTTGCATTGGAGCACGGTATAATTGTGATGCGGTCCTTGGGCACTTTCCTCCCTGGTACATTACTTTCTTCGCGATGAACATATGTTTTACGAAGGAGAAGTTTACAAAATAAACCAGTCTCATCTGCGTTGTATACTTGTACGCGGCGGACTACTGAATTTGACAATGGAATACCGGTGAATTATAGAGCATGATTTTGTACTTGCAACTAGTAAAAATAACGGCGAATTATAGTAGTTGTCGGATAATCGAGCGTTGGATTACTGAGAGTGTACTGTACATCCATTAAAATACAGTTAAAAAATGCATCGTACAACAAAATATTTTTATTAATTAATATCGTTGTTGTAAAATGCGCTGCAGGCAACTTTTTTTTACTATTAGAGCAAATTTGTGATCTATGTTTATCTCACTTATCTGGTCGACTCGTTACGCCGGGCCCTTCTTGAGCCCGAGCCACCAGGATAGAGCACTGCCAGCCCCCCCCTTGTGGGGGCCATGATAATGAGTGTAAATTACAGTGTATATACACGCTCATTTTCTATGGCCAGCGTTGTGCGCATGAAATTGTAGAGCTTGTGGCATACATCCGGTCAATGAAAACATGACAATATTTTGTTTTGGGCTAGAGAAGTCTGGTTTAAGCCTCGATATAAAAATTGCACTGTAGTGACTTTTTATTATAGTAGTAACTAGTACCGCCATATGCTTACTTATTAGCAAAATTAAGCCTATTTCAGTGGCATAAGCTAAGATGCATTTAACGCCACTTATGTGACTATGCATCTGGCTACAATTACTAGGTTATTTACAAAAATACAGTTTTGAAAAAATCTTAAAAACGTTTTTCGTCTCAATCCTTGCTTAGCAACTAAAAATTACATATTGTTATTTTTAATTATACGAATTGAAAATATAGTTTTTAAACTGCGTATTTGAAAACTCATGTTACACTAGATTTCTATATAAATTTGTCATCGCGTAATAAATCCTGTCAGTTGGACTCAAATATAAAATCAACACTTTACGCATAAAATAACGTACGAATGGTCTACCGGTTGTCGTGTTGGTAATGTTAAATATTTTGCTTCAGGAATAGACGGCCACTTAAATAATAGATTAATGTTGATAATATCTGCCAGCTTTCATAATGTTTATTTTCAGACCGAGTTAGACGACATAACTAGGTGTATATATTTTGTGTCGTCTTGACTATTCTCAAATTAGAAATGTCTCTCATTCAAGGCAATCTATATTTGTACGACTGCACGCTTTGACTGCATCTTTTGTAAATAACATCTCTGATTCGTTCCATTCATAAATATTTACTTGAGATAAATAGTAAAATAGCATACTGTAATTAGCTAATTATATACTTACTCAGTGGCTCATTTAGTGACATCCCCTTCGATAAAAAATGAACAATCTAATTTTAATTTTCCAAATAAATCCATGCATTCAAACAATTTTAATTATTTATTTGATTGATATTTATAGGTGCATTCGTATAATATAGCAGTGGCGAAGGGTGGAGGTAGGCTGTTAAAATTCGACATAAATAGTGCACACTAAACTTTTTAATGCCTACGGTGGCTTAAGCGTTGGACTATCATGCCGTGGGTCCCAGGTTCGAATCCTGGCTCTGGCAAGTACACATATTGTTTTTCAATTTGTGTGTGAGTCAGGGTATGGACCTAACAGGTTGAGCAAATGGCTGACATCCATTTCTCGTAAAAACAAAATCTGTTAATACAAACCTCTACTCTGTGGAGGCCCATATTATCCTATTAGGATCGGACATGGTCGGAAAAAAAAAAACTTTGTCAATCGCACTTATTTGTTTTCATTGAACTAAGAATGCAATTTGCAGATGGGTAATATTATTCGATCTATAAAATATCCTAAGTTATGTATGATTTAATTGCATAATTTTAGATATTTTATAGATTGACGAGTATTTTTTGACTATTATGGCTCGGTTTTCGCAGGTTTTAATTGAATTTTAAAAATTAACCAATACCATCTGTAAATTGTAGTCTTAGTTCAATAAAAACAAATACGTATGACTAACAAAGTTTAATGTGCACTATTTATGACGGATCTTAATAGCCTACCTCCACCCTTCGCTATTGGTATATACGTACCTACCTAAATACCGACATGTTAAATAAAAAGAAATCAATATTAAAGATACAAATTGACATAGGGCGCGCATTTTTTTGATTTGTTCACTGTTCATACCTACCTACTTAATTAACTTTTTTTTACTTATAATCGAGATCTATGAGAACCCCTACTTTTATGCAGTGAACAGAAATACTTATTTTCCACTCCGTTTGTAAGAAATATGCATCTTTTTTCAAATTTCAATATAATTTAATTAATCTTAGTTATTATTTTAATTTTAGCGGCAGGTTTTAACTCGTCGGAGGCTCCCTTTTAAATTTTGTCATGAATCCATCTCTGCGCCTAGCGGCTCTGCTTATGCGCCATTTGTGATTTAACACAAATTGGGATAAAGTGTAATTATAATGAAGCAGTGATTACTATGCTTAGAATACACCATAGTATTGTTAAATTTTAAATAACTAAATAGATAATAATATAATTATTATAGATTACATCACCATATTTGATCTTAAGATGATCATGTGTACCTCCGCAGAGTGTAAGTTGTATTAACAGATCTTCGTTTTTCCCAGAAATTGATGTTAGCCACTTGCGCTCAACCTATTAGGTTCATACTCTGGTTCCAAACACATCGAAAGACAACATGTGAATTTGCCAGACCCGAGATACGAACTCGGAATCCGCGATATTTTAGAGTGACACTTTACTGCTCGGTCGTCGTGGGCGCAATATTGATATATAACCAATAATAAAACTAAAAAAATGTCTTGGATTCAGAAAATATGTACAAATAAATAAATACCAAATAGCTGTATGTTTCATATAATTTTTTTTTCGACCATGTCCGATCCTGATAGGATCATATGGGCCTCCACAGAGTGGAGGTTTGTATTGACAGATTTTGTTTTTTACGAGAAATGGATGTCAGCCACTTGCTCAACCTATTAGGTCCATACCCTGACACACACAAATTGAAAAAACAATATGTGTACTTGCCAGACCCAGGATTCGAACCTGGGACCCACGGCTTTATAGTCCAACGCTTATGCCGCGCGGCCTCCGTGGGCGTTATAAATAGGGTTTAAAAAAATTTAATATGGTAAATCATCATTTCCATTGCGTAGCAAATAGATAGTGAGTTCCATTCACTCAGTCTCTACTCAGTGGCAGTAAGAAAGACCAACAAAGGGAAAATGTTATCAATGTCCATGTGTTGGTTCAAAATACTTGTTCATAAAAAGAACAATGAATTTTACTCAAAATGAGATTTGAATCCTAGATCCGTTGATCGTAAATATACTGTACCAACATCTAGTTAGGCTCATCATGGAGCAGGGGTTAACATGTGTGCTATTCGATTTGTGGATTGCGGGTTCGAATCCTGAATCCACTCAAATTCATAAATTGTCAATGCTTGATGTCTCATGAGAGTTGGCAAAGGGTCAAATGTGGCACTTTGCTAAAAAGGTTGAAAAGCACTGGCTTGGTGCTCACAAAAATAATAAAAGACCTTTAGCCAAATCATAAACTGTAATACATCGAAATGTTATTCATATCAAGCATTGGCGGCCTTAGGCCCGAAAAACTGGTAGGTCAATTTTGAATATATTATTTCAATTTGCCTTTTCGTTGTATACTTAAAAAACGTATTGCAAATTGACTTTTTATACATTATATAATAAGTGCTAGAAATTGTTATAGGTACCTACTTACCCTTCAAAAAATGTCCATTTTTCATAACGCCAACCCATCGTTAACCGAAATTGCACACAACGCGTTATACTTTTTTGTAAATTAAGTCCACTTTTCTTTCTTTACTTTTTGAAAAATCATCAATCACACGATTATAAAAATTGTCTATTTTTCCCACATATTTTTTTTCAATACTGAGCATTGCAAGAGCGGCCAGTCTATCTTGGCCCATCGTATTGCGTAGAAAGGTTTTTATTCTTTTGAGAGTGGAAAAACATCTTTCACTTTCAACTGTTGTCATTGGTATGACGCAAATAAATTGGAGAACTTTGATCGACTCGGAAAATGTTTCAATGAAATTATTGCTGAGTAAAAAATGTAGAAGAGAAACTGCACTATTAGCGCCATGCAAATCATCTCGTTGATAAAACACCAATAATTCATTTTTTAACTTGGTTATGTTTATTTCTTCTAACTGTTTTACCAAATTTACTTGACTTGTGGGAAAATTATTTTTAAAATCAGCGTAATTTTCTTTATTGAACAAATCGGATATAATAAGATGATCGTTGGATGTGAATCGTGCTTCTATTTCCACTATAATTGTATCACAGACTTCAATTGCTACTGCGTTGCTATTGTCATCTATCCGTCTCTTTTTATGGTCACCCGTTGCACAGCTGGAATTCGGATTAGTGCTAGCTTCATTTCTGATTTCGGAAATATATTTTTTAAAATTATCGATGTATGTTTTTATCTTAATAGCGTCTAAGTTTCTTTTTTGCATTTGTTTAAATAAAATTTGACAATGAGGCATTATTTTGTGAAAAAAAGTCAACCAATAAATAAAAGTATTTTTTTCCAAATTATTTATTAAGTTTTGGGCTTGACTTAGGGTATTGGTGTCATTTTCTCTGTCCAGTATTGAATTTAAACACTGTAAAATGTCTTCTCGGTACAAAAAAACTGTCTCCACACATTTAGCATTGAAGCACCATCTAGTTGGAGCTGCTTTCGGTAGACGCACTTTGACGAATTCATCTAATATTTTCGTTCTTTTTGGTGATCTCGAAAAAAAGACAGAAAATGATTGGACGGTGGCAAAAAAAACTTTCAGACCAGTGGTTATGGTGGATGCTTTTTGCATAACTAAATTAAATTGGTGAGCATAACAGTGGATGTACTGTGCTAGTGGAAAAGTTTCGCGGACTCTCGTCTGAACTCCTCCAGTTTTCCCACTCATTATTGCCGCTCCGTCGTAGCTTTGCGCTATTAGCTGTCGAGGATGAATTTCCAAGATTCTCAGCTCTTTTAAAATTTCTTCTGTTAATCCTGTTGCCGTGCACACCTCTGGATTTACAAACTTCCAAAATCTTTCACATACTATATTGTCTTTTAAATATCTTACAACGAAAACCATTTGCGTTTTTGTAGAGCTGTCTGTCGTTTCGTCAACTTGAATAGCTACGTAATTAGATTTTTTTATGTCACATCTAATTTCTTCTTGAGTGACTTTTAATATTGAATCTAGCAATTCGTTTTGGATAGTCTTCGAAATTCCTTTGAATGAAGTTGACCTTTCTAAATGCTCCTTCATAACAATATCTATTTCCTGCATGAAATTTATTAATCCACGAAATATACCAGGATTATCAGACTCTTTAGACTCATCATGGCCTCGTAAGGCCAGCTCAAACGATCCGCAAAATTGAATACACTTTAAAATTTTTGTTAAAATTAAACGATTTTTATCGACAGTTTCATTGTGATCAACAATCGATCTGCGGTATGCACTATCTAACTGAATTCGGATGTCTGTTGTTCCTAATAAAACAAAACTCATAGAATTATTTATGTGTGCTGTTGACTTGCTATGCTTTTTTATTTTTTCTTTAAGATGTTTTAGATCACCAACACCAAATTCTGTCCATTGCTTTTCATTTTTGCAATCAAAAATTAAACAATGAAAACAAAAAAATAAATTCCTTTCATTGCAACCACATATCCATTCACAAAAATGATAGCTTTTCTTGTTGAAATATCTGTTAACATCTTTGCTTTTCTCTTTTGTTGTTTGAATTATTTTCATATCCGGCATGTACCTGCCTAATATCTTCGCTTGTAGACGTTTATCATAGTTAAATGTCTCATTCTTTATTTCGTTTAAAATATAATCCACTGAATTAGACATTTTGTGTCAGTTCAAACAAATAAACCGTCGTAAATTCCACAAAACTTCACGAAAATGTAATAAATCACTAAAAACCAAACTTTGTGTGTAAATTCGTATAATAACTACACCAAAAACTATTTAAATACGTTTAAAACAACCAAAAGACATTCGTTGAAACTTGTCAACTGTCAGAACAAAATACAGTATACAATAATTTTCGGCGTGGCAGTAGCATGGGACTCCATAATTCAGTCGACTTTATCATTCTGTTTCGCAAAATTAGCTGAAAATATTTTTTGTTTCACACTCGGACAATGGGCGAGAGACCTGTAATGCACGGATCTTTGGAACTCAAAGCGTCGAATATTGAATTTATCTTTCTCTGTCTAATGTATGAGAAATGAGAGAGAAAATTTTATAAAAATATTAATTTTGGGTCAAGAATTGAATTGTCCGGCAATTGGCGGGGAATTCTCGCCTATCGAGAATACAAAACAAAAACAAGCGTACGCCTTATAATTTCAAATCCACCGATTATTATTATATATGACATTGTAGATATTATTAATATTATTCTGTCGATTGTAAGGTATTTATTTTGGGAGGTCATTGACTAATTGACCTAAGGAGGGAGCCGCGCATGATATCAAGTATATTTTACAATTACAAAGTTTTCAGCGCTCAAAATGGAAAATTTTATCAACACCAGATTAGACCAGCAATTATACCGGAGCTACATTCCGGTCCACTTCGAGCCCTGAAGTTTTTTTAAACTGATATTTCAGAAGATGCAAAGAAATCATTTCTCAGTAATTTGTGTTTGTAATGATTTATTTTATTTTGCTTCATGTGACAGGTTCATATAACTTGTCATAAAAATTTGATTAGTTATTTGTTGCCTATGCCAAAGTATTTTTAAAACTAAATTGAACATTTATTATTTTAAAATTCTCTAATAGTTCTGAGTATTTGAAGACAGACGCAGCACAACGCTGAATGTGTCCACAGTCCGAATGATTAATAGTGAAATGTGCTCTCTGTTATTTTTTGCAGAGCGGCGAAAATTCATCTCGACGCCAGAAGCCGATTGGCCGAAGAAAAAAACATATTAAAATTTCATTGGACAACGCAAAACACTTCTGGCGGGGAGATAATTTAACACACTGGCCATCGGCTTTAAGGTCAGTTGTTAAATCCGCTCGGATCTAACAAGAATACTTTCATAATTTTCATTCAGAAACATTAAATTCAGTGTTATTGAATATCTATTAAGAATAAATAAAATTATTTCTCTAATTTATACATTATATAAAATTAAATGTGTCATTAATAATAATTAATTTATCATTTATAAATAACTTACGTGCATACAATGTCGTTTCCATCTAAATCCGAGAGACAAGTGTGTTGGGACGCGCGAGATAGATACTGGGAATGTTTAGAAAAAAATAATCTCAACCCCGAGACGCCGGGCACGACTTGCCAGGACCTACGCAAGGTTTACGAATCGTCGTGCCCCTCGCAATGGGTTAAGCACTTTGACAGAAAGTGGAATTATAATATTTTCAAAAAGAAAATCGAAACGGAAGGATACGAACCTGTCCCTGAAAAGTAATGCAAAATTAATCTAAATTTATTAAACAAAACCAAACTTGACTATACGACAAATAATATGAAATTATTTTATGGTAAATGTGACGCAGATGCCGTCATGAGATTTTATAACATTCTTTTTAGACCTAACCAAACCTACCCCAACCTAATATTACCTAATATAATCTTAGTTTGCGATAATGATGCATCAAAATGTATGAAAATTTCAAATTTTAAATTAACAATTATTTAATCGAAAAGCCTATGCACCGACAGAAAAAGGTATTTATTATAATTGTCTACATGGAATAAACTGTTTTCGTAAAAAAAAATTATAAAAGCTCATGACGGCATCTGCGGCACAATTACCTAACAAATAATTATTGTTAGTAAGGTAAGGTTTCTAGTGTGATTTTCTAAAAATGTATAAAAGCTAATATTTTTATAATATTCGAGTTGTTGATGTTTCAAAATTCTTTTCTTCTTTTGACCATGTCTCCATGTGGGCCTCCACAGACTGGAGGTTTGTATTAACAGATTTGTTTTTGTGAGAAATGGATGTTAGCCAACCTATTAGGTCCATATTCTGACTCAAACACAAATTGAAAAACAAATGTGTGTATTTTCCAGACCCAAGATTCGAACCTGGGACCCACGACGTTATAGGCCGACGCTTAAGCCGCTCGGCCATCGTGTTTTCAAAATAGATCTGTGTTAACGAAATTATAAAATTGTTATGGGATTTAAGGATCCATCTATGAAATGAAAGTGATAACCAAAAGCTTTTTTTTCATATCTACTAATCTTCAAAAATTATAAAATATTAAGAAACATTACATTATATATTTGAATATTTCTTCTTCTTGGTTGTACACTCATGGCTGAGGATCGTGACCACTTTTTAATTTTGCAATCCTTTGAGCCACCGATACTTTCCACCCTTCTCGATCTTCCGCTTCTCACAGGGCAGAATAAATGATGTCGTCAGTCATCTCTTTCACTTGATAACTCCAGCGCGCAGACGCTCTTCCTTAGCTTCGCCTTCCCTTGAGGCCACCCAAAACCACCAGTCTCTCCAGGTTGTCCGGTCCATGCTGGACAATATGTCCAAAAAACTGCAGAATTCGTCTCTCGACATATTGTCGAGAGCTGTTCCTTTATCTGCAGTCTCTGGATGATTGACCGATTCGCCCTGTGCTGCGTCCAAGAAATACGAAGCATTTGGCGCCAACACCACATCTCAAAAGCATCAATTGCCTTCAGGGTCCATGACTCGACTCCGTATAAAAATATAGAGAACACTAATGTTTGCACAAGTATCATTTTTTTAAATTTCTTTTTTGGAGAAATGTATACTTACAAAATTGGTTATCCAGAGAGTGGTTGGATTTTTCCTATCGCATCATGTCATTTATGTGCAGCTGTTGTATTGATGCTCTCATTAGACTGGTCAAAGGCTCTTTTGATATACAGCTCCTTTGTTAATTTTTATTGCTTCCGTTTTGTGGTTTAGCTGAGTTTGGTTTTGACTTAATTAATTCGATTGTTAGTAATCGCATTTATATTGATTTTTTTACAAATGTAAATATGTAGAAATCGATGAAATAAATATGTCTTAGAGAAATGTCAATTTATTTATAATAATTTCTTGTAAAATTCCTGCAATTTTTTAAATACATGTGTCATTAATTTGTGGGTGCAATTTTGGCCAATTGTCAAAATTTCATTCAAATTCTAAAAATATGATGTTGGTACCTGCTTACTTTTGTGCATACCAATTCGATCTGTATTGAAATTGTAAGTAGATGAGTAATATTTGCATTTTTTTCTTTGAGAAAGCCTCTTTTGTTTGTAGAAATATTGTCTCATACAACATTGCGATTATAATTACAAAATAATTTGGCAACTATATTTTATCTAATCGATTACTTCATATTATCTTTTCAATTCCACATCAGAAGTAGGACTATGGCAATTACCATTGTGTTTTTTTGATATAGACTATTATTTATAATATTTCTGGTAGAAGAAGCCACCTACATTAATCTTAGTCCTGGCATACGGGTAACTTTTGAAACAGGTGAGTGTCCGGCAATCTTTGGGAGAGCTTTGAATAAATAACCAAAATCAATTTGTCTCCATCACTTTCAGCTACCTGCCACATTTGTACACCGCACCCGTACTATTACACATCTTTCCGACAATATGCAAGTGCCAGGACTAAATGTAGCTCATAATACAAAATAGAATTTACCAGTTGTTAATGTAGATTGTAGTAGTATCATCAAAAAAAATAATTTTATTGTTTGTCAGGTCTATTTACTTGTGAGAAAAGTATTAGATTTATTAGAAGATAGATATATAATTATTGTAGAAGTTCTGTGACATCTTATTGTAAATATGTAAATTTAAGTTGTCCGATATTGTTACAAATAAACAGTTGAACAAAATAAAAATGGATTGTTTTATTTATATCGTTCCATATTTGTTACAGCGTACCAAAATCGTTAGAATCCCTGGCGTCCAGAAAACAGCGGCCATTCAAGCAAGTGCTGAGTCACACTTAGTAGCCTTACAGTGTTGTCATCGCTTGCGATCTGTGAAAAATTACACAAAATACACTTTATAAACCATGCAAGGGTCATCATTGATGGCAACACAAACAATACATTTATAAATAAGAGAAAAAGACTAAATTAAAATGGATTTGGAGACATTAAATACTTGGCATAAATGGCTGGATGTCAAGACTGAAGACTTGAAGATAGAAACGGTAAAAGTAAGTATAAGTTTTTTTTTTATATGATCAATCATCATCAGGCAGGGTCGTTCAACTGCTGAATGAAGGCCTCCCCTCGGTTTACATCTGACACTTATGTCATGTATCTGAAATAAAATTTCACTTACTGTTAACATCTGCATGGTATCTGACGTAAATTCTCGCTGAAATAAGTCGACACTTCATTCAAGGCCAACATTTGGAATAAAAATATATATACTGTGTGTTACATAATATGGCACTGTAACTTATTCTGACACTTATGTCATATACTTCTCTCAAAATGTCGTCTCAGTAAAGTTGTCACTGGGAATGTCCAAAAAAAGAGAATCGAAATCGATAGCTTACTTATCCACTTAAATTAAGGAACTTGAAATGTGAAGTCGGTAAAAGTGTACTATTTGGAACAGCCCACAAAAATCAATCATATTTGATGATGATTGGAGAAACTATATTTATACGTGAAATTGATGTTTTTCCTTATGAATTGAGTATAAGCTAAATTGTCATTCCATCAATTCTGTATCAACTTTCAATTCATGATGGAACTGCTTTGTATTATTTGATTAATTATTTGTTTAATTAAATAAAACACAATTTTATAGTACTTATTCCACTTTTTGATAATGTCCCTTTAATCCTTTCCACACGGATGGTACACCAGTTGTACACTTGTTAATTGTCCATTCGATATAATTAGCATGTTATTTAAATGCGGTAATTAAATAGTAATTAAATGCTCCGCGTGCAACAAGTTAAGGAAGACGAAACCGGTCCAAAATTTTATTAAAAAAGTGGAATAAGTAGTGTAAAATTATGTTTTATTTAATTAAACAAATAGTTACATAATATATAAACAAATATTACTTTAATAGACTCTTTTAAGCGAATTAGAATATTAGCATTGTACTGTCCTGTGATGTTGGTGCCTTTTGGTTTATAATCTATTAACATGATTCCTTGTGAATCCCAAAACACTTTCCATCACCTTCCCAGTCGATAGTACGACCTTGAACTTCTTGGGGGCTGAACCACCCTTTTTATGCCACTGCATGGACTCCTATTTTGACTCAGGGTCATAATGATGAACCCACATTTCATCTCCTGTAACAATTTTGTTGATAAGTTCCTCTTGATTGACGCCAGACTGCCTAGAACATTCCACACGGTACCTTTTTTCATGTGGGACAAGCATTCGTGATACCTATCTCGTGCTTACCTTTGACATCCCAAGATTTTCGTGTATAATTATGGAAATTGTTGTTTTGGATAGATTGAACCTTACCGCGATTTCGGCTAGTTTTCCGCATTTTCCATAAGGGCATCTTCGATCTTTAATACCATTTCATGTGTCACTACACTGTCATTTGGCCTTTCACAACGGTCATCATCTTCTAATGACACTCAACCTTTTTTAAATAAACGTGACCATTTGTAAATCATGGTTTCACCACAACAAAGAGTGCTATAAACCACTTTCATTTCATTTTGGATGGTTTCCACACCTTTTCTCTATTTTGTGAGGAATTTAATTACTGCACAAAGCTCAATATTTGACATTTTTTAAATTATCATAGACTTTCTTTTGTTCTTTTGAATATTGGAAGCGATTTAATGGAACAATCAACTTGAAATTGCTCAAGTATACCTAAAAAGGATTACTTAACAATAAAAAAATAATTTTAACTCCAATACAATGCTACTTTCACCACCATTCCGCGAACTTATGGAACTCCCCTCGTACTATGGCTTGGATTAGGCAGGGTTGAATTAAATTTTAAACACTATCTACACATTGTAGTAGTTTAATAATAAATTTCTGGTGGGTATATATATATCTGAAGTGTTTTCAAGTTATGTATGAAAACAAACACGTTTGACAAAGCTTAGTATGCACTATTTATGTCGGATCTTAACAGCCTACCTCCTACCTTCGCCACTGCCGGGTACGAAGCAAGAGTGGCTCCAGATAATATAATGTAAACATGTATTATTAAAAAGATTTTTACTGAAAGACAGAACATGTGGACCTATAACAGGGTTCAGGAGGATCAGCAGCCGGTAGCTATTGGGTTAATGGCCCTCAAACAAACATATGTATTGGTATTGAAAAAACAAGCCATTCGAGCCGTTTAAAGGATTCAAACCTGCGATGTGCCGAGTATAAGCAATAATTTTAACATTCACCGCTGCTCCAAATGGTGTCTTTTTATGATACGCTGATTTTTCATTTAGTTTTTTATTGTTTGCAGAAAATTTTGGCAGTTATCCGCACCAGGATACCGAAAGAAACATTTAAAAAAGATAACACTTTCTTAATTCGCTCTGCTGAGATTTCAGCCATGCTAATGTGTCACCTTAAGCATGGACTGCCGACAACAGAAGAACAGTCCATCTGTTCACTCACATATTGTTCTACGCTCCATTTGATGTCGAATGAAAGCGTTGAAGACACTTTGCAGGAAATTTTTGTTATTCTCTTCTCGTTTCAAAGAAAATTATATGGCGAAAGTGAGGACTCAGAACCGACAATAGACTGCCAGTATTCCAGAAAGTGTAATATAATGATTATTGGTCTCATTAACGGACTATTTAAGTCGGACTCGGTGCACAAACCTGAAGGTTCAGCATTGCAAAAAGTAAACGATTGTATTGTTTTAGCGTCTTTTAAAATCGTTGCAAAAATCTGTCTATTGTATTCCAATGTTACATTTCATTCCTTCAAAACGCTTCACGTTATGCTAGAGAAGATACTAGTGTGGGGTATTGTCGATAAAGTGATGGCTTCAGACATGGACCGTGTCATCATATTTGTCATATCGAGCAACTGGGAGAATTCTATATCCGGCGTCAGAGAGATCAATTCTAAATTACTAAAAACGTTTCGGTTACTGATGGATGCCAGTAAAAATAGCATACTCGATGCGGTTAAAGATGTCACCTTGAAATACCCGTGGAACAGAGCGAAATATTTGATTCTGTGTGAAGTTTTACCGGATTTAAGAGACGATCGGATCTTCGAAGACCTCAAATTGAGTAGAGACGGCTTAGAACTCAGCCTGCAGTGTTCGTCTCTCGTGTCGGCCGGGAGCAGTCTGTACAAGACCATGATTGGAAACCTGACCTTGGAAAAATGGCGTGAAAGATTTTTTGAATTATTCAAAAACAATATGCTCTCGAAAGAAAGATGTATTCAGACAAATATACTAAACCATTGGCTTCTTCCTACTTTGAAAATCTTTCCAGAAGTTTTTGACATTCTGATAGATTTGTTTGTTGAAAAGTCCTCGAGTGATAATGATCATTATGCCTTACTGTATGTATTGAAAATAGGTCGTAAAACTGGCCGCATTTTTACAGATTGGCGTAATGTCACTCAAAAAGAGCAGCAATTTAAAGATGCTGTCTATTATGGGTTACGACATATCGACGAAGACGTCAGATCTCAAGCGTTCCAGGTAGTTTGCGGTACTCACCAATTCAATGTCATTTCAGAAGAAGAGTGTAAAATTGTCAAAGATTTCTTGATCACCAATATCAACTACAATTCTACTTCTTTCTGCAACAGTACTATCAATTCGTTTACTGTGGTTTTTATCCGCCTCATCGAATCGTTTCTGTGCGTCATAAAAAAAATTAAAGTTTCTTCAGACGATGACGATCGATTTTACATCGAAGAGTACTTTATTTGGATACATGAATTTATAATGCAAAATTTAGAACAACCTGGAAATTATCACCGTAAAATATTTTCACTGCACATCAATGAAATCGTTTTGAGGTATTTGTATCCTTCGAGTGATATGAAACAATCTACGGAAAACACGACAGGGCACACTAAAAACGGAAGCTACCGCAAAGCTCCAAATCTGGCACGTGTATGTAGAATAGTAGAGTATTTAGAAGGAAAAAATAAGTGGCATTTTAAAGATCAAGATAACATTCAAGCGTTGATAAAATGTATACACGATCCTACGGATGATGTACGGGAATTGACTACTAGTATTCTAATCGGCCATTACAGTGTAAAGTTATTACAATACGACCATATTACACGAGAACTTTTCACAAATGGACTCGTGCTGTGCAACAGTAGGATGTTTTATGAAATGGAGAGCGGATGTTTAATGTTTAAAATAATCGCTAGTCTTATGGAGCAGCCTGATTTGCCACTGGAAGGCTGTTCAGATTTAGTTGAATATTTATTTAAAAAGGCGACAAATCAATTTGATTATCAAAAGAGTGATCTATTGCTTTCTATCTACGACAATAAACCGCTGTACGGATTGATATCCGCGCTGAAGATGACTGTCAAGTATTTGAACTCCTACTCGATGACTGACGATACCCTACAAAGATTAATCTCTCTCTCCGGTGCGATAACGAGTCACTTCCTCGACATTCTGGCTTGCAAGAGTGAAAGCGACAGTAAAGATTATCCGCCGAGCTTTGCGGAGATGAGTGACAGCATTGAGCACGTCATCGATATGTCGGCACACCGATATGATCCGGTAGACGGTGAAAATAATTTGCATATTTCAAATGCACACCATTTGGTACTCAATAACATTTGGCTCAATTTGGATGTGAGTATTAGATTTATATTTTTTCTTTCATTCAATAATTTTGTTATACTATGAACCGATGGTTATCATAATAATTGCCTTTTGATTGTGATTTTTTTCATAAAGGTAATCTTGATTTTAATAATGTAACATTGCATAAATTTTGATAATTTACATTTGAAAGTATTTTAGTTAATCAACATAGGTATTTGATACACCCCTGTTACAGGCGGGCTTCTCCCGGTGTAAAATAATCGTTTAGTAGTCATAAGTCGAAACGTAACCCTGACCTCTAGAAACGGCTTCATAAAACATCTAATCTGATTCCTTCCTCAACTAAGTAAATTTTTTTTTATTCATAAGTAAAGGCCTTCGTCCGGTGTGTGAAAATCACATACTGGGCGGAGGTGTAATTAAGATAAATTTTTTTATCTTTTTTTGTGAATCCGGGGTTCGATGGACACCTGAACTAGCTGCTGGAACCCCGGACATCTCATATTGTATCTAAAACATTAAAAAAAAAATATTTTAAATTTAAATTCAAGGATAAATATACAGTTTAATAAAAACGCTATTAATTGTGAATTCGTTGTGATTCCATCCTACCACAAATTATTAGCTAGATAAAATGCCAGATGGTGCCTAGAATGACCCAATTTTGATGTTGCTATTCAATTCCAGGCCAGTTGTGGATTGTCGTCTACACTTCTTCTAAAATACGTCACTCGAATGGATATAAAAACTGTGGGCGATTGCTTAAATGTAATTGTGACAGTGCTTACGAGATGTCGCCATAAGGGAGCCATAGAGCACGCCGGAGCCACATTGGGTAGGTGTTCAATTAAATCTTAAACACAAAATGTATATACATAAAAGTACATAATTTGAAAAAGCTTCAGAAATATGACTGAGTGGAATTTGATCACACATCTTTCGCTTGTTAGAATAAGGTATCGACTAAGCCGCCGACTCGTACATCATTCTTGCAGATGTTTCCTAATAATTATGCTACCTGAGATGTTTTTAAATTTCGTCAAGTCATTGTTACACCCCCGAATGGTCCCCATTTGGGGATGTCTCTGTGGATCTAAAGATGCCCGAACCATTATCAAGCCGACACATAGTAAGGGCTGATTGCGAGAATAAATAAATAAATAATAAAACCGGCAATGGTGTCATAAGTAATTTAATAAGAATGGCAACTCAGCATTTTGCACATTGCTTTCTGCGCTGGATTTTCGCACGCGCAGAATCTTGCAGAAGCATTTTGACAGCCAAACAGTAAACAATGTTAAGCTCGTCCTCCGCCAAACTTAAATTGAAAAGAATTTGTATAAAAATGTAACCATTGGTATTAACGTAATAAATTTCACCGTTTCCGATTACAATTCTGGTGTTTAATTTGTTCACTTAGTTCAATAGTCCCAATGACAGACGAAACACCAGCATACTGAACGAGGAGATGAATGCCTCTTCTCGCTCACGACTTGGACGGAGATATCATCATGCCTTTGTTATTTAAATCACAGTAATAACAATGCTAATTTTGATTCATAAATGGCACCAGGATTGTTCCAAATTTTAGTTTTGACATCCTTCAATGTAATAATTTTAATAACAATAAGTTAAGATTCTACGTTTTTTCTAATTAATAGACAGTAATATGTTTTTGAGAGTTTTCCAAGATATGACATTTGTGTTGCTGTATGGTAGTGTTGCTACTCGCTAATCGGTCGCCTAATATGTATTAAACGTCAGTTAAGTATGACTTTGCATCTGACCCTAGGTACATACACTATTTATTATATGGAGATCAATGTATGAAATTATTAACACATTCGCGGACACGACGTCTATACATGTCGTATTTTGTGAGATGTGATATGACAGGACGTCCATAGACGTCCTGTAGGTACTATGGAACGGAATACGACACGACATTTATAGATGTCGTATTTTGGATTAAAACAATATGTGTCCTGCTACTTGTGTCACGGTGCGAACAAATTTCCATTAGATAGTGTGATATCTTAAGACTTAACTCATTTCTATATATCTAAATCGAAAATTTGTTAAATAAATATTTTAATATGTGTCATATCACTAACATGTGTCCGCGAATGTATTAATCAACCAATCCGACCATGTCCGATCATATGGGCATCCACAGAGTGAAGGTTTGTATTAACAGATTTCGCTTTTACGAGAAATGGATGTCAGCCACTTGCTCAACCTGTTGGGTCCATACTGACTCATACACAAATTGAAAAAGAATATATGTACTTGCTGGAACCAGGATTCGAACCTGGGACCGACGACGCTATAGGCTGATGTTTAAGTCACGCGGCCATCGTGGGTCCAAATTATTAACACATTAATTAATGTATGTATTTTTATAGGGATCACAGTTCGACACCTGACATCGCTGATGAATCCTGGAATCAATGAATTGATTTCATTAATGCTGAGAGATTTTCTGGTGCAGGCCACTTCTGCAGATGAAAGCCACGGCGGGTCGATAACTCGTAAAAGTGCCGGCTTTACTATTCTCGTCGATAAGATTATCAGCAATGATTCCCGAGAAGAAAAGGTATGTTTATTGTCTTTTTACAATCTGTACACTTATTCTAGCTCGGCTGTTTATCGAATAACGCTGCACCGGTTATGCGCCGTCTTACGTGGGCGAAGTCGATGCGAATGCTATGCGACGCGGCGCGGCACGAAAATATCAAACACATGGAGTGCCAAATGAGTGGCCTACATTGATATTTTTGCGCGAACTGAACGCGGCGCGCGGCTGATACTCATTGATTATCTTCATATAAATGATGAAAATCTCCATGAACGTATCTTTCTAAATATATAATATTAGTTCCACTTCTTTGAGATAGATATTTCCGTAAAATTTTGTATTTAAAATATAAGTTTTCAAATAAAAAAACCTTGCGTCCGACCATGATGAATAATATGCGATGACGACTGGTGACAAGCCACGTTGGACAACGTTGCCGCTTTGCATCGTTTCGCTTTGTATTGCTTCAAACCGCGTTCGCATCGACTTCGCCTACATAAGATGAGCCATTAATCTTAGGCTTAACTGGCTCGCACATCTAAACTCGTCTCGTCTGCAACACAGCCATAAATCAAATCTTGATCCTTGTCCCACCCATGTTGCATATTTGACTGTGCACATAGGCGCTTAGCCATAAACAGCTGTAAAGAGGTCGCTTTATATTTCTGAATCCTGTAATCCGATCAGTATTTTTTCATGAAAATATGTTACCGGGACATTCTTTTGCATCATGTAAAAATTTATAAAACATTCAATTTATATTTGAATTCCCCAAGCAGTTTTTTCTCAGTCGAAAGTACCGTTAATTTTCCTTTCTGTTTTTCATTTCCAGCCGTTATTTTATCTCGCAATGGATATTCTTTTAAATGCTCTGAAATCATCGAAGAATCCAGGAGAAACGAGTGAACCATTCCAAAATGGCACCCCGTCGCCATCTCTAAAATTGCAAGAATCGTCGTCTCTCGTTTGCGCCGATGACTTTTCGAATGAGCGAGACGTCCCGCTAGCCAGAGCGCTTCATCTTCTTTGCCGTACGGTTGCCAACAGTTTTCTGGCAAGATTCGTAGTCCAGTTCGCTTCCGAATTGACTACGGTTTGCTTCGATCACCTGACGAGTGAACAATGGCAAGTCAGGTAAATAAATTCAATTTGAAGTATTAATACTTTGCTTTAGTGGCATTTTAAAAAAAATATCTTCCAACACAAGATGTCATATAAAAATAGTACAATTATTGTAAAAAATTAACAACCTACCATTATTTTTTTAGCTTTTTTAATGTTTCCATATCTCAATTTATTAGTTGAATATTTTTTACCCAGTGCATTAATAATTGTAGAATATTGGAATATATTTATGTGGAATAACAGAAGCATCCAACATAGAAACAACCTTCTTGTGCGGTTCCTCGCTCGCAATTTACAGGCTTGTGTGTCAGTATGCGAATATAAATGCAGCATTGCATCCGCATTTCTCTTGCCATATGGTTTTTTTTACTAGTCATCTGGCCCCATGTCCCCGACGACGGTTTCGTTCATTACACTATAGGTAACTCCAGATCTCAGAGGGTGCGTTTGGACATGACATTTCGCGATCAACCGGGGATTTGAAAAACAAAACAATTTATAAACACTTAATTGATAACAAAATGCAGGTGATACGTAAAATAAAAGTGACATAGCTTTACAATAAAACTGAAAAAATATCATTCTTTTTGTTCCATAGTTTTTATAATCCTAGAATTTTTTGATAAATTTAATAAACCAATTGGAAAAGTAAGAGGTTATTTGTTACATTTCCCAAAAAAGATAGTACTGATCTCCTGAGTCTACAAAAAGTTTTTTTATCTTTACAGAAATGCCGCTCTACAACTGTATGGTGCTCTCGTACCGAAGATAATCGGTCAGAAGAGCAATCGAGGCGAAGAAACATGCCCCGTCTCTCCTTACGAGTTGTTTGTCCA
This sequence comes from Rhyacophila brunnea, assembly GCF_057557595.1. Taxonomy (NCBI): domain Eukaryota; kingdom Metazoa; phylum Arthropoda; class Insecta; order Trichoptera; family Rhyacophilidae; genus Rhyacophila; species Rhyacophila brunnea. The sequence goes on along the minus strand of NW_028232871.1, from coordinate 36,774,087 downwards.
TGTGCCATCTCTGTGGCATCACATTCGTCGCTCGTTGAGTGCAGCTCACAATGAAGAATCGCCAAAAAATATTCTCATAGTCCACTCCGACCTGGTTCCCGTCTTGAGCCTCTTATCCAGTATGGCCAGAGAACAAAATTACTATCCGGCTTGTCGCGAGGCGTGTGCGCAGCTTAACGTCGAACCCGTCCATTTGGAAGATATCTTCGATTACCTATGCGGCCTATTGGGCAGTCCCATTTATGCTGTTCGCAATATAAGTGCCAAAATAATTCAGTCATACTATTCTTTGACTCGTTTTTACAAACACTTCCAGACTAAATCGGCCTATAGTGAAAATGAACTGCACGGTTATCTGACCGCCTTAAAACATTATGTTTTTTACTATAACAGTGTTCTACATAAATATTTACTCTCTGACAAAGAATCAAGTCAGTGGTGTAGTATTTTTCTCTGTATTTTGGAGAAGATTCACGTACCCATGAAAAAGTCTTCGTATCTAGTTAAAATTCTGTTTTTAGAAGTAGAAAATTCATCACGTGACATTCATCACTCTGATAGCCGTACTTCAAATGAGTATATAGACTTAGCAAAAGACAGTGTTAAGTTGTACAATGAGTGTATAAATAATAAACAAATACAAATGGGTATCCGTCTGTGGATTGATCTCGAAGCGACTATCGCCATTAACGCATGTCAAGAGAGTGATCTCGTAACAACCATTGAAGTATTTCTGAATGCCGAAAACGCTGCTGCGCTTATTGAAGAAGTGTGTATGCCGGTATTGAAGAATAGATTGAAAACAAATACTTTCACACAAAAACATGTCTATGAATCATTATGTGAAACCATTATCAGTTCAAAGGTCATGAAAAGTGTAGGTAAAAATACTTTTAGGGTTTTATATTTATTAGCTCTAAACATTCCAGTACTTGAAAGGATTTCTTCCAAAGATTCAGATATACTACTGTCGCGTTTAAACTTAAACCATAAATCAAGCATTATCTTTTATAATCAAGGATATCTATTGCCTTTGTTGTGTTTGATAAATAATAATTCATCTTTTGTCGTGTTACAATTGTCTCGTGTCTGCAGACGACTTTCAAAACCTCACTCGAATGAATTTGAACATAGATATATAGCAGCTACTTCCGTATATCACCTAATTAAGACTGTACTTCTTTCCGAAGACGTACGAAAAAATTCTGATGACTATGAAATAAAAGCCAATGTAATTATGTCAGCGATTTGGTTATTACAAGATGAAAGCTCAGATGTCAGGAATCAATGTTCAAAAATGTCATTTAAAAAGGATGAAAGTATCGTTGAAAGCATCCATCCTAATGTTCATTTGGAGAATATTTTCAGTAGCGATTTTCTTTTAGAAGCCTTCGGTGATTCTGCCGTGATATTTCTCGAGACGGTCTTGAGCGAAATTCCAACGAGCGAGACTTCAAAGGAAGATCTCGACTTGCAGAATCCTTTCGATCACAACACGAGTAATACGTATTGGGAACCAGAATTGATGAGAGAAAATATTGCTAATTTGATACTCGCTATAAGAAATAATGACTAATTTTTTGAGGACTATACGTAATAGTATGCAAATAAAACCATGACTCCTTTTATATAATAAGCCAAAGCCATGCTGATTCCTAATTTATTGTGTCCTTTCATTGAATTAGGGCTCACCGCCAATTATTTATCAGTTACCAGTAAAGTATTGGAAGTTCTGACGATAATGGGCTGGTTCTCGCATTAAAAAGATGATAATATGCACACTGTTTGTGCTTCATAGCAATTTTATATTATTTTTAAATTATCACCTGTTTGAAAACATTTTTACATGAATTTACTCTATTTGTGCTCACCAGTCTATGATAACAATTTACAATTATTATTAATGGCCGCATGTGCCATGTGTCAAAATAGGGATTTTATGGTATTTTCAGAGTATAAACCTGGACATTCCTTAAACGTTGTAGAAATTCTATTTATATAATTTTGAAGCCTTATTATTTCTTTGTATTTATGTTTAACATTTGATGACTGCATAAAGTATTTTTATTACATGAAATAGTATTCTTTTGAACCGCTCGATATAATGGTTTAGAACAACGGTCCCCAACCTGTTGGAACTCGCGGACCACTAAACTCAAAATCTTGAATCCCGCAGACCACTAGGTACCACGTATTTTTTCCACACTTGTAAAAAATTCGATATGTCAATATAATGATAAAAGAATTATAATAAATAAACTTATTAACACAGATATTCATTACGAAAAATGCAAAAAAAAAAACATTTTAAATTTCATTTTATTAAAAGAATCAATACAATTATTCAATTAATATGAATTCTACGTCGACATAGAGGTGCATAAAAGATTAATTACAGGTAACAAAAAGGTAATCAGTGTGACCTTTGTTGCTGCTTGTTTGAAATAAGCTGTTGGATTCTTGGTTCCAATGACATTACTGCAACACGGAGAGCCGTTTGTATTTCAAGCCGACTGCAGTACTTGGTTTTAATTGCCGTAAGTGATGAGAATGTCTTTTCACACAAATATGAAGTTGTAAATGGAATTAAAATTTTTAGAGTTTTTTCACTCAACACTCGGTACACATTTTTGAAAGAAAACCAAAAATGAGATATGAGATCTTGATATAGACAAGTGGAATTTACTTTTGAGACCATCGTCGGATGATAGATCAACAATACAATTATCGATTTTCGTCATAAATGGATTTATTATTCACGTATTTCCGTGTCTGGATCGTCCTTCTTTGGATAATGACGACAAAAAGAGTCAGTGAGCGACTGTAAGTGCTATCTAACAAGAGTTATTACCTCGGTCGGTTGACATCTTCCTGTTTCACATAATCATCGAAATTAGGGAACATTTGCAGATCTTTTTCAGCCAACCGCGTTTGCCATAGCAATATTTTCCTTTAAAATGCATCAATTTTGCCTCATAATGTGAACACATCCGTGTGCAGTCCTTGCAGGGACGCGTTTAACTCGTTTAACAGAGAAAAAATGTCTGCCAGCTATGCAAGCTTTGCCAGCCAATCGTCATCAGACGAGAGATTTTGGAACTTCGAATTATTTTGCTGCTGAAAGAATAACTTGACTTCTTGGCGTAGGTCAAACAATCGGGTTAGTACTTCACCTCTCGACAGCTATCTCATCTCAAAGTGCATTTCTTCACAAAGTGCTTCAAAGATTCGAAAATTGAGCGCTTTGAGGCGAATTTCGATTACAATTTTAATTACATCAGAGAGTACTCCGTGCAGTTCTGGAGATAATTTTTTCGCAGCAAATTGCTCACGATGTATAATGGGATGAGTAAACAAGATATCTGGGTGTCCAACGTCTTTAACTTTTGCAACAACTAAAGGTTAAAATTATAAAAAAAAAATATAAGAATATACTGAAACTTTTTAATTAATATGAAAATTGCAAATATATTCAAATTACTCTGCGGACCAACAAAATTATCTCACGGACCACCAGTTGGGGACCGCTAGTTTAGAATATAGCCATATTATTTCAGGACTTCCATGTATTTGTCCTTGTATTTTTTTAAATTCTGACAAGAATTAGGCATTTTGTTATTCAAAAAATGGGCACGATTATCACGTTTTAAGATAATTCTAAAGATACGGATTATAAGATATATCCTTTACCATTCAAATGTGATATACCCAACTGTATATGATCTCATTAATTATGATTGCTTTGTAATAATCATCGACCTAAGAATAAGGTATTTTTTTTAACCGGCTGGCTGCCAATGACGTCTTAAGACGCGAACTTTTCAGTGAACGGAACGCCGCTCATACAAAAATGACATCCTGCTTTAAACGGGATTTTACTAAAGTAAATCAATTATTAAAACAATTAATAAACATACAAATATGTTGAACACACAACGACATATATTGGGAATATCGTCACATACTCAGAATTGGAACAGAATTCGTTTTTACCACCTGAAACATAAATTGATTTTAATTTTTTATTTTTGCAATCAAATTCGCGGCGTGCAAGGTACTGCCATACATACACCTACCGGCAGTAAAAAGGTTAAATACCCCATTATCCTTCGCTCCATTTTATTGTCATATCCAGCGCTCAATCCGTTCCAAATAGACGTGAAATTAGTGCTCGTCTGAAATGTCGTTGAATTTAAAATACATAACTTTAATTAGTAAAACAGTGAATTTTTCAAAAATTGCTATTAAAACGGTTTATTCTGGAAGTATAATAGATGTTTTATTATTTTCTCGATTATCAGGATTTATTGTTATCCGTATTACCTTCATCCCAAATCAGTCCGAATAATCGATGCTCTACAGTCCAGTGGCGCACCCAGGGGGGGGGGCCAAGGGGCCCTGGCACCCCCCAAAATTATCAGAATGATTTTAAACATTGAAATTGAAAACCGATAAACCATACCTTTGGGCTTAGACAAATAAAAATACGGCAAAAAAATGATTTGCAATAATTCTCCAGCACCCTTTTTAGAAAAAATTCTTAGATTTTAATTTCTAACACAAAAATTTCGAAATACTAATGTCAGGTTTTTTTTAGAAACCCAATCCCTAATGGAACTGTCAAAAAATTCTCGGTGTCCACCCGAATTCCGGAGTGGTGTAGGTCATGGCTGGGGAGGGCTGACAGGGCTCTAGCCAGGGGGGGCCCGGGCTGTGGGGGGCCCGGCGTGTCGGGTTGACCATATAAGTGAGATAAACACACATCATAAATTAGCTTTAATAGCAAAAAAAAGTTGCCTGCGGCTCTATTACACTTCATTGCCACGAACATTTTCAATTATATTATAATTGTGCAATATATTTTTTGTTTATTATGTGTCGATACTCGATAGCTCCATTATCAAAGTAGATGTATTAAAAATCGCCAATAATTCACTGTATGAGTACCCTTAATTTGAACTAAAACACAATTTGAAAAACGTTAATGTAGTGTTTCACACTGCCTTTAATCTTGGCGGTAGGTAGGGGGCCCGCCAAATATCCTAGCCTGAGGGCCCGTTTCAGGATGAGGGGACCATGGTCTAGGTACACCGAGTGCAATAGACAAAAGGCCGATAAACGAGAAATTAGGCTGTGAAGAAGAAAAATATCCTATGAGACTAATTTACATTCTCCCCCTTGGCCCCCCCCCAATATTAAATCCTGGGTGCGCCACTGCTACAGTCTACTGTAATATGTTAAAAATGAAAAGCTTATATATGTAAAAGTTTTTCCGTGGAAGAATTTCATTTATTTTTTCATGTATAAATAATAATTATATAAAATAAATGATAATAATGAATACGTACTCAATGAATAATCAATAATAAGTCAAATATCGTCACCGTTCAGGCAAAAGTCACCAACCCTGAAAATGGCAGTTTTGAGTTGAGTATGTCACCCGAAGCGTAAAATTATGTTCTTTAAGATGCAAAACACACCATGGTACATTAGTTAGTAAAATTTTGCTTAAATCCGAATTATTGGTTTTCCACTAAATGACCGCTTCAACACAAAGCGAGAATCAGACTAAAAACAACATGGTCGCCAGTACATTTATGTTGTGACTTGCGAGAAGAATGTTATTTTGTTGAATTGATAATTTAACTATTTGTAGTCAAGTGTGTGACGAACTTGTGAATATGGTTGAATGTCCAATTAATACAGCAAGATGTTGAGCCAACCAAAATCTTGGAAAATCAATCAAATGCGCCAAAAACAGTACGTTAAATTTGACATAAATGCATGGGTCACTACCTAAATTTCCAGTGGCGTGTAATTCAATTATTGTGAGTGGTTTAAACTGCTTTTTTCACTGATATATTTTTTTACAAAGAATAAATTGTCATGAAATCATTTAAAAATCTCGTTCTAATAATGATACCCAGCAGATAAATTAATATAGTTACTAAATACGTACTATGCAAATTTTATGCGACTGGTTGGCCCGTTTGCGTAAGTTGGCCATTAGATATAATTAACATGATATTTAAATGTGGTAATTAAATATTAATTAACAGGTCAGCAGTTTCATTTCAAATATGCATATATTTTGGTGTTGAGAGAACAAATAACCAATCATTTAAGTCTTTTATTTAATCAGTGAACTAGAATACAATCTAAATAGGTATGCAAAATATTTCCAACAATGATCTATCATTGGGCAAAAAAAAAAAACATCAATAATCCCATTATCCATAAACTGAGAAGTTTTTATCGATTTTCTCAAAAAAATGAAAAAGTGTTATAGCGGGTTTTGAAACTTAGAGAAACTTAGAAACTTAAACATATAAGAGAATATTGTGCATTTGTAATTTTTCATACACTCGACTTGATCCCCTGCCATCTCTGCCAATAGTGACTTGACAGGATGGCAGCAATATGGTTTCCAGTGTGGATGTGACTTAGGCCCTCCTCCCACGTAGCAAATGAAATCCGACGGAACTGAGACTCCAGTATCTAGCTAATGTATTTCAATGGCGGCTCGCTGACGGCAAGACTGGAATCTCTCAGTTGCAAATCGCCCGCAACTGAATCCGAGGAGACGCGACATGCTAGTCTCTCAGTTGTCAGTCAGCCATTAAACAGTGGTACCAATATCAGTAGAATCGATGAAAAATCAGCACTGAAATCAAATCTGAAAAATCGAAACTGAAATACACAAGCAATAACAAGTCAAGACGTCAAACTTTAAAGATGGTCGAACCGATTTTTAATTTTAAATATGTGGCAGATGTTGAGAAATACTCCTGCCTGTATAACTACAGGCTGCCAGAATATTCCCGTAAAGATATTACAGAAAAAGCTTAGAATGAAGTAGGAAAGACAATGGGTTTCACAGTTTGATGTTATGAGATTATTGGGTTTCAGTATCCCCGTGTGCGAAGTATCAGTCACTGGCCAGTTTATGAATTCCATCAGCAACCAGTTTGTCGGATTTTAGTTTCTGCGTGAGAGGATGGCCTTAGTAATAGAATTAGTAGCTAGACATTCACTAGGACACTGCTGGATGCGTGGAGAACTACCTCGGATCCAAATACACAACATTTTTAAGAAGCCTACACGACAAGGCAATGTAATAGATATTGTTTAACCAATGAAACAACAATGGTTTTGACTATTCTATCATGAGTGGAATAGTTAATTTGTCTCACAAGGGGTCATTCCCACTCTGCTATGTAGAATGTGCAGTAGCAAAATATAAGAAACTGCTTTGCACAAACTGTGAGTGGAGTGGGGACGCGACTTCAAGAGATAAATACACCGAAGGAGATAAAGCCTGACAAAAAAGAGGCCTTCTGGATGTGAATGATTATAATAATTGACATAGACATGGTGAGAAAATGATGCAATGCTAGTGGATAGTGATAGTCATTTTTAATATTGTGTAAAAAATCAGTCTTCTGCGTAATATTTAGTAACTGGTGTTGTATCGTCTATCTGAATTGAAACAATATGTCTGCCGGGCACCATTACTAATCCCAGGACCCGTGGCTCTTCGTCTGATTCTGCTTTTAAGTATTCCGCACAGGATCCTAGAACAATGAAAACACATAAATCAGACATTTTGGAAAAACCTCCAATGTATAATGCTCAATTTACATTGGCAGATTCCGTCTACCACGATTGCGAAAAGCTATTCTATTATCTATGCTTAAAAGTCACTTTTCTGGAATCGTGAACAGTCGTTAGCAAATTGGAACAATTTTTATTTATTGGGCACGATTCACCCACCAAAGATTGCCGGGAATGTTCTCGAAAATATCTGAAGTCACTCATCACCGTAACTATTCGCACCATCTTCAAACGTTACAACTCTCTTTCGACTCTTTCAAATACCATCAAATAGCTATCCTCAAGATAGCTAAAAAACGAACAGTGTGGACTAGCGCCGAGGACTCGCTCCTCGTTGAATTAATACACTTAATTAGGATTAATTCTTTAATAAGGTTATTTGTAAAATCAATCTTAACTGATTCGCTTGGAGATTCAAGCTCGCCAAGTAGATATCTATTATGTAAATTAATAATAAGTATTTAAGTAATTATACAAAACTAAAATATTTTTAAAAAAAAAACATGAGTGTAGCTGAAGTGGTGTCCCGTGTGGGTAAGCAGTTAATGCGTTGCTTGTGGTGGCAAATTAAGGAAGAAATGCGAACAATACAATTTTTGAAAATAGATTCCGCGGAGTCAACACATTTATCACCTCAACATAAATTTGAGACTCAAAATAATATGGCGTACTTAGTTTGATTCCGATCCCAATAATTGGAGTTTTTAGGGTGCCGCAGGATGAAAAGATTTGAAAATCACTGTGCAGATTAAATAACGTGTTATAAAAAATGAGTTATGAATACCATACGCTATTAAAACCTTCAATTTTAATGAGAGAAGTTGAACAAGCAAAATATTCAACAATGTTACATTGAGATAGCTTTGAATTGGGCACCATTGCGCTAATCGCATATAGATATTTAAGACAAGACAGAACTTTGACACCAGTTTTCTCAAATTTCAATTTCACAAAAATATTTTTTCTGCAATTCATTGTGAATGGCCAATGCTGTGAATTACAGGTTTTATGAGAAACGATTGTTAATCATTCCATATTAGTTCCATGCTCTGTATTAAAACACACATTGAAAAACAACACATACCGAGAATCACGTTGGCGTCTCTGTCAGTACATAAAAATACTCCTATGAGGACACGACCGTCGGTCATTTCTATTCGAAAGTTTTTGTTTAACCATTGCTTAAGTTTTTCTTTGCCTTCAGACAGTACGACTGGCTCGACCTGCAATAAATAGACACATTTTATTAAATTATGTCCTCTAGCAAATTTTAAACGGCAAGTAATCATGTATGGGTAAGCGATGATGCCCACAGAACGCGTCGGGCGCGCGAAGTCCGCGTATGCAGTGTTTATTCATAACCATAATCACACGTCTCTTCCCGCGCATTACCCTTCACCTATGTTATAAGCGGCCCAAGCAGCACAAAATAAATATTATTACAGCGCCTCTCATAACAAAGCAATAAAAATATTATATTATTTCGGGGCTTGTAATTAAAATTTACGATGACATTATTCAACCAGCGATAAACTGAACACGCAATAAAATAAAACAATGACTTCTCTGTAATTAAATAATTGCTTTCCGCCCGTCGATCGACAATGCCTCGCGCAGCGTGTTTTTACTCGCTGTGTTCAATGAATGGACTCCATTGTATTTTCTTTCATTCGTATCGCCGAGAAGCGGTGATTCGCGAAAAAACGATGATTCATGCGGCGCGCGCGTAAAATGCGTCGTCAAATCCAGTGGGCGCTGGCGTATTTGATTACGTTGTATTTTCGTTGATTTACGCCACTTGTAGAAATTTTGCGCGAGCGCCGCACTCGCTGCGTCAATGGGCTTTATGCCTAAGGATTATACACTCACCAATTCTTTTTCTAATGAATCAGTAATGACTTCATCGCTCACAGTTTTCATTTTTATACTAATGAATCAAATATTAATGGTTTATAATTTCATTTGACGATTTTTGCTACAATTTTGGGGTTATGAAAATATTGTTTGACAAGTGACAACTAGAATATAGTTGCCGAATTAAAAAAATGCTTACAAAATTTAAATTAAAAAAAAATACTTATCTATATTATTGTTTATAGTATGCATCAATACAATCATAAAAAAAATATATTTAGACAATATAAATACATCTAGATAATGGTGAATATGAAAACATTAAATTAAAATATAGAGATGCGTAGGATTAGAGGTCCATTTACCTGGATCACCCAATGATTATAGGTGCACAAACAGATAAAAATCGTGCACTAACGATGCACAAACAAACGCACCCAAAAAAATTTGGAGTTTTAACATTGGGTGATCCAGGACCTTAGGATTAGGTTATGGGTTCATTTTTAACCATAGATAATATAAATATACGTCAAACGCCGAAAATAGAATAACATTCACAAGAACACCATATTATAATGACAAAATGTGTATTCAAAAGCGATTTTAAACATTACAAGTCCAGGGTCCCACCTCCAGATTTGTCTCTTGTCTTAGATCTGCACGATGTTATTAATGATCAAGCCGTAAGTTTACTTTGCAGTGATTTCAATTTGAGGTTATAATATTTTGATTTCACATTGATCGGATAGGTAGTTTATTTACTATCTAGATACAGGTAATTTATATACACTATTTCTTCGCGTATCTAATGGCGCCTGTACACATGCATGGAATTACTGTCGGCAATTGTGCTTATTTTAAACTGTCATGACAATAACTGTTTACACGTAAAAGTGCTGACTGTCTCTCCAATCTCATTCTTCAAGAGTAAGCGAGACGCGAGGTTGTCATTTTATACTACTATCTGATGGGTCGTATTGAAAATCGGAGCTCAAAATGAGTAGTTCGTTTTTTTACTGGCAGGCGCAGATCGAAGATAATCTTACTTGCGCGCAATAAATCGTCACAATTTGAAATCTTCCAATCTTGTTTGATTTATGCATGCAATCTTGCCAACTGCAGGATAATACATGTTTCCCCATACATTTTCTTACTGTGCACAGTACAACCATGCACGTGTAAACGAGGTATAACTGATTGTCGAATCATTTATTTCAGAAACCGTTCCGAATTGAAGTTATCGATGGTAATGCGGTCGCTGCAAAACTTCATCAGTGCGGATTGATACCGCTAGAACGATGGCGCGCGTTTACGTTTCCGTCTCGGAAGGGATTGATATACATAACAAATCCCTTTTCTGGTGCAGGCCAAAGGTATTGGGCGATGAGATGTCTGAGAGATTTTCCCATGAGACCTCATAAATTAAATCTCGACATTCACGGGGACTTGTCGGACGACGCCGATTGGTGGAGCTCATGTCAGAAAAATAATGTACTCAAGAAAAAATTGCGATGGTGTACGCTTGGATATCATCATAATTGGGACACAAAGGTAAATATACTGGAGTTAAATTATTATAGAAATTTACTCTTAACTGAATTTTTAATAATAATATGTACACATGAGAGACAATTTATTGTAATATTTAAAAAGTATATATATGTAGGTGGGTAGGTACCTACCTATATACAGTTGTTATGAAAACGTCATGCATAGAATTTGTTTAATTATATCATAAAATATTATTTTGGTTTGCGTCTGTAATTTTATTATCATTTTGCGATACAGGCAGCCTTCGATTTCATATGTAATTGGTTCCTGAAAATGTGTACGAATGTTGAACGTACAATGACAGCAATGTAAAAAAAATATTAAGAAGTGTAGATACTTTAAAATATTTATTTATCAATTGGTATAATAAAGTTAACGAGGCGTATTAGCGATCGGGTGTTTTCTTTATAAACTTGTCAAGAGATAGTTGAATACCGACCACCTTTTTTTCTTTTCTTGATATAGAGTTCTATAACATGCCGAGTCTTTATCAATAATTACTCTACGTACTTGAAATAAATTCATTTGCAACATCTTTATCTGCACTGGCAACTTCTCCAGTGTATTAATAAGTCTGTATCATTCAACCTGAATCAAATAAACGAAATGGAACCGTTTGGTTTGGGACCGTTTGGTAAATGTCCACGGAAACGCTTTTCTGACGACTAATTAGTGTTGCCAGTACTTAAAATTAATTCATAACATATTAGTCTCTAAAACAGAAACATTCATTGAAACATCAACTTGTTATGAAATTCTAGCCTTCTATCGTTGTCTACAATAATACAAATTCGTATTCATTCATTTTAAATGTACAAAATATAAAGAATGCTTTGTGAATAGCCATTTAGTTAATTTATAAGATTTATAGGTATGACAAGTTTTTAAAAATTACTTTTGATAAGAGCTTTTTATAATTGCCCACTTGTTCATGTCGACAGTATGATTTTGTGACTTAGACGACAATCGAACATATTAAATTGATAAAATTCGTTAGGTAGGTAATATAAAGATCATTCCGGGTTGATTTAACACAGTTTGTAGTTTAAAATCTCCGTTACAAAATATAAATAAAATGAAAATAAATTCTTGGTCTGACATAATAATTATAGTAATGATATTAAATCGAACTCTTTGCACAGAAAATATGGTTGGATTTTGAGATAATAAGACCAAAAGCGGCTTCTTGTTCGCGTATGGTAACTTATGAATAATAGGTATTGATTATTAATCTATAATATACATAATTCAAGTAAACTTCTATGGTGTAAACACCTCACGATATATAAATGCCGAATAATGCTTATCAACACTTTGACAGATTGCCATTAGTCTATGGATCGTCCGAATCAGTTTGACGTTTCATGTCAAACCATTTCTGATGGTCCGAGAACGGTTTGATTTTCAATGATACACTGAACCAAACGTCAAATCTCAAACCATTTCCGGCCAACTTTCTACTCATACAATTTGTATGTATATTGTCTATGGTTTAATTTGATTTGTTTCGTTCAGGTTGAAAGAAACGTACCTAATATTATGTAGAGCAGTGTCTGCCAAACTGTGTGCCGCGGCACACTAGTGCGCTGCAAGAAGTCTCAGGGTGTGCCGCGAAGGAAGAAGCCTCAAGACTGTTCATTTTAAATAATGCCTATTCATTTTAATTTTCTTCAATTTTAAATAAATTCAAATGCAGAAGAAATAAGAACTCTTTTCTGCATCACTTTGTACTGATTCCTGGTCATGAGTATTAATATTAGTGTTGCCGGCATCATTATGGGGGGTATTTAAATGTTGATCAAAGAAACCCACCCACCCACCGGGCAAGAATACGGTGCTTTTCTGTGAGTATCATGCCATCGTCATCCTTGCACATTGTGATACGTGGCTTGAAACCCTTCCTAACATTATTTATCTTTCTATATAACAGCCGGTTTTCTTGGGCTTTATAGTGTTCTTGAAGTAGGATCATTTCCTTTTTTAAATAATCACGTTTCTTTTTCTTGTGTAGTTTCTTTTCGTCACGCCGGCGCTTTTTATACTCATTGTCTGATGCCCGTGCCCGTGTTTTCTTCTGTAGCATCATTAAGTAAGCCCCATTCTTTCTCGTAGTGACTTCGCGGCAATCTTCGTCAAACCATTCTGATCGTTCACCTGTTTTTCGGCGTCCTAAGGTTTCATTAGCTGAGGATACTATGGCAGTCTTGCACTCTTCCCAGTGTTGATTCACCTCTTCATGGTCTCCAACCTCGCCAGTTCCTGCGGAATCTTCAGTTTCTCTGTGTCAATGGGTTTTGCCCTTGCTCCCATTTCCTTTTTGGTGTTTGAGATCTTTGCTCTAACTTTTCCACATACTAGGAAATGGTCTGAGTCTACATTAGCCCCTCTGTTCACTAGATCCGATCTGTGCCTGTTGTCTATCAAAATATGTTCTATTTGGTTTATTGTGCACCCATCCGGGGATTTCCAAGTTCCCTTATATATATCCTTACGGGGAAACATTGTGCTACCAATAATCATATTTAGTGACGCTGCACAGTTAATTAGTCGGGTTCCATTATCATTACTTTCATTGTTAAGACTATGTTTTCTGACAATGGCAGTGTAGATCTCCTCCCGTCCTATTTTGGCATTTAGATCACCGAGTATAATTTTCACATTGTGATTTGGGCAACTCTTGTACATGCTTTCTAATGCATCGTAGATGTCCTCTTTTTCCTCATCCGACTTATCCTCTGTAGGAGCATGTATGCTTATGAATGAGTAATTGAAAAAACTTTTTTTAATTCGCAGTCACATGATCCTTGGGTTGACTGGTTAGAACCCAATTATTAAATGTTTGACTCGTTTGCTTACGATGAATCCAGTCCCAGAGTGTTGTTCACTATCATGGCAGCTATAAAGTATAGTGCAGTCTCTTTTCTCCATCACTCCTTGACCTATCGATCGCATCTCCTGTAGGGCCGTAATATCACATTGGTATTTTATAAGTTGTTTTGTAAGGTTTTTCTGCTAAATATGATACTAAACATAATTTAAAGCTTGAAGAGTAAACTGTAGAGTTTATAATAACAAACCATAATTCCAATTTGTAATTGCTCTGTACTCAAACCAATATAACGTCATTTTACCAGGTTGGCGCACTATATTCAGGAACATACACATGGTGAAAACGATTAGCACATTTTAAGTTGTTTTAAATGGCTTTAGTTCATACTAAGCTTTGGGTTCATTTTAAGTAAACTAAATATATTGCTGGGGCGGGGCTCAAATGATTTGAGTGAAGATGACGTATACGGTGCATAGTGCCTGTATTATCGCCTATTGACAATATGGGCACATCGGTTTATGGTTTGCATTACAATAAGTGAGGCAGCTGGTCTAACATCAAACAAGTGCACTGCACTCCTTGCATTGCTATGAAACATCGTAAATCATATCTTTTATTCATAGGTTTTTAATATTATCACTAACTAATTGTAATGCAAACCATAAACTGATGTGCCCATATTGCCAATAGGTGATAATACAGACCATGCACCGTATACGTCATCTTCACTCGAATCATTTGCAATCATGACAATATATTTAGTTTACCTACTTAAAATGAACCCAAAGTTCAGTATGAACTAAAGCCATTATAAAACAACTTAACCGTGTTAATGGTGTTTTTGCCATGCGTAATTTGTTGGATAGTAGTCGAATAGAAGCTGAATAGAAGTTGCAGTTATTGTCGCGATAGTTTAATTTATAGGCTATTGTTGCCAGTAAATCCATGCACTTGTACAGGCACTATAAGGTTTTTTTTATAAAACTCTACTTTCTTCAACTTCTCAATCAATGGAACATTGTAATATGTATTGGCAAACTTAATATTAATTTTACCATTTGTGTTCCTCACCATTATAATTGAATTCATAAGTTTAACTAGTTTCATTGATTAATTGAATATTTATTACTTTTCAGCATTACACTGAAGAAAATAGACATTCGTTCCCCGCCGACCTTGCAGAATTATGTGAGATTATATCCAAATGTTGCGGCTTCAATGAATTCATTCCTCAAGCATCTATTGTGAATTATTACCATATGGACTCGACACTAGCGCCGCACACTGATCATTCTGAAAGGAATTTGGACGCTCCTTTACTATCATTAAGGTGATTATATTATATCCTATTAATTATCAGAGAAACCTGCAATCGAATACTAGCAGTATGGCCTCCTCCAAAGTCTTTGGTCGTGGGTTTGAATCCAATAGTAGGCCCAAATTTATGTGTTGTCTTTTCACTCTACATTTCATATCAATCATGCATTGCATATTATGCTAAGCCGGCTCGCATATCTAAACTCGTCTCGTCTGCATCGTGTCGAATACGTCGATGTGATGCTATCGTTATTCACAAAACACACGTTGCCAGATTGACACATTGGTGGAATGTGACTTTTTAGTTTGAAAAAAAAACATTTCACCATTGCACGCGTCTCGGGCTGCGAATCGAAGCCGTCAGTGTGTATACTCACACGCTACGAATTGGTCATTACAAATACATAATATACATGTTTTGAGAGGTTACACGCGACTGTCTCCAAGCCCCTATGTACGAGGTCTTCTTATGCAACATCGGTGCAACGTTCCTAGAAGGTTTGATTTATGGTTGTGCGGTAGACGAAGCAAGTTCAGATGTGCGAGCAGGCTAATGTAGTTCTGCATTGAATGATGTACTTATTTAAACAATATTAAGAGCTAAATTCATAATATAATACAATAATTAATAGACCATCCCATTAATATTATTCCAGCACCTACTCGGTGAAAATTGATAAAACCTTTCTATTATTTCATAGAATTCAGTTTTGGTATCTTGGGTTTTGCTTCTCGACATCGTACTACCGATGATAGTAACTGAATAAAATCTACATTACATCAGGTTGTGAAATCTTGAGGAAGTCTTAGACGGAGAGTTCACGAAGGCAGTTAAGGGTGTAAAATTTGCAGGGAGTTTATGTCATGGCCATGGCCCCCACATATCTGAAGTGGGCCCCCAGGTTAGAATCTTTGGCGGGCCCCCCTACCTATCGCTAAAGTTAAAGGCAGTGTGACGATCTACAGTGGTGTATTCCAAATAGTGTTCGAGGTAAAATTTAGGGTATTTTTTTATCGATTTTTTGTATTTTTAATACACCCACTTGAATTATGGAGTTATCGAATATTGACAAACAACAATCAAAAATTGCATCGCACAACCACATAATTTTAATTGTTATCATGCTTTAAGTAAAATAGCGCTGGAGTCGACATTATTTACTATTACAGTAAGTCCTCGACTTACGTGAATTTGTACTTACGCGTTTTTTTTAAAATATGCTTTTTTTGCTGCAGTTTGTTTCCCTGCTCGCTTGTATTTACATTGCGCTTGTATTATTTATTTGAGTCAGCAGAAATCATAAAAATGACGATATTGTAATGTGGACGAAACTGGGCTTATTGGAAAAAAATGCCAGATCAGTCATATTATAATATATCCCAACTAGATATATCTATGCCAAGTTTTGAGGTGTCTGAAGATAGGCTAACCCCTTTACTTGGTGGAAATGCCGCTGGGGATTGTAAAATCAAACCATCAATCAATAATGTTTTCTTAAATGTATGAATGTAGGTCCATTTTATTTTCACTTATCTTTTGAAACTAACACATATTATTTAAAAAAAATGCATGATTTTACGTCTTTAAGCTCGGTCCCCCAGGCTAGAGCCCTGTCAGCCCCCCTTGTGGTGGCCATGGTCATGGCACACTCAACCCGTACAGCTGGAGATAGCCCACTGCACTTTGCAGGCGATGTCATGAAATGTTTGCCTTTAATTATCTTGGAAATTAGATGGACGGCATTTTTATTTACATTTCCATCTGGAAACCAACCACAAAGAACTGATTGGTGAAAATTTCAGATTGATTGGACCAATGACAAAAATGATAGATCAGCGGCATAAGAGGCTTTTATCATTTAACGAAATGGGTCGCCCGCACTGGCATCTCAACTGGACATGCTTAGTGTGTTTTTCTCCGTTAGATTACATCGTACTTTGGTTAAGCGGTCTTGTAAAATTTACAACAGTGCCTTGCCACGCTATCTTCTGCGGGGTTTGGGCCTTAGCTTTATATTTTTACTGTTTTATTATTCTCACACCAATCTTCCAATATATTCTCTCTATTTACAGTTTTGGTCAATCTGCGATATTCCTCATTGGTGGAGAATCGAAAGAAACAAAACCGATGGCGCTTTATCTACACAGCGGCGACATTGTTATCATGTCTAGGGAGTCCAGGCTCTGCTATCATGCTGTGCCGAGAGTTACACCCGCTAAGATAGAACCGTGGCGTGAGATTAGCGATGACGAGGCAGCAGTTTCTTATTCAAACGGTTTCAAAACAGATTTTCATGATGTTTGCCAAGATGAGTTTTGGAGACCCTTTGGAAAATATTTAGGAGATTCTAGAATTAATATCAATGTTCGACAGGTTTTATATAAAAATCAACAATATCTAGATGACAATAGATAACATTCAATAGTCTTGGACTACTACTCAGATGCTCTTGCTCTGGTCTAGGCGTAAGAGCATTGACTGTTATCTATTGTCATCTAAAATCTTCCAACCTTATTGGAAAACAAAAATACATATTGACACTTCCAAAAGGGTCATAGCCTAATTAGCTCAAGCAAACGTGTGAACTCC
Organism: Rhyacophila brunnea; assembly: GCF_057557595.1. NCBI lineage: Eukaryota > Metazoa > Arthropoda > Insecta > Trichoptera > Rhyacophilidae > Rhyacophila > Rhyacophila brunnea. Next base: position 36,756,331 of record NW_028232871.1, on the reverse strand, counting down.
GTCTATGAATACGAGGTCCAAAAATGGGAACCGACATGCCCTGTGGCACAAACAATCTGACAACAAACAGCTACCATTGACATTCCAACAGAGATGGTCGAAGAACGCATCCCAGCATCCAGGGAAGATACTGCGAGCAGGCCCAGAGAGGATCTGGGCGCAGTCAACCGAACGACCAGTGCTGTCTTGGGTCTATGGAACTGGTTCTGGGAATACAAACCACAGTACCCCTAGGCCCTGACGGAGCTACTCAAGGCTACCGTCTGCTTCAAGTGGACTGATGCTCCAGACCAAGCGTTTACCCGCGTTAAGGTCGCAACGTTCCAACCATTGTGCCTTACTCAACCGGACTTTGAGTGGCCCTTCTGCCTCTAGACGGATGCCAGCCGACATGGCACTGCTGCCGTACTATTCCTCGTCTATTTAGACGACATCATCATCTACAGCAAGACCTGGGACGACCACGCCTACCACTTAAGGCTTGTAATGGAGCGGTTGCAGTACCACGTATTTATTATCAGTCGGACCGGCGAAATGTCAGATTAGGCAACAGCAAGTCGATTATTTGGGGCATCAAATCACCGCCACGGGAAACGAGCCTCAAATACACCACCTCCAGGAAGTGGAGACGGCTGCGGAGCCGACATCTCGAAAACAGGTGCGACCCTTCTTGGGGGTATGTAATTGGCTCTGGGAATACGTACCTCGATTCGCAGAGATGGCGACTCCGTTGACGCAATTACTACGCACTACTGTACAGTTTCGTTGGTCAGATGGAGCGTCAGACGACTTCCGCCAAATAAAGAATGCCTTACGGCAACCTTTGAGGTTGGCAAGGCTAGATTTCTCGAGACCCTTTTGCTTGCAGACGGACGCAGAAACAGCATGGTGGTTCTCCTGAAAAGTACTGACTTTTCCTTTCGAACACAGATATGTGGTCATTTGGCATTGAAAAAACTACACTGGTAAGCAGCTTTATGTTTATGCTTTGTATAAAAAAACTTTCATTTTGAGAAATTATTAAATTTATTTAAATACACATTCGAATGTTAATCATTAATACATTATGGAAATAAAATTATAATATAAGAAAAATATACACTCGAACTTGGTTATTACGAGGAAGATGGGACATGGGACCGACTGAATTTGCTCGTTATATAAGCGTTACTACCCATTTACTTAAAAAAGAAAACATGTCAATGATTATATTATTATTGTTACTAATAGAACAATAAACAGAACATTAAATGGACGCATGTTGGATATAAATGACAAACTGTTTCGTTCGGCAGGCGTCATTTGCACCCGTGACCCGCAATCCGCGTATCGCCTAGCCACGATCTTTTTAGACCATGCCTCAACTGAGGTATAGCCTTTACCACCTTCATAGTGGAAAACGTTGATTCACATAAGTAGGTAGAACAAAACAATACTTTCATTTTGGGCGCAATTCGAACTAAAATTGGATACTTTTCTGTTGGGACGAAAGGCCATACAGATTCGACAGTCGAGGCAACACTCTTAAGCGACAAATCACATTGAAGTTCTATCAATTCCATTTCTGATGAAGGGCCATCTTTTTGAAAATTTTCAACGATCCAGCTGGAAAGTTTTTCATTTCGGAGTCCAATAATAAAAGTTGAGAGGCTAATTTATAAATGATAAAATATCCTACGTGAGCTACCAAAAATGCCGCCGCGAGTGACCGTTTGGCGATCACCGCTCTAAGTGATTTGGCAGCTATTCTGTTCGAAAGGATAAGATGCTCCTCACCATTGCTTATTTTTTTTTAGTTTGATTTAGATTCGTCTTCCACTGTTGCAGTCTCCTAAGCTGCTTTCATGTTAATTCAGTAGGTTCAACCATGGCATGGGGGGGGTATGTTCTGATTCAGTTAAATCGATGGTTGTTGCGGTTGTCTCAATTCCGTTCCTGACTCGGAATGCAGAAACAATATATTATTATCTTGATACACGTTAGTTGAGGTGTTAGATTTAAAGCAATAAAATCAGTAGCATTTTCTACATTAGACAGGAATACATTCAGAGAAATTATAAGTAACACTTTGGCAAATGTGGTTGTTTTGCATTTCAGTATAGTTGCTAAAATTAAGTGCATAAGAAACACATTGCAACGTATGTTGATTTTACATTTAAAATATTTTGAATTCATTAAAAAAACAAATCAGCTTATCTAACATAGTGATTGATAGATATTTTTACAGTACAATCATTAAAAATTGCTGCATTTTTTTACATTTAAAATAAAATTGACATTTTAAATATTGTGATTGTTTTGTTTTGGATGATCGATATAATATTTATGTTAATACGAGTGTAAGTTATACTTTGCAACTTTACAGGAGAGTTAAATGAAAACATACTTTTTTATTGGAGTAGACTAAATATCTAAAGTCATACTGCAAAATGTTGTCAGGTAGATACTTCGTTATGAAATAACCGAATGTTAAATGTTAAACCTACCATAAATAGGGTATCTCGTGTTGTAACTATCATTTTATAACTCTTATAATACAAAATAATATAATCAGTAGACACCGACAAGTTTAACGTGAACCTCCCTGGCAGCAGCAGCGGAGCCTCACGTTAAACTTGACGGTCTCTAGGTATACATAATATCAGTGGCGAAAGGTGGATAGGATTAGGCTGTTAAGATCTGACATAAATAGTGCACATTAAATTTTGTTAGTCATACGTATGTGTTTTTATTGAACTAAAACTACAATTTACAGATGGTGTTGGTTAGTTTTTAAAAATCAATCAAATCCTGCCTCAACCAAACCAAAATAGTTTTGGTATATTTTGGGCGATCCGACAAAATTGTGCACACTTTTTCATTCATAGTTATTTTTTTCGTTGAATTAGAAATACATATTACACATGTTGATAAAAAATATTATTATATTAATTAATGAATATTTTTTGACTATTATTTATTATGGTTTGGATTAGGCAGGGTTTAATTGAATTTTAAAAACTAACCAACACCATCTGTAAGTTTTTGTATTCATAAATATGTATGACTGACAAAGTAAAGTTTAATGTACACTATTTATGGCGGATGTTAACAGCCTACCTTCACCCGTCGCCACCGATACATATGAATTTAAGTTGGTTTATTTTATATTCTGCATAATTATAGGCCCACGATGGCCGAGTGGCTTAAATGCCGGCCTATAGAGTCGAGGGTCCCAGGTTCGAATCCTGGGTCTGGCTAGTACACTTATTGTTTTTCAATTTGTGTATGAGTCAGAGTATGGACCTAATAGGTTGAGCAAGTGGCTGACATCCATTTCTCGTAAAAACAAAAATCTGTCAATACAAACCTCCACTCTGTGGAGGCCCATATGAGCCTATTAACATTAGGCTCGGACATGGTCGAAAGAATTATAGGTACGAAAATTTCTGCAGAAAGTTTTTTCAGTGTAGGTACTTGTCTACGTAGCTCATTGTACTATTTTTTGTGACATTCAAATAACGTGGTAAATAAACAGTTGTGACCTGTGAATTAATTACACATAAATTAAATAATAACATCGATAGAAATTTGTCGGTAAGTACCTACCTACAACTACAGGTGCTCGCGTAGACCATACAGATCTTTCTCGTGTGACGTCACCTTTTACTCGAGAATGTTTACGAGAATTTGAGGGACTCCCCGCTGCTACCTTTATAGTATAATATCTGACTAAACAGACGCACACAACTTGTCACCAGATTATTAGCATTTTAATAAAATTTTGATAATAATCACTAATAAGTTAAAAAATATATTAATAGTAAACGTTACAGATTTACAAAGTCTAAGATAATAGTTTATTTATGACGATAATAATTATTTTAATTATTACCGTTGCCTATGTCTTGACCGCGTAAAAGAATTTTTCAGAGTGCAAAAAACAAAAAAAAAACAAAGGAACTCAGATCTCTAAAGAGAGAAGGATGGGTTATTATGGTAAATGATAGGTACCATTTGTACGCTTGAGACGCGTTATGAAATATCTCTGGTTAAATTACTTACGTGAAACTGAAATTGTACAAACTGTTGCCATCATCTGGCAATGTGTATAGATAGGTAGGTATTGTGATATTGGGACTTATGGTACTTTAAGGGGAATAATAGGAAACTGGACGTACGTAATTCGTACCGTTACACTCCAGGGTGTCAGCCTTCTGTTGACGCTCACTATAGAACATTTGGCGACCATATACCCTGACCTCAGTCAACTGGACGTGACTCAGTCAATCTCTTGATTGGTTGATTATAAAAATAGACATTAAGTCACGCGGTTTACATCGATGGATCCGTCGATGTGCACCGCAGAAGAAATAAGTCAGTCGAAAGAGACCAAGAACCAGTAAGTATAGTCAATACTCAGTAGTTGTGATAGGAAAAATAAATAAATATGTAGGTATGTACTATGTAAACAAATAAAAATTGCACTAGGATTAAGCGAGAGGGGAAATATATGATTGTGAGAGAGAGAGAAGCGCAGATAGGCATTGTAATATTAAGATTGAATTGTTATATCTAAGATCTATTGAATACATCATATTATGGTTATAAATGTTAAGCAGATAAGATTTCATTGTGATTTTTAAAAATGTAAGAGGGTCAGCACAGAGCAAAATTTATAAATTCTCCAAAACTAAATAATTACAGACGTTCGAAGCCAGATTTTTTGTCTTGATACTGCAGCTTCGCTGCACATTTATGGAAAAAAAGCAGGCAACACCATAGATAATAATAATTATATGTGTGGTGGCCAGTTCACCCGCATCAAGGCAGAAATATGTGGATTAATAAGCGGGGAGACCATTCATAGACAACAGCTGTATATAATAGATTCGTAAATTCCATACAAGAGGATGCCCCGTATAATAATTGGCGTGACTAGAATTTTGACTGACGAGAGACCCAGAACCCAAAAAAATATTCATAAATAATTATAAAAACGAAATCGCCACAATAATAAATAAAAGTCAATGTTATTTCAAGTCAGATACAGTTTATTGCAATGATAATAATAATATTGACATGAAATTTGAAAAGAATGACATCAGTGACAATTTTATTAATAGTGTCGCAGCTCGAGAGTTGATTGGCTGGATTATGGGTGAGCTCTGATTGGTCATTGAACTGGGCTTGTGTCATTGCAGCTTCGTGTCAGTGATTGATGCCAATCGTACTATAATAATTATAGTATTTGTACTATAGTTTTGACCTGCGTACTATAAGTCCGAAAATACTATAATTTTGAAAATTCAGAAAATAAGTTCGCAAAAAGCTCTCGTTAATTGCCTTCATGGCCCCCACATCCTGAAGCAGGCCTCCAGGCTAAGATCTTTGGCGGGGCCCCCTACCTATCGTTAAGGATAAAGGCAGTGTGACGCTCTACAGTAGCGTTTTCCAAATGGTGTACGCGATCAAATTAATGTGTATATTTAGTGTTTTATTGTATATTTTTATACATCCATTCGAATTATTGAGATGTCGAGTAATGATTTATCTCACTTATCTGGTCGACTCGCCTCGCCGGGCCCCTCCTGAGCCCTGTGGGGGCCATGATAACCTTGCAAGTAATTTTTGTCAAAATAAGGTCTCGTTAATCACTTAAGGTGTAAAAACGGAATTACTTTATTTTGCCGGTAGAATTTATCAAAAAAAAGTTCTCGTTAATTACTTCACGTGTTATTGTTTAAAAAAAGGCCTCAATCAGTTTGCATGTATTTTTTTGAAAATGCAGAAAAGTGTTGGTCATTCAACGAGTACTAGGTATATTTTTTGCCGAAATACTATAATTTTGGAGGCTCTGTACTATAATTCGATTTTGAAAATATGGCAACACTGCTTCGTGTACTGTGATTGTCTATGGTCCTGTGTGACCATTAGGGCATTAGTATGTTATATTAGTCTATGGCGACCGCATTGTCATCCACAATGTGGATGACCCACATAGACTAATAAACTTTGTCATCCGTCTGTCATGGATTAATTAACGTGACTGAGTATTAAAGTGGTCACGATCGCTATATGTGTATGGAAGATACATCCCCTGGGGAAGACGGGAGACTGGAGAATAACTTGAACGGTCGACTTGCACAGTGAAGTCGCTAGCGCGTTCCTTTTCTCGCGATGTTTTTTCTTTATAACAATAATTTTACTTTTTCTATTAAAACATAAATTTGTAGCGAATTGTGGATAAATTCAGTGTTCAACCGTAATATACAATAGTAGAATTTCGTTCGAAGTTTTTTTTTTTAATTGTGACTTCAAACAGCCCATGCTGCGGCAGTATTTCGAGTCGCCTACGCGAAGGCGTATGCAAGTGATCGGCCTGAAGTGTGAAGAGCAACGGCCGTACGAGGATGCTTTTAGTTTCCTCCTGAAGAAGCAGGAGTTGGCCGTAGTGTTGTTACCTGATGAAAAGAGTGAAGAACTGGCGGAAATGTTCTACGACCTTCTGTCTGAACGCGACCAAGTATGGGTAAATCGCAGAAACTGGAAGACCATGGAGGAACTCTTGGAAGCCTCCAAGCGGATTGACAGGGACGCCCGACTTAAATTAAGGATGGAAGTGTCCAATCTGAACTATGAAGAGCAACGGCCGCACGAGGATGCTTTTAGTTTCCTCCAGAACAAGCAGGAGTTGGCCCTAGTGTTGTTACCCGATGAAAAGAGTGAAGAACTTGCGAAAATGTTCTACGACCTTCTGTGTAAACGCGACCAAGCATGGGTAAATCGCAGAAACTGGAAGACCATGGAGGAACTCTTGGAAGCCTCCAAACGAATTGACAGGTACGCTCGACGTAAATTAAATATGCAAGTGTTCTACCTGAAGTATGAAAGGCAACGGCCGGCCGAGGATGCTTTTAATTTTCTCCAGAACAAGCAGGAGTTGGCTGTAGAATTGTCACCTGATGAAAAGAGTGAAGAACTGGCGAAAATGTTCTACGACCTTCTGTCTGAACCCGACCAAGCATGGGTAAATCGCAGAAACTGGAAGACCATGGAGGAACTCTTGGAAGCCTCCAAACGAATTGACACGGACGCCCGACGTAAATTAAATATGCAATTGCTCTACCTGAAGTATGAAAGGCAACGGCCGGAGGAGGATGCTTTTAGTTTCCTCCAGAACAAGCAGGAGTTGGCCGTAGTGTTGTTACCTGATGAAAAGAGTGAAGAACTGGCGGAAATGTTCTACGACCTTCTGTCTGAACGCGACCAAGCATGGGTAAATCGCAGAAACTGGAAGACCATGGAGGAACTCTTGGAAGCCTCCAAGCGAATTGACAGGGACGCCCGACTTAAATTAAGGATGGAAGTGTCCAAGCTGAAGTATGAAGAGCAACAGCCAGATGAGGATGCTTTTAGTTTCCTCCAGAACAAGCAGGAGTTGGCCGTAGTGTTGTTACCTGATGAAAAGAGTGAAGAACTGGCGGAAATGTTCTACGACCTTCTGTCTGAACGCGACCAAGCACGGGTAGGTCGCAGAAACTGGAAGACCATGGAGGAAATCTTGGAAGTCGCAAAGCGCCTTAAGCCTTCTAGGGACGCCCGACTCGTCGTCGCACCATCCCTTGTGACTGTCAAACAGACGGTCCAAAAGACATGTGTATGTCGTTGCAAGTGCGAACAGGGGAATGGACGAAAACAGGCCAACTGGCTTGACAAACAACGCCCCGCGGCAGAAACGAAGGCACGCCCAGTCGGCCCAGTACAGCCTACCAAACGCGAGGAGCCATCTGGAGACCGTGGACAGAGTGCCCAGGTCCGGCGTGGATGGTACCAGTCTCTTGGTACATACCGCCGTGGAAGAGGTCGAGGTGTCTACAGAGACGACTAGAGAGGCTAAAGGAGATGCCAGCACTGTCCAGCTTATCACGAAAATGCAACATGCCCTAACCGCCCAAGGAACGTATAAGAGAACCTCGGTGAAGAGGTGCCGCGGACTCGACGATTCGTCCCAGGCTCAATGACGAATGGCGAATTACCGCACAGTGTGATACTATGCTCTTTTCCACTGTCAACGAATCAAACTAAATGTGTTCTCAAATAGTTCTAAGGATTTTAATTGTAAGTAAGTTACACTAAATTCTGTACACATTCGGTACGTCACAAAATATTATAAAGTGAATACATAACGGCAGGTCAACTGTAGTTTTCGAAAACGAAAGTATTCTTGGGGTCTCTATCTATGCTAAACGTAAGTCCAGTCATAAATAAAAACTGAGCGCAACATGCAACATTCTTATGTGTCTTGCGAGGACAATAACGTCACTCGCCAACTCAAAATGAATGACGAAGTGCGACATTTTGGGATTATACCTGTGCTGCATGTCGGGTGAAAGTTGCCTCCATTTTTTCAAACTAAAAAGTTGCATTAGAACAATCTGCGGAGTTCCATTTGGCAATGTGTGTTTTGTGAATAGCGATGACGTCACATCGACGTATTCGACACGTTGCGGGCGGACGAGTTTTGATGTGCGAGCCGGCTAAACGACACGCCGGGCGGCTTTACCACTGAGCCTAGCGAGGGTAGATATTTGAAAAATAAATCTTTTACAGTGATACCCAACCGGTTTTTAAATCAGCCAACCACCTAAACATAAAATTAGATAATATAATAGGTATAGTTGGTCTGGAAAGGGTACTACTTAATACTAAAAGACTTCTCAAATCAAATTCAACTCGGCGAGAATCTAGTGGAGGGAGGGGGGATAAATTGTTGATCGATCGAGAAATGTGCGATTGTAGATTGCAAAAATGATATTAGATTAATAATAACAATTAACAATAAGATACGGCCAGACTTCATGTGGACTCGCACCCTTAGAGCTTGTACAGATGACGCGTGTCTCGCCGCGATACGTCGCGAGTGTATGTGGACAGCTCAATGAGGTCACCTGTATTTCGACCGCGCGCAAGAAGTGAGACGCGGCGATTACATGTGGACGTTTCGATGAGGTCACATGTACCTGCGGGTCTATTCTATACACAAGGCTGCTTTTGTCCGCTACGGCAGCTAAATAGGGTAGGAAAGTATCGAATTATTAACACTTATTGTAAGAATTACAATAATTTAGTTATAATTGTTACAATAATTACTATGTTTTAACAGCACCTCTCGTGGCTATGATAAATTTTAGACCGAGAGCAGGTCGTGTATAGAATAGACCCGCTGGAATGCGCGCGAGTTTTTACGCGCGAGTGAAATCGCGCCATCTGGACAATGAAGGCCTGTTTTATAACGCATTGGTTTTTTTTATGTCGTAAGCACTCCGATTCTGGAAACCGTAAAAATTCTGTAAAATAAAAATATGTGTAGAGAGTATCGTTGTTTCTTTATTATCCAACTGTAGATATAGATGTACCCAGGACAGCCGGTCAGAGGCAGGTCCGACGGGGTAGGTAATGATGCCAATTGAGGTCAGCGCATCTATTCTATACACAAGGCTGCTATCGAGGGTAGTTTATCATATTTATGTATTGAGTTATTATAATTGTTACAATAAGTTAAACTGTTTATCCCGCTCTAAAAGTTAACACAGCCAATAGAGGTGCTGTTAAAACATAGCACAGTTCAGACGGCACAGCCACATATTTTTAAATGTCAATAGGTAATACTTTTTTACTATTAGAGCAAATTTGTAGTGTGTTTTTCTCACACTAGTCAACGAGTGCTCAAGAGATGGGTGTAGAGTGCATGGAATATATTGTCACAATTTTTGACTTCAGGACTTTGTTAGTAGTTAGTAGGTAAACATACTAAAAGTCCCTGCCCCTGGGAGGTGAGATAAAGGCGGGAGCTGTTAGCGCTGTTCAGTCAGCGGACGAATAGCTGTGGACATTGCGAACAGCACCAAATCTAGTTAAATATCTATTTTTTTCTTTATAATAATAATAATACAAGAGGCCCAATGCCAGTACCTAGTGCATTTAGTAATAGAAGTGAAACAATCACACACACCCAGGCTTGAGAAAAATCACATAAATATAATATTGAAACCGGAACTCCTGGATGGAAGGCCAGCGCCGCACTGCATTACGACAAACACGACCGCTACCGGCTCACGGACATTTTTATAAATACAGTCAAACTTGGTTATTACGAGGAAGATGGGACCGACTGAATTTGCTCGTTATATATAACATTTTTCGCACCACGTTCTATTTAAGCATAGAACATAAAAAATCTAAAAACCGTCTTTAAAATCCCAGAATCAAGCATGGCATTCATAACTACAAAATAAGTTGTTTATTGTAATGAAGTGCTGAGCCGCCGGCGCTGGTAGGTACCTACTGACTTCACAAAGCTTGGATTTTTTACATGCAATTTCAAGCATATGCGTGGATACTTTTTCAATGTTGTCGGCGAAAACACCAATTAGGTACTTAGACACTTGACTAGTTTCATAAACGTAATCCGATCCCGTCGGCATCGGTCTAGTTAACTGCCCGGTCGGATTTTATTGCTTAGGGTCGAAAATGTTTTTAAACGATCGACACATTAACAGTTTTGCTCGGTATAGCCGAGAAGTAGCTCGTTATAAATGTATGGAGAAAATCAAAAACTAAAATGTCAACGAATGTTTCCTCATTACATCTGAGATCTCGCTATTTCCGTGATGGTAATAACCAAGTTGGACTGTGCAATTAATTCTTCATTTGTGAGCTTATATTGTAGGTCATTATTTTGCAACTGACGTATCTTGATCGTAGTAAGGATGTGGTGCCGAAGTGGGTTAACTAAGTATATTTAAAATACCGGCGACGAAACCTCTGCGGATAAACGGTATATGAAACACCTGACGGCGGGATGCTGCGCCCCACAATTAACGGAAGATATATTTGACATTTTAACTATTCCAAACAACAAGCAAATGATGGGCCGACACCATAAACGATAAAGTGGCAATCGAATTCAAAAGGGAACACTGACTTATATTTTATAGATATTTCCATCTTTGTTACTTTGTGTTTTACCTGTTTGTTTTGAAAACTTATTGGTAGTTGGGAATATTTTAAGTCGACACATTCCGTTCAAGCGAACATATCGCTTTGTTCCACTACAAAGTAAAATATGACATTTTTATTACAACGTTTTTCTTAGCTCGTATTCTTATTTGTCCGTTGATTGTTTGTCCGGTACAAATGTTGCAATCGATTTTTAACTAACTACCCGACTAGCTAGACATTTGAGACTTTTAGAATATATCAGAACACGATGCCAATGCATTTTTTAAATATTTTTAGCCATCTTTAAGTAGAATTTAATTCGTATTGTTGTTTTTATTTAATGAAACGCATTTTTTTTATAGTACTTATTCCACTTTTAATTAATATATTAGGACCGGTTTCGTCCGCCTCAGTGGGACATTTTCAACTGAATACATTTTTTTAAAACAATATTTATCAAACAAAATTCAAAGCGATAGAAATAATATAACAATAGGTACATAAATAATTATCCGTCCAATAATACCTTCCCAATAACAGATTAATTTTAAACTAATGAGGTTGGACATTAATATTTCATGCTACGTCAGGGGCATTAAGCAAATTATTTAAAATATTAACAAACCACAAAATATGAAACAATCTACACTTACAATAACATTAATATCAACAAATAATTTACTTACCTTGCCTTACCAGGGTACTTAGTTACGTCACTGCCATTGGTGTAGTGGGCCACTTCTCCGGACAAGTTTCACCAAAAAGTATGTTACAAGTAATAGTTTTGAGTCATCGCAATATGACTAGCATCGATCGATTGAAATATCAACTGATGATTATAGCTGGAATCGATCCACTGCTAGATGAAGACCTCCATTAGCTCTTTCCACTCTCATCGATTCCTAGATCTTTGCTATCACGTAATCCGCGGAACTGAGGTCGAGCGGTAGGTAGTCTGTTCGCACATGACATTTTCATTTCTCCAGCTTGGCGATCTGATGACATATCGGTACATTGATTTATTCTGTGGTCTTTCCGCGTTATTCCCAACATGCACACTTACTTTGCACGTTACGTTATTCGTGGTATTTAGATTGAAATGAGAAACAATAGGAAATATTTCTGTAAATAATGTAAAATATTTCATTAATGCCCAACATGAGAATGTTTGTTGAATTTTAGTAAAAAGTGAGATTTAGGTACCTAATACCTACTATTTACTTTTACCTATTTCTGATACCTATCATTAGTATATACAATAATAATATGTAATAATAATTACAAGATAAAAAGAACTTTTTATATACGACATTTTTAAATTTTCTGTTGAATCATATAAACTTGACAATTATATGTATTAATAATTTAGGACAAATAAGGCAATAATTGTCATCAAATCATTTTTTTGCTATTTTGCAATAAAACAAACAAATATAGAATACTGAAATGTCATTTTGATTTCCATAGTATATATTAATAATTTAGTTGCTAGGACTGCCCCCTTAGCAACCAATAATAGAGGATTGGATTACGGATTTCTTCCGAAATAACTTTTCATTCAAAACAGAATTAACTGAAAATGAATTCAATTCTACTTAAAGATGGCTAAAAGTATTATAAGAATGCATTGGCATCGTGTTCTGATATATTCTAAAAGTTTCAAATGTCTAGCTAGTCAGGAAGTTAGTTAAAAATTGATTGCAAGATTTGTACTTGATAAACAACCACCCAGTGACGTCCCTAGACAAAATGCCGCCCCTAGGCAGTGCTAAAATGCCGTCACATTTTTTTATACAGTACTTTTTATCATCCTTTCATGACTCCAATATCTAAGAAATGTGTTGTATGGATACATTACTAACAAGATATAGGTATACCATTAAATCTAATTTAAATGCCATCCCTGCTTCAATAGACAATATTGCGAGTCTACGGTTTCAGAAAGGTAGGTACATTTAAAAATGCACCTGAAATCCTTAAAAATCCAAAACTCGCGAGTGACTGGCAAACATATTTGGATACATTTTAAATTACGTATGCACGTGTCATTGCTGTTCACCAAGAACGTGACGTCCAAAGACAACGGAAGTAAACTAGACATCGTAAACCCGACAAAAAATATAGCCCTGTTAAACATTTTAGAGTATCTACCTAATTAATATTTTTTACCAACCAGTGAGCTGAATTTTTTAACGGAAAGATATTTCCATTATTACCAAGTTTAGGTAGCTTTCTATGTATACCTAATGTTTCTCCTCGATTTGCCGCCCTTTGGGTAACTGCCGACCCCAAGCGACGCTCAATCTGCCTACCCCCACGGGACGTCACTGCAACCACCGGACAAACAAGAATACGAGCTAAGAAAAACATGGTAATAATAAAAATAATCAAAATTATTCGGTTTTATGAACGAACTTAACACAATAACTCCAACATAATAAATAATAATGTTAAGACAATAGGAAAAGACCATCTTCTCGGCGTACATTTTGAATTTATTTCACACGTTATCTGTCATTTAGGTGGGTAATATGAGAAAATATGAGAATATTCTCCATATAAAACTAACAATTATGGCCACATTAGTCTTATATTATAGAGTTATAGACACAGCAAGTAAATTAATGGGCCGCAGTCAGTAAACGATTATTATAATGTAATAAATATTAATGGTAGTAATGTAATGTATGTGCTCACCGAGCGGGGGTGTTCGGGGTGCGAAACACCCGGGCGGCAAAAGTCCGAAAAAAACAATAAAATAAATCGTCACTGTTCTGGCAGAAGACACTAATTCGAAAAAATGACATTGAGTTAGTCATACCAAAATGTTCCTTATTTCAAACTTTACCGTCTGGAAACCTTCTTATTAAATAAACAGTCTTTATTTTAAAGTCATCTTTTTTACGATTACTTAATAAACTCACATGATAGACCATTATTTCAAACATTTTAACAACTTCAAAGTCAAATTACTCAAAACTAGTATTCTCCAGTTAGTGTGTTCTGCCAGAACAGAGACGAAATTTTATGATGAAAAAAGTCGGAATTTTATTACATAATAATATCATTAAATATTCTTTTATAAATTGTAGTACCGTGATCCATCGATACGTGTCTATCGATTTAAGATGTTTTACATAATATAAGCAGGGCTTTTTTTTAAAAAAAAAAGGTGCCGGAACTCACTTCATGTCAAGCTTTTTACTAAATAAAATTATATTCAAATGTCACTTAAATGAAATTTAAAGGAGCTATGCCACGAAGCGAACAAAAAAAGGTTGATTTTTACGATATTTTTTTATTTTAGTCAAAACAAAGCTACAGAAACAATAAAATACATACATTATATTTGAAATATATTGTACAAATAAGACTAACTTTAAAATATAATTGTAAATACATATGTAATGTATTTATTTATGAACTTGAATAAAAGTTTAGAGTGATTTCCAAAGTTTTTTCCAATTCTCGTCTGATACATCATCTCGATTCCTTTTCTTAGTGTTAGAGTCTAAGGCCGAATGTCGTCCTTTAAGTAACCACCTATCAACATATTTTGAAGGATCGAAAAGTGTCAAGGGTGGTCCCACGAGTTTGATGAACAAGAGTGCCGAAACTGTTTTAGTGTTTAACGAAGCTCTTGTTGGGGTAATAATAAGATTCATTTGCGAAAACCCCCGTTCACATTCACTTGAAGAAATGGGAATAGAATTCAGAGCATATACCAAACGCAAGAGTTTTTCAGAATATGTCTTTTCGAGAATGTATTCGCGAAATCCACGAATCATTTCTCGTTCATCTAGTTGAAGCCTGATCGAAATGTTTCTAATTTCCATCTCTCCAAATGTCAACCGATTATCAATGTCTTCAGGCCAATATTTTTGGTCAAGTACGCGAGCCCAAAGTGCAAACTCAACATCTTTATTATCTAGCAGCCTTTTTTCAATTGACGTTTTCAACGTGGAATAAAATATTTTCGGATCAATAGGAGGATCATTTTTAGAAACTTTTTCGTGAAGTAAAACTCCACGAAAATGCAGATTGCTTATAGCAGCTGCAGCACATTTATAATAGGGTCCAAAATTCTGTTTTCTTTCTTCAAAAACTTGAACGAGTTCTTCAGAAATGATTTTTAACGCTGCTTTGTGTGCAATAGATCCTCTGTGATCGAAATTTTTTTTTCGAAGTGACCCCAATTGTAGCTTCCTCTCTTTCCCAGAATACGTGATTTCATTATTGGCCCATTCTTTGGATATTTTCATTCCCATTGTCGTTTCAGTTCCAAGAGTTCCAACGTTTCTGCAAATTGTGCAGCCAAGTTTCATTTTGTGTACGTTCAACCATTCGTTTTTTGAGCAAAAATCGTTTTTTTGATCTAATGACCAGCAGTCTGGCCAATCGTTTTGAGTTCGACCTTGATCCCCGAGATCAGCTAGAGATGATTCAGGAACATCTACATGTACCGATATTTCCATATCTTCTGTCATCGTTTCTGTTTTGAGCTTTTTATTTGCGGAATCGGCGCCGCTGCCGGTGGTTGAGAAGTAACAGGAAATTTTTTTCATATTTAAACTTGGGGTTGCACTAAATAATATATAAAATAGTTGCACAACACGTAATCGTAACACAAACTGACTTAACAAACGTAAATAACAATATACGCAGATGCTGCCATGCGATAAACGTCAAACTGTCAAAATCATAATACGCAGCATACGTATGAAGCTAGTTACATACGCATGTTTGCTATTTAAACTATACGGTTACTTCACTAACACTAACACGCCAACATTCAAAATGGCTTCCACCTGTACCTTATTTTATCATTTTAACGAATTATTATTGTAATTACTTAAGCGCAAATATTTTTTCGTTTAATTGATTTTGAAATAAAACCGTGAAAAAAGGTGCCGGAACGCCGTTCCACCGCGTTAAATGGAAAAAAAGCCCTGAATATAAGTATAATACTACTTATGTAAAATTTGTGTTAATATACTTTGATGATTATAAAATGATTGTTTCAACTTTTCTTTGATGTTCACTAAAACAAAATGAGCGAGAGGGGACGTCAGCTATCCTTGGCGTGTCCCTGAACGTATGGTTACCGCAACAATACTACAAGCAGTGACGTCCCTAGACAAAATGCCGCCCCTATGCAGCGCCAGAATACCGCCTCATTTTATTATAAAATATTTTTTATCATCCTTTCATGACTCCCATATCTAAGAAAATTGTTGTATGGATACAATACTAACAAAATATACCACTAAACCTAATTTAAATGCCATCTCTACTTTAATACACAATATTGAGAATCCACGGATTCAGATACATTCAAAATACTACACATGACAACTTGCATGTGTCATTGCTGCTCACCAAGGACGTGTCGTCCAAGGACAACGGAAGTAAACTAGACATCACGAGCCCGACAAAAAAAATACCGTCCTGTTAAACCTATTATGTTAATTAATACATTTTGTTTCTAACCAATGAGCTGAATTTTAGCTAAGCTTAGGTACCTACCTATTTCTATATATACCTAATGATTCTCCTCAATTTGTGCCTTTCGAGTAACTGCCGCTCCCAAGCGACGCTCATTCTGCCTACCCCCACGGGACGTCACTGACTACAAGGCAATCAATCAGTATTTCATATGGAATTTATTCTGCTATGATATAACTAATCATTTCAGACATGATTCACACTTTATTTTAAAAGTATGACTCCAACGATAACCATCTAGCGAAAAGGTGCTGATTTCTGAATTTTACATACATATTATATTTTTTTGTTGTTTTGGTTTTCAAGGTTGAATGAATGAATAACCATCAATCCTAGTCTCCAAAATGTGTATCGTCAGCTGAATGCAGAACTATTATTATCACTAACTGTACTCACATTTGAGTTTGTTGAGAGTTTTTTTAAGCAGTTTACTTTAGTTATTTACTATTTATATACTTAGACAAATCGCGAGTGGAGAACTACAAGGTTCTAAGTGTTTGTCCTTGAAGAAACAAAAGTAACAATGAGGCAGCTTAGAATTGTTGGGTTTGTTTTACTGGGTCTTACAGATATTATATCAGTTATAGTTTTCATACAGGCTCGCAATCTTTGGCACATTATTACAATAATTAATAAACATAATAATGTTGGCCATGATATTTGCGAAGATTACCTACGCGACATTTTTACGATTTATTTTGAAAGAAGTGAAATATGTATTTTCATTTCCAGTAAAACAGGTGCGCCCACATGTTATTATTTCTTCCGTTTCAGTTGAAATAAATAATACCACTGCAGCTTTCTGCAGTTCGCGATGCATTTTTATTATGTGAAAATACTGCATCGTTATTTCCAGTTTCGCTGTATTAAAAAAAAAATAACTTAGTTCACCTAGGGGTCCACTATTTTGACGTCAGCTTAGATTTCTAGATTAATAGTAAAACGAAATTATTGAGAGACCTTTTTATACAATGGTATCGTTGAGTTGCTATTTCATAACTTTGCACTCCGTCTCTAGGAAAAAAATACATATTACTGTTTTACATATTATACAGTCGAACTTGGGTATTACGAGGAAGATGGGACTGATTAAATTTGCTCGTTATAAGCGATACTCGTAATATCAGAGAATATGTATTTTTAAATGAGCGGTCACATAACAAAAAAAGTCAAAAATAAAAAATCTGAAAACTATCGTAAAAATCCCCGAAACAAGCATGGCCTTCATAAACTACAAAATAAGTTATTTATTGTAATGAACGCTCGTAGGTACCTACCTACGGACTTTCACAAACCTAGGATTTTTCAACCATAGTCGTGGATACTTTTTCATTATTGTCGGCTAAAATAATAATTACAACGCCCACGGTGGCCGCGCGGCATAAGCGTTGGACTATAAAGCCGTGGGTCCCAGGTTCGAATCCTGGGTCTGGCAAGTACACATATTGTTTTTCAATTTGTGTGTGTCAGGGTATGGACCTAATAGGTTGAGCAAGTGGCTGACATCCATTTCTAATAAAAAAACAAAATCTGTCAATACAAACTTCCACTCTGTGGAGGCCCATATCGAGGGCACACTGACAGAAAGCATTTACTCATTAAAACAAGTCCTGAGATAATCGTAAAAATGACTTTAATTTTTTTTTCAAAGCGTTCTCCCACATAGATTTTTTTATGATTTAAAAACATTTTTTCTACATTATAAAGACTAACCTAAAATATACGACATGTTACTAGTCCTGTATTTTGTATTTACGCAGAACGCATTAGGTCATTATCATGCTTTCTATCAGAATAAAAAAATAACAATATGATTTAATAATGTTTTTATTTTCTCACCATTATATCCTATGCCTTTGTGCGTTTTATCAGGACGTAGAGCGTAAAATTGTATACATTTTGACATTTAAAACAGAAAAACAGCAAAAACTGAAATAATGCGTTCTGTCGGTATACCCTCGATATGATCCTATCAGGATCGGATATGGTCGAAAAAAAAATAATAATTAGGTAGGTAATTAGACACTTAACTAGTGTCATAAACGTTATCCGTCCCCGGCGGCAACCTGTCCGATCGGATTTTATTGCTTTAGGGTCGAAATGTTCTTAAACGATTGACACATTAAAAGTATTTTATCTCGGTATATCCGATAAGTTGCTCGTTATAGCAGTGAATAAATGTATGGAGAAAATCATGAACCAAAATGTTAACGAAAGTTTCCTCATTACATCCGAGATCTCGCTATGTCCGAGATCGTAATAACCGAGTTCGACTGTATAATCTATTTATTTATTTATTTATTTATTACTACAAATTATATTAATACAAGTGAATATCATTTGATCTAATTTTGATTTAATGCGAGGTATTCAGACAAAGAGGCTTAGCAGTGTAGTAAAAAGTGCAAAGTTAAACGTATACCTACTCTACAAAAGTACAATTTGCTTTTTATATCGAAGGTTGGATAGGACTCGAAATGAACCGAAGCGCACCGGAGCGCCGTTCCGGGTGTAAAATCGGCAACATTGTCGTTCCGTCTAGTTGAAAAACAATTTTACCGTTTTAGCTTGAATTGTCATATAACAATAAATCAAACACACTTATTTTTATAAAACACATAAAACTAGATAGGTAACTATGTTAATATTTTTATAAAATTAACAAGCGCTCCGGTTCGTAAAATTCTCCATTTCGAGTGCTGGTTCGCGATCAATTTAGAGTATACCTCCCTGTCCTGGGCCAGTCCCCCAATCCCCAATGCCTTGCGCCGCACGATCGATTCGTCAGAATATTTTAAAGGGCTCGAAACAGTTCAAACCTGTCTTTTTTTAAATTTAATTTAAGCATATAAAAATCTCTCAAAAATTGAGTATGTATAGCGTATTAACTAAAACATTACAAAATCCCAGTAACTAACTTCACAGAGACCTATAACGTAACCATAAACAGATACTTAGGTACCTACTTACTTATACACAAAACAATAAATCACTAATATTTTGTGTCATTAACTCATCACTCTCACCGTTAATAATATATAATTTTTAATTGCAGGATGTGATTGTATAAAAGATGTAAGCACCAACACACATTGATATTTTTAATCTAAGTTCGTATTTGTAATTTATGTTTTTTATCGTAATAGGCCTCAAAATCAGTCAGTGCCTCGAGCATCCAAGTCCCTTAACCCGCCACTGGCGATAGTGGGTGTTTTTCATTGACAACTAAAATTAATTCAAGCGTCGATAAGAATTTTATTTGATTACCCCTGTGTTTAGTTTGCGCTATGCCATGTGCTCCATTCTCATTATTTTCTGAAGTGACGTCATCATGAGGGGAAGTGTCTTGTGTTACGCAGACGATGCGTGTAATTAAAGCTGTCAAGAAAAAAAAGCTATTGTTTCAAACTCACGATGTTGATTGGCTAGAACAATTTTATGCTTGCAGCCAATCACAAGTGGAGTAAGTGACAGGCATTCCATTGTTTTAACTAAAAAAAGGTGGATCATAATAATAGCAATATGTTCATTATTATCCACTCTCGTTAATTGCATAGTCTACACATAGATGGCAGTATTGTCTACTTGCATGGTATGGATAGGAGCATGAATAAAATATTGTAGCTGTATCTACAGTGGTATTAGTATACACTATAATAAATATAATATTAAATTTGTCTTGATTTATCTATCTGTCTGTCTGTAACAAATGAGAGTAAAACATTGTAATTGTTTAGGAGAGAGCGAGACAGGAAGAAGACGTATAAAAACATTGACGTAAACGGAAATAGAGTAAATGGACGAATCATTTATTTTAATCGGGTCGTGAAATGGACACATGATAGGATACTATCATAGTAGTTCGACAGATGCTTACAGTTTAGTACTAGCATATCACCACATCTAATAATGTTGACAGGTGACACTCCCACCCGGTATTTTTTCTAGTATTATATCCACCGTGATGTAGGGGCACTGGTACAACTTTACTGGACGCCAGGACAATTGGGCGCCGCATTGTCGAATAAAGTTTCACAAGTTTCTATCTACTACTAGTAGTTTTAATTGATTTTGCTCATTACATAATGTTTTTTTATTGCGATGATTAAATCATTATTTACGTGTGCATATTTAAATTCTCACCAAGTACCTATTAAATAATATATAGAGTATTAAATATACATTTTTACGTAGGTACCTACCTATAATTCACGAACGATTTTATTTTCAAATTTCATTCGATTGCGTAGCGCCCAGTTATATGTACCGTTAAAAATTTTTTTTTGGTTGGGTACCTACATGTTCAAACACGCGCGTTAACATGATCTGACTCCCTACTTCAGTTTTAGTTTGTCAATTTATTGCTACGGCCGTATGTTGTAGCTTAACCACTGGGGAATGCCAAAAGAAATGGCGTATTTCAAAAAAACACTACCTTATTCTTAGGTCAATAATTATTATAAAGCAATCATTATTCGTAGGATGTTTATCACACTTGCATAGTCAAAGACATAGCTTATAATAAGTATGTTTAGAATTATCTTCAAATGTGTTAATCTTTCCCATTTTTTGAATAATAAAATGCCTAATTCTTGTCAAATTTGGGAACACAGAGATTATCAATATATTTTTTTATCGTAAATATTTCACTATAATAATGTCGACATAAATTATACTAATGGTTTTATAAATGCGTTTAAAAATTAATAAATGTAAAAAATCTTAACACCACTGCAGATGCATGTACTGAAATATGACTATATTCTAAAACATTAGAGCGAGAGGTTTAAAAGAATACTATTTTATGTAATAAAAATACTTTATGCAGTCATCAAATGTTTAAAATAAATATAAAAGATAACAAGACTTCAAAATTATATAAATAGATTATCTACAGCGTTTAAGGAATGTCCAGGATCATGCTTTGAAAATACAATAAAAGCTCCATTTTGACCTACGCTGAGCATGTCCGCCCTTAATGATTTGCACATTGACCCCCCAACACATTCAAATTGCCCCCGGTGGGGCGTACGCCCTACGTTGGGAAACACTGCTTTAGATCCACAACAGGGCAGAAGTTGTTCACGATACATTTTTTGGGTCCTCTCAAGCAAAGCGTTGTTTTCAAGTCCCCATATCGCATGCCTACATTACCTATATCAAAAGTAAACTATTGATAATTACCGAAGTAGTAAACCCAGTAACGTAAACTACGCATTAATTAGAGACCGATACAAATTAGTTTTCTGGTGAATATCGGCGAAACAGTCGTTGCAATTTATTTGACTGAGGTGAGAGGTTCTCGCATATAAACTGTGGTTAGTCGCACTCTACAGCGCAGTGGCGTGACATACTTTATTAAGATTGTATATTATGTACCTACCTACTGTTTAGTTAGTTGCTCTGGAAATGAAGATACGAGGATAAATATTTTTATATTATATTTTCTATCAAATGTTGATTCAATTGTATACAATAATTTGTTACTAAAGTCATATGTATTGAATTATATATTAGATACTGATATATAATATGTACGTCATGGCCCCCACACCCTGAAGCGAGCCGCAAGGTTAGGATCATTGTCAGGCACCCCTACCTATCGCCAAGGTTAAAGGCAGTGTGACGCTCTATAGTAGCGTTTTCTAAATTGCGTTGACGGTAAAATTAAGGGTATTTTAGTGTATTTTTAATACTTAAATCCACTTTAATTATGGAGTTATCAAGTCATGACATAGTTAAAAAATACATCGCACAACCACATATTTAAAAATATGACCATAATTAAACCAGGCTAGAGCCCTGTAAGCCCCCCCCCTTATGGAGGCCACAATGTATGTACTAATACCAGCTAGCGTTGCGGACGATTTACTGACACTTGGCATCGATTCTCTAACATTGACATCTCGTATCTGACATTCAATACTTTCGATAGGGCCAATTAAAATGTTATAAAAAATCAGGTAAATAATCAAATAAAAATACAGTTATTGTAAAAAATAAACTAAATTATATTTGCACTATGCGTATTTTTGTTTTTATTTAATTTCATATAACATTTCAAATCCCCCCTGTCAAAAATATTGAATGTCAGATACGAGGTGTTAATGTTAGAACATCGAATATTTTACGTTGCCGAAACGTTTAGTGATCGGTTTGTGCATAGAAGAGTAGACTGCTCTCAGACTAGGGATTCCAATCCCGGGATCCTGAGCTGTTTTCGATACATATGAATCCCGAGATTGATAAACATAATCCCGAAACTTTCGGGATTGATTTTTTTATCAATTTTTATGGAAAATAAAATAAAAACGAAAATATAACAGAAAAAATACTTTTAATAACAAATAACTTTATTAGAAATAAACTGAGTTTGAATGAAGTTTGATTTATACCCATGTGTAAGTTGAATCTCGCTAACCCATTCATTAAGTCTTTACTATCAGAAACAGCAATCTCATATTAAATTCACATTTTTATTTATATTATAATATTATTTACTCCATTAAACTTATGTATTTCCAAGATTGTACGTATACAATATTAACAATCAATGTCTTAAATAGTATAAATTATACTGGATTTATTTTTGACTGATTTTATCAATGTTATTTGTAAATATAAAATTTTTATATTAACAATGGAAAAAATGCCAATCCCGGGACTAGTCCCGGGATCCCGGGATTGTCAAATTGTAATCCCGAAATCCCGGGATCAGAATTTTGGCTCGGGATTGGATTCCCTATCTCAGACGATTAGAAATCTTAACAATCGTTGGTAAAATTTTAAAATACTACGATGTCAAACCATCTTTCAAGAATTATGTAGGTACATGTTTTAGCTATTAGTTTTAAAGCTATAATCGAAATATATGCAACCACTTTGTAGTATAAGTATAGCGGGAACACATACTTACTGCTTTTGGTAGATACGTTTATTTTCATTTACTTACTTACGACCTTTTTAACTAATAATAAATAAGTCAAGTAACAAATCGTAATAGATTTTCGGGTTGTCATCGCGTGTTCTTCCTATTTCTTCCATCGACGTTTCGGGCGCGTTGCAGACACCATTCTCAAGTATCAAATATTTCTTAAGGCTATACTTCAGCTGAGGCATGGTCTAAAAAGATCGTGAATAGGCGATGCGCAGATTGTGCAAATGGCGCGAAGCGAACGAAAAATAATTTGACATGAAAATTCAATACGCGTCCATTTAATGTTATGTTATTGTTATATTAGTAATAATAATAGTATATTCATTGACATGTATTCATTTTCAAGTAAATGGGTAACGTTTTTTAGTCATCTTTACACGATTTAAGAATATATTCCTCCGACGCCATCACAAAACAAATTGTCGTGCTCACACCTCTACTATCAGTCTCCGATTGGCGACGACTGCGAAATTTCGTTCCACCTACTGTTGAAAATTATTTGCCGTTTCACTTATGTATGCTCTCAACAGCAACCACCTACAGCATGCATAGATTACTGAGTTTAATACTAAGTCGAGTTAATGCTGGCACACATTTTTTTAATAAGTCTAAATGCTATTTTAATTCAAAATTTGATAGATTTTTGACAATACCAACGAATTATCTACATACATTGAAAATGAACAACTATGTATAGGTATAGCTTTAAATTATTATTAACAAAATGCCATACGATTTAAAGAAGATGCAGGTAGGTAGGTAATCTACTTAGTATTTATTCAATATTGATATTATGTAGTTGTTACAAGAAAGCAAAATGGTTATTATAAATAAGCGGATGATATATTACAGCATCGCATAGATGCGTTTTCAATGTATGTATATTAAAATAATTTAGGTATTATATTATTACTAAAATCAATTTAATCCGTCAGAACTTTGAGCACGCCACTGGAAAAACCAAGATATTGGCGGACATCTTCATGACAGGTCAACCACAAGTGCGTAGAAAAGTCAAGTATTTCGTGGGTCGGGATGTGAAGTCAGATAAGTCACAAATTGTCATTTTGAGATATAGCAAAAACAAAGTTCAAAAAATTCCCCACATTCCCCTAATTATAGTTATGTTTTTTTATGAATAACAAATCAAAGTACATGTAATTGGCTTTCAAGTACATGTCCTAGAAGTATTTTAACTATTTTGTTTCATTAAAACTTAATTGGTTTAAAAAAAAGAGAATTGAGTTATCTGGATTTGCACAAAAAATTATTGACTTACCTTACTACGCACGAAGTAATATTATTATTTTTCCATAGTAAATCCGACTAATATTATCAATAAAACACACATTTTATACATACATCATATTGGTTTATTGAACAAAATATATAAATTTAAAATTAGCAGTTTTATAACTTTTTTTAAAACTTTAATGTTATTTAAGTAGTGAAAAGGCACAAAAACGTGAATATTATAAAGTTTTATCGTTATCATTAAACTTCAGTATGGATTTCTTCAATGGTATCAGGTTAAAATCCCTGACTGTCTGAAGTGACTCATAAAAATTTCTATAATACGGTAAAATATATGGAAGTAAGTCTATCAAAGCTTTCGTCTTGTCTCGTCTTATATATGAAATTTGTTAAAATGCAGTCGTCTCGTCGAGAGTTCTTTGAAATTTCACTATTCCCGGTTCATGTTTGTTGAATTGAAGCCACTTAACATCTCTCCAAACAAACTTATTTCCATCTGTGTCTATTTTTCTGAGTTGCAATGGTCCTTTTAATCGATCCGAGTAGTTAAAAAATCTGCGCGAGTCATTTCAGTGACTTTAAAAGGATTTTTTTTGCAGCCTCGCACATTAATTTGGCCCAATCATGAGGATGTTCGATCATTCCACCAAATGTCTTTTTATTCTTCTCAATTATGCGATGGTCACTTTCGCACTCCATATTATGTGTGTGGCCAGAGACTAAACATTTGTGATCAATTTTGTTTACAGTCTCAGAATGTTTCACTGCTATCATGTATCCCCTCGGTTAAGTATTTGAACAGGCATGAAGCGATATCGTTAGCTTCTCTATTAGCAAGAGCCTCATGCCATACATAGCAATATCCCTGGTTATTATCATAATCATGCACTGTCAAATTTAAATCAATAGCTGTCGTTTGTTAAAGGCCAGGGAACTTTCAACAACTGGTGTGGGCAGACATTGCTGCATGTCAAATGTTACAATTTGGCAAGAGGGATCTTGCAAACTGTACTCTTTATCACAACTCTTAGCTGAATATGCAAAGTCAGCTTCGTCATGATGCTCTTTCAATTCCTCACGATTTTTATTTCTTTCCTCATCGTCGGTGGAATTCTTAATTTGTATATTAAGTTTCGCGCATTTTTGGCAAGTATCCTTATTTGGCCGTTTGAATGGTTCATGCTATGAAATATTTCTGTGTATAAACAAATATTGATGTGATTAGAGCTAATACTCTTCAAATATTGAGAATACATCTCAGGTATTGTCAAATGTGGCGGTAAGTATTTCCTGACACTGACAGAGTCCCTTCTAGAGTAATGACTCTCATATGATGGGATTGAGAGTACATTATATGTCTTTGCTATTTGGCTATCTTCGGTGTTTATTTTTAGGGATATTTTTTCCTCTAGCATCTTCTTGAATAAGTATACCGGAAGTAGTCTCACTTTTTTTTTCAAAACATGTACAAAAAAATTGTGAGTTTCACCCAATGTTTTTATTGTACAACATTTACAAATTGGTTTCCGTAACAGTACAACAATCAAGTAATATTGAACGACTTTTTTTCGTATTCATAATATCCATTATACTCTTTGTGTAACTTTTGCCAGTATTTCGTACAACTTCTTTATCATTTTTGAAGGCTTTTGTATCATCCTTTAAGTTACGTTTTTGATGATTATTTCTTATGAATCGAGAATAAGGGTTACAGATTAAAAAATCGTTGTGATGTGTAATCGTGGAAGCATTATTTGAGAACGAAGGGTGTGGTTCTTCAACGTCACTATCATCAGATGGTAAATTAGACTAATAATTCTCGAATATTAAAATCAGGATCGTTTATGCTGTCATCTAAATCCTCAACATACAAGTTATTGGAGTATGTGGTTGAACCTAGAAGCAAGATTATTTCTTTAGATATTGTGTACGTGTTTTTAGATTTAAATAAATCATTTTCGATAAATTTGGTAAATTTTGTATAATTTACAAATAATACACATACCTACTTATTTTTATAAGTCATATTTATAATATGACTATTTTACTTACGTTTTGTTGTTATTTTTTTTCAAAATTTCTCAAAATATCTTTAAAAATACGCTAGATTCACAAAATCAACACTGAGTAGGTATGACGTTTGAAGGTAAGCCAACTATGAGTAGTAAGGTAAGTCACACAAAATGTTGACTTATCTGACTACTCATGTGACTTAACTGTGTACACACCCCGTAAAATAAAAAATATGTTTTGACTGAAAATGCATCTCGCCAATGGTGAGACGTACGACTTACCTGACTACACAGAACGAAAGATTATTTTTTTTTTAGTATATTGGCATTCATATCTCATTTTTGCTGTTTTGTGACTTACCTGACTACACATCCCGACCCACGATTTCATCGGACGCCACATTATTTTGACTTTATGGTGCAAAAGGCTTCAACAGTTTCAATCGCATTCAAAATTGAAAAGCATGAAACTATAGAAAGTGCAATTAAAAATCCTAGTTCCAATATCTATAATAAGAATGGGCGTAGGTACTTACATGCTTTGAAACCATGCAATATTCATGAAAATATAATTCACAAAAATACACAGTTAGGTTCTTAACAGCATACCTACATTTAGGAATAGGTGATATTAAGTAATCTAACGACAGGTACCTGTAATTACGAGTACCTACTTATAAAAATTTAGAATTAACGAGGAGATAAGTCGATAAGAGAACGAACCTAGCAGGCTTTCATCACGCTGAGAATGAAGAGGCGACATTAGATCTGGCTCGGTCAGATCTTGCGGATGCCAGAAGAGAACCTCAACCTGGCTTGCCTGTTCTTCAAGCCAACGGATCCCGGTGTCCTGAAAGGCCGCTAAACGTCAACTGTATGCGGCATAGCTACGGGATACTGGTATGACCTGGATCGACTGCCGTGTGGTGCCCATAAGCTCCAGCTAAGGAGTGGACATGGCCGAAGAAGTAACATTTTATTATATTATTTTGTCTTGATTTATCTGCTTACCTGTAACGCATCGCAAAACACACACTCTGTGTCTGTCAAAGGTATAGGTACACAGCTGACAATACGATCTCTCTCTCTCTCTCTTTCTCAGATGCATTTAATTAATTTACATGCCAATTTTTTTGAGCAATCGCATAATTAGAATACCCACATTGCCTCTTAATCTAATCGCTCAATCATGTTGAAATAAATAAATGCATTTTGCTCACACACCAACACCAATAATAAAACTCACATAAAATATTATAAAGTTTACTAAAATAGTTACCTACATAATATTTATATTGGTATTCCAATCGACGCGCTCTTTAGTTATATTATGAGTATTGTTACCCTACATTGCTTTATATCAGGGGTGACCACACTTATTTTTTAGGATCGACTAGTTGATAAAATTATTTATGGCGATCGACTGAGGTATCGCTTGTAATTATATTATGCGAAAAAATAAAAACCCAATTTTTATAATTCCAATATGTATTTTAAAAACAGATATTTTATACATACGAAAAAATCGGATTTACGACAATAATATAACTATTATGTATTTCACTTCTAAAAAAAAATAAGTACACATTAACTGTAATTACGACATAGTTACACTATTTACCTGTATATCTAATAATAGAAATCTTAAAATTATTTTTTTATTCTCATCCGAAACTTTGCATTGCATATTTTCAGCAATTTTGTCGTATTGTACGTACGTTAATTATCGTTAGTCATGAGCGATGCTTCTTTTGATTTTATTCATTGAAGAGAAAGCCGATTCGCACAGATATGTAGAACCAAAAAAACAAGTGAAATATGCTGCAACTTTCGAAATATGTGGATATTTGTTTTTACAAATTAGGCTCCAAAAATTATCAAGACTAAAAGCAATGGCTTTCAGTACCACATCGCATTTTAGTATAAATATTTCTCCTTCTGGCATGGTGTGTAGAATCGATATTTAATAAAACACTAATTTGTATGGCTATTTCTTCGGTTTTTATATCTACTATCATTAAATGGGAACGACATACGTGTAGCAACATCTTCTAATTTAGAGAAATCCTTAAATCTCGCGTTAAACTCCGTTAGCAACGTTGATATGGGATTGAAATACTGACTAACCATTATATTTTCTATATCTTTACACTCAAACATTCCTCACATTCCTGTAATAATAATTATTGTTGTTCATACAATAAAAGTTTGGTTTTAAATGTTTTCACTGCACTAATCAAATCAATAAATGACTTCCCCCCCCCCCTTGAAGTTGTAGATTCAATTGATTTAATTTTTCTGTTTTTGATTCGTTTGAACAAAAAATAGTACAATATTATTTTTATGTCCGCGATCGACCAAAAATACCTTCGCGATCGACGCACTGGCCATCCCTGCTTTATATGATATAAAAATCGTAAGTACTAGTATTGCAAACTAACTAGTGGTGTTAAACATACTTGCATCGTCATCAGCCTTAAGCTGCGTACCCACTATGTTCGCGAACTAGTAACTGCTCAAAACTCTTTGCGAACACTGTCGCTCCGCAGGTGCTCCGCAATGGGGTCTAGGACGATTTGGCGCCGGACAACTGGACGCCACGCAATTCTTTATTAGGTACGTATAGGAACTTTAAAAAAATATATTTAATAAGTACTATTATTTATATTTAAATTATTATATTATGATTTAATAGTAGGTGAGAATTTAACTATGCGCACGTAAATAATGATGTATTCGTGCATATGTTTAAGTTCCAACGAAAAAAGAGTTTATTTTTATTTTAAATAAAGCCTTAGGCATAGTAATTCTTAATCCGCAATAAAAAAACATTATGTTGACAGTAAAATGAATTAAAACTACTAAGTAGTTGATAGAAACTGATTAAAATTCCTCGTCTACGTTCTGTATACGTGTATATGACAGTGCGGCGTTCAATTGTCCTGGCGTCCAGTTATCCCATTCCCTCCGCAATCCGTTTATCCGAATGTCAAGCAAATATGTCGTTTGAATTAGTGGCAAATGGCACTTTCATATTCATTTGTTATTTGTTAAAAGATTATAAAAGGCCCCTCGTTTTTGGTGAGCCGATTTCTACAAAAACAGATATAAGAATATTCTATTATTGGACCTAAAATCTCAATAATTAAGTGGGCATTACAGAAATTTTATGCGAATGAATTCGTCAAACTTTGACATCTGCTCAGTTTAATAGCAATATCAATCCAAATAAAAAATAGGTAAGTACTAAATTCCGACAGCCTATATCGGCTCAAAAGCAGGCCTTAACCTTGAGATTTTTAGCCACCGGTGATAGTTTTACCAGTCTTCGATATTTTGTTTGAAATTTCGAAGCAAGCAATCAGAAAATTTGTTCCTGAAGTATGTAAGGTTATCATCTGTGCATTGAAAGTTAATAATATACAGGTATGCATAAGCATCTTTTATATTTATTGGAAAGTATAAAAATGAACACAAGTCAATAAAACTGAAACATCGCTATGGTAAATCTTGAAACACAATGAATTTGGTCACCATAAACATAATATTTAAATTAAATCATCAACATCGAACCAACCAATCAACTGTTGGTTGGATGTCGACAGTTTCTGTATTTACAGTGGCAGCTAGGTTAATGTATCTTGAGGCAGTTTTAGTTCCATGGTACATGTCGGAATTTGATCACCTGGAAAGCAGAAATAAACAGTACTATTAATCTGTATAAATTTGGGGTCGGTAGGTTTTCTCATTATTCATAATATATTTTGCATATTTATGAATAAAATTGTCTTACCTGCGCATCTATTCTATACACTAGACTGTTTTCGGCCACTACGACAGCTATCTAGGGTAGGTTTCTATCGGAGTATTAGCCCTTATTACAATAAGTTAGTTGTAATTGTTACAATAATGCTATGTTTTTACAGCACCTCTCTTGGCTATGCTGAATTTTAGAACGAGATAGACAGTTTTGACTATTTAGACGGCTAACTTATTGTAATTGTTACAATAAGTGCTAATACTTCGATAAAAACCTACCCTAGATAGCTGCTGTAGCGGCCGGAAGCAGTCTTGTGTATAGAATAGATGCGCAGGTAATACATAGTTTTCTTACCCTTTCCAGTTCCTATAATCTTTTTAGTTTTCATAATATTGACAAGAAAGCAATCATTTTATTTTTACAGACTGGTATTTTCATAGCTCTTCCAATTTATTTCTATGCATCTGCTATAGTATTTTTTCTTGTAATTTGGATCTTGAGGATTCCATAATACCGGATTGTTTCGATATAATTCGATGATAGCTAAACATTTTCATTTAGACCACTCGAATACGCACTTACTTGCACGTACACATACGAACACAACGTAGTAGAAGTAGGCACTACACGTTCTGGTTTACTGACGTCCACAAACGCAATGCGTTCGCCTTTCTATTCGCGATTAAATCGACAGCGTTCGGAACGCATTTTGTTGTTAGCGAACCTAGTGGATACGCAGCTTTACTTTGAATCAATATTGTTACAAAGTCTTCACTAAACATTCCCATTCTATTCCCTTCTATATTACTCATTATTCAGTGACAATACGACCGCCACCGGGCTAACAATAATTAAACAAGAAATATTGGGTGATACGCTGCGCGAGTATTCATAACTAAAACCTATAATAAACGAAACAATAAGTGTGCGAGTGAGTGACCCAGGGTCCAGCTGGAGCGCTCCAGAATCCAGCAGTACCACTATCAAAAGGTTAGTCAAGTGCCTGAAATACATCCCTGCGTCCACTATTCTCCGCAAACTTCAATTTTTTCAAAACGCGGTCCACTCAAAATGATCACCACTTATTTATTTATTAACATGAATGAACATTAGAAAGTACACGTTTATCACTTTTACAATATGACGTAAAGTATTAAATCGAGTTAGATAACCCAAAGAGGCATATAAGTCATGAGGGTTAGATACAATGAGGAAGACAGGACTTGAAAATCGCATTTTCTTACATATAAGACATTATTAATTTGTACATATTAATTACCATATAATCAATTTATTTAGATATCTATGAGGGAAAATTCACTTGACTTATTTCGAATGTTCTATACACAGAACAGATAATAAATAAATAGAATTCCGATAGGCAATATTCAATACACTACATTTTGATGCAGGGTTTTGAACATGGCCCCCACATCCTGAAGCGGGCCCCCAGGTTAGGATGTTTGGCGGCGCCCCCTACCTATCACTAAAGGTAAAGGCAGTGTGACGCGCTATAGTAGCGTTTTCCATGATGTACGCGGTAAAATTAAGGTGTGTTTTTAGCCTTTTTTGTATTTTTAATATTATGTACATCCATTTGAATTATGAAGTTGTCGAGTATCGGCATACAGTTAAAAGTTGCATCGTACATTCAAATGTTTTAATTATTAATAATTATTGAGCTAAAATAGCGCAGGCGACTTTTTTTACTATTAGAACAAATTTGTGGTCTGTGTTTATCTCACTTATCGGTCGACTCGTCACGCCGGGCCCTTCCTGAGTCCTGGCCCCTAGGCTAAAGCCCTGTCAGCCCCCCCCTCCTCTTATGTGGGCCATGGTTTTGAATGTGTGAGTGTCCTACGAAAATGAAACACGCATTATGCCCGTGCAATAGTGTGTGTAATACGTCAATGCATAAACCGAGAGCAGTTATCAGTATTCGACGTATGACGTATTCTTGACACGCGTTTAAGTTTATCCCGAATTATTCCTCACTCGAGATCGGTTAGCTGCTACTCCTTACCCGTTAGGTATTTTCCCATTATTTCTGAGTTCTCTGGTTATATACCAGACGTGTGCAAATGTGGCTCTTCGTTGGTTAAGTGCGGCTCCCAATATATCAGGGGTAGTCAACCTGGTCCCTACCGCCCACTAGTGGGTGTTCCAGCTTTCATGGTGGGCGGTAAGGTTTTTAATCAGCCTCAGGTATCTCATTAATAATTTAATCAAGTAATTAAATGTAATTTCATCAGACTTCATGCTTCTATGTATACAAAGTATAAATAAAAAGATAGATTTAACTTCAGAAAGTTGTTTTATAAAGATTTATTCTGCCAAACTTAGCGAAAGTCTGACTCTGATATAAAGTATTTTTTAAGTCATTATTATTATATACTTTAACTCGCTGTAACTCTGCTTAATAAATTGTATAAAGTAAAGTTACTTCCCTACTTTATAAATCACCATTTCTGTGGAACCGGTGGGCGATTATAAAATTTTACTACTAACAGAAATACAAAAGTGGGCGGTAGGTATAAAAAGGTTGATTACCCCTGCAATATATCTTGATAAAAATATAGGTATTTTCTTTCCCCATTAATACTTGTATTTTCGCGAGTTTTTCTTTCTAAATGTTGACAAGATGCGCGTATTAAATTTGAATTTGTGTATTTAATACTACGTGAGAACGTGACTATGGTGTGGCTCTTTATATTATATGAAAATCCAGAATGTGGCTCTCAATGACCTACTTAGGTACTTAAAACATGTTTTTATTTATTTTTAGTTCAGTTTATCTCAGAACCGTACACATCTTTGCCATATCATGGTGGCCTGATACCTACTGTAGAATATTTTGTGACGAATAATTATTCTATTGTAGAGTCTGTCTTCTATGCTGACGTGCGGTTTCCCCCCTCGCTTCAGCATCCATCTCGTTCCCTCCCATTGAAAACTTGCAACAGTTGAACGCGATGGCACAATGCTTTCCGTGTGACGTGTACGCCAGTTTATAGAATACAGACTCTAGTTTCACATTAATCTTTCCTTCAACCGATTTTACCCAACCGGGTTTATAGAAGTTTATTAAAAAAAGAAACGGATATACATACAAAAACTGTTTACACCCTCACAATGACGAAGCACCGTTATCAACCAAAGTCTTGTTAGGCCGTGGTCCACTGGCTGTAAAAGTCTATCGAGTGTCGCAGCGCAGTGACGCGGCGGGGGTCGAAACCGAGCCTCGTCTTATTTACATAAACACGGGTGACATTATTTTCACCGAGCGTGTCCGAGGCTCGTTTGTTTTTTGGATTCCTTTCTCGTCTAATTTATTGCCCCTCGGGGTCCATTTTGAATTCGATCTCTTCTAGGGATTGCAATACCGAATGAAAATATCAATACCGGTTTTTAGGTATTTCTTATTGAATACCGGTATTTCTTAAACATTAAAAGAAAACAAAAGTAGGTGCTAATCATCTTATCAATGAATATAGCTATTAAAATCTTTTTAAAATATTATTTTATAGCAAAAACCTACATACCTACATTTTTATTATGTTGACATTTAAAAATATGTACCTATTTATCATAATTGTAGAACTAGTGATTTTTACAAATAATTTGGATATATTAATAATTTTAACTAAAGCTCTCAAAAGTTCATCAAGTGCAAGTAAGTCCGACTGCAGGACAAGCTTTTTAAATTCAACGCTTATAGAATAATTTAACATTTTTGTCACGGATGTTTTCTATTTCGAAATAATATTATGATAATAATTCATCGCGACAATGACTTAAGTATATAAATATATTTGATGAAATTGGTTTTATTATTTTTTATCTCTGTTGGATTCACTCAATATATTTGCATTTTAGCAGCACATAACTTATAATTCATTTTCAAAAACGTAAACGAGTGTGAAACGTAAACATTCTTAATACCGAAAATTCTGGTATTTTGGATTTTTAAAACCGGTATTTCGATATTGATAAATACCGGAATACCGGTATTGCATTCCCTAATCTATTCTATTCGGTGTCAGAGGTTATGTAATAAAGTAAACGATGGTCCTACCTTCTTCGTTGACGGTAAGGAGGCTGTGGTGTCAGGTCTAGTTCAGGTATACCTTGAAAATAATGAATACAGAGCTGGTGTACTGTTACCAATCTGTGTTTATCACTGTGATAATTAGGAGCGGCGCATTTTGATGAGTGGCAAATAACGAGAAAAACAAAAATAAAATTTTTGGGAGTAATTTTCGTAACAATGATATTTTATTCGTTTGCTCTAAACGCGAGTCACAGTGATTGTAAATATAGGTATGTAAGACATTTAAAGATTTTTATTGAATACGTCATTTTGAGATATGTAGATTCTTCTTCTTATTGTGCCATCCCTTAACGGAGGTCGGACACCATCAGGCGATCTTAGATTAATTGTCGTCTGCTACCCGGAACAGTTCAGTGGAGCTGCACTCCTACCCTACCAATCACGGAGTTTCTTAAGCCACGAAATGCGGCGCCGTCCTCTGCTACGCTTAACATTGATCTTTTCTTGAATGACAAGTTGCGGAATACTGTACTTCTGTCCTCTCACAATGTGGCCGAGGTACCTACTGTAGTTTCATGGTTTTGATACTACGTAGAACTTCTCGGTTCGTAGGGATGATTGGTTATTGGGCAGTAGGTCCTGGATTTGGTTTTACTCAGGGAACTCAGAAATAATGGGAACTGGAATACCTAATGGGCAAGGAGTAGCAGGTGACCGATCGCGAGTAAAGAAGAATTCGGGATAAACTTAAACACGTGTCCAGAATCAAGGCTCGAAATGGACCGGAACGCACAGGAGGTTCGCCCCGGTTCACAAAATCTCCGAGAGTATATTATATTATTAGGCTATATAACAAAAAATCTAAACCACATATTTTTATAAAATATACATACATAAAATTAGATAAATATGTCAATATTTTTGGAAAATTATCAAGCGCACCGGTTCGTAAAATTGTCCATTTCCAGCGCTGTCCAGAATACATCATACGTCGAATACTGACAACTGTTCTCGGTTTATGCATTGACGCTCATTTAATATTGGTGTATTACACACACTATTGCGTATATAATGCATGTACATATAAGGCGTGTTCCATTTTCGTAGGACACTTACACATTCAAAACCCTGCATACAAAATGTAGCGTATTGAATATAACCTATCGGAATTATATTTATTTCTGTTCTGTGGTTTTACTTGCTCTTATGAAGGAACTTTTCCTCGGCTTGTCTTCGACCTTCAACCTCACCAAATACCATGAGTTTTACAGGTTTTTATCTTCCCTGCGGGCTACATAAACGAAAAGTCCACCACAGACAAACCGAGCAACGTCTTTCTCGAATTTACTAATTTACACTTATTAATGGTAGCCTTATCTTAAATACTCTCAACATCTGCCCCAAGTATCATATTTATTTTCGTGTCCGGAAACTTGTACGTATGCAGTTCGCCGTATTTCACCGTGAAATGTTGTATCGGAAATTTATGGCCGTATATTAAAGACCGTCCAACCTCTTTGGGAAATAAATTACTGACATAAAATTCATGTCTAAATAAAACAGGTTCTTGTCGGTTTACACTTTACAGGAAGCCAGCAGAAAACATTTTTTTGAAAATAGCCGATATACTGGACTATTTGTTAGGTTAGGTTAGGTTAGGTTTGCATTCTTGAATTCATGAGTTTTGCCAAAATCAGCTATGAAAATTGAATTAATGTTCATATTGAATCTAATAAAATTGGAGACCGTGTAGTATAAAGTCATCTCTTTCCGATAAGAAAGCTGATGGCTAACTGTGCCACGGTGAAATGTATTACGTAACATTTACATGTAACCGTTTATTTTGACCTGCGCCCACTTGTCTTTCACTAGACCCTTCTGCCAAATCTCGGAGACATGTCCAATCCTAATTATTGAAGATTTTAACATAAACTATTTCAGTTGTAGAATAATTATTGAGAATAATGCTGACTATACGCGACAGAAACATAATCTATCAAATTTTAATAAACCTACATCTACTATTAATTACAAAACGCAATCTTCGAAATAAATAACGAAGCAATCAATTAACTTCAAATTATTGATTGCACTCCTTAAAATAATTTGTTATTTCGTAGAAGTAAATCGTTTCATGGTGAGGCCCAACAGTTGTAACTACTTAATATTTTTTTTTAAATGTTCAAGAAAGAATGCACATTTTGTGCCACCTTATCATTTCGATCCATCAATACTTAAAATGCGCCAAATATTAATCGAAAAATTATGTCAGTAGGAGTAATAACTTCAAAGCAGGGGTGGCAAACAGTAGTGAAGTTAAAACACCCAATTAATATTTCTCTGAAATTACAGCAAGCTATCCTCGCTTCTGCTAATGGAGTTCTACAACGTAAATGAATACTTAAATTATTACCCATATAAATACTATAGCTAATAGAGTAGTTGGGGTGATCTTCTGAAAGATATACCTAATAGGAAAAAATAATCTAAAATCTATACATATTTGTGTTTTATGCCTACCTAGATAAATGTAAATATTAGTTTGTGAAATTGTGTATTATATTTGTATTTAAACTATCAATGGCTTTTTCACTTACTTTCTGTGTACCCAAAGATTTGGAATTCGGTACACAGGTGGTAATGCGGTGATAATACCTTCCTTATGTACCTACATACAACAAAATACACTGAATTTTGTTATTGGTAAATTCACAGTTATGTAAGAATGACACAATTTAAATGATTTCTATATTCTAATTGATTTTTAAAGATTTTTATGCGGCTCGGGTATCGCCTTTCGGCATCTTCAGGCACTATACGCACTCACCAATGGCAAACACACACTGAATGATAGAAAGAGTTGTATGAAAATGGACATCTGTCAACAGCGGTTGTTTTTTGCCTGTCTGTATCGACCTCGTTTCGCTGCTGACGTTTTTCGAGTAGGTATTAGACATAAATACGTGAAACTGTATAAAACCACTAATTAAAATAATGTACGAACAAAGTGAAACTTTCAATTATATATTCCAATAACGCTAAACCTTTAAGTATAGATATCATAATAAATGTCGCGGCGTAAATGGACACTCTGCCATTCTTGGTAGTATTGGCTTGCGTGTCTCTGAT
Source organism: Rhyacophila brunnea (assembly GCF_057557595.1). NCBI lineage: Eukaryota > Metazoa > Arthropoda > Insecta > Trichoptera > Rhyacophilidae > Rhyacophila > Rhyacophila brunnea. The sequence continues at coordinate 36,718,700 of NW_028232871.1, read as the reverse complement.
AATTATCTTAGAAATCAGGGGCATCCATTGATTGTACTACCAAGGTGCAGAAATAACCTGCCATTAGTAATGCCAATTGGGAGGGCAATATATTATGTCATTGGCAATAACTATGTTTAATCAAATCGCTTCGGATATTGATATATTCCACTTCTTGAGATTGAATTTAGGTGGGCGGTATTTAGTTTTTAAGATGTTCCTTCCATATACTTACCTGCTTTTATTTTTCTTATTTTATTATTGTATTATTTACTCACTAATATATTATTAACACTTACTTTATGTTATCTCGTAAACCCTTTGAATTTATAATTTGTCATGTTCATTATATTATGTAAAATAAATAAATTTGAATTATATTCAGGGAAATTTAACCAGACTAGCTGCAATACAAAATTAGAGTCGTTATACTATTTCAATCCTATCGACCCTGTTTAAAAATATAATATGCTTTCCATAACTGCGTTCTGGGTTCCGGTCAAACCCTTCTTGACAAAAGACAGTAAAGATACAATAATTTATTTTTCGAATCATCGATTGGACTGATGCTATCTTGTTAAGCCACTGAAGAATTATATATGACTAAATAAATCCAGTGGCGTACTATATAAAATTTAATAAAAAAAATACATTTATATTGCTCGCTGTAATCTGTTGTTTTAACTATGGAAAAAATTACGATAATACTTATTACGGTAAATCCCGTTTATTAAATCCTTACAAGGTTGACTGTTATCTTGAGGTAGGTACAGAGAACGACCTCATTAATGGCTCAATTATTAAAGTACGTGCAAAATTCTAATATCCTAAGTTCCTTCTTACCTTCACTGCCGTACGATAGTAACAAGTGACAAGTCAAGTGTTAAAATCAGTCTCTCAGTGAAACGGCAAATAGTTTTCAACTATAGGCGCGACGAAATTTTGGACTCGCTGCCATTCGGAGAGAGAACGTCGAGCTGGAAACACGTCAATTTGTTTCGTGATGGTGACGGGCGTATTAATTCTTAAATCGTGTAAAGATGACTAAAAACGTTACCCATTTACTTTAAAAAGAAAACATGACAATGAATATATTATTATTGTTACTATTGGAACATTTTTTATATGCATATATGCACAGCCGTGGATATGCACGGTCGCTTTCTATGACGCTTTAAACGTGTCTGAAAGAAGTGATTTTAAGTGCTCATTTCGTCCCGAGACGGAGCCGCACGGGACTGATGCTGCAACCATGCACCGTAGTGCTTAAAGAATAAAGTTAAGAAAGAAAATTTTTTTTTTAACAATAAACAGAACATTAAATGGACGCATGTTGGATTTGTATGACAAATTATATTTCGTTTGACATACGTCATTTGCACCCGTGACCTGCAATCCGCGCATCGCCTAGCCACAATATTTTTAGACCGTGCCTCAATATATAGCCTTAAAAGCAGTCGACAGAGGCAAATACGAACGCATATCCACAGGATGATTCAAAATTCAGATAGTGTAAAATAAAAAGGATTTCAAGTTATACACATTTACATTTTTTTATAAAATAAATGTTTTTAAAATAAATATAAAAAATATTAAAACTATGAATTAGTCAAAAATCTAAACCGTAAAAAATTTAAAACTTAATTTACTACATTTTAATAATAAAAATAACCATAAAAATAATGTAGTAACCTATGTACCAAGTTCACATTTTTTTTACAATTGTAATTGTTTATCTTTGAATTTAAAAAAAATCTTTTTAATGTTTTCAGATACATATTTATTAATTAATACAGTTGAAATTGTAAATTATCAAAAAAAAATCTCAAATTACAAGCTTCGTATTTTTCCGCAAGGTTCTCTGATGGCATATTAGGTAGGTATACTATATAAAACCCCCCTTAAGTTCAATATTTAAAATTTCATTTTTATTTATTTTTACATTCAGTGAACATTACAAATTATAAATTTAAGACCTTCACAACATGACATTTAAAAAAACAAAGAAATAGTATTAAAACATGAGAAAGAAATATAATATTATGCAGTATCACAAAATCAGTATCTAAATAGGTACAAAAATTATTAAGCATGGGAGCACACTGATGGGCTAAGTTGGCCCATTTTAAGAACTTTACCACTTCACTTTTACTTTCCCACCTATATTCGATTTAAATCACTCAATAATGCAGAAATCAGCGCCACAACGGTCGAAAGAGTACCACGAAATTAAACACCTCCTAAAAATAAAAATAGTCCTATGAGTGAACGACAGTGTTTCCGAGAATGTGGAGAAATATAAGACGTTTTACTTCTATCGCGTGTGTTTGATAAGTACGTTCTTTTTTAGTAGGTGCTTACAATTTCTATATTTTCCACCGTGCTCCTCACAAGGTGCGTCAATGTCCTGAAAAGTGCAGCGGCGTCCCGTCTCTTTTATTAATCGCGGCCATAAGTCGTGTATCTTCACGCCTGTGTCCCGGGCGATGTTATCTCGTCCGGCATGACCCGTTGACTAATCGCGGGTGACCGCCTCTTCGTATTAGCCGACAATGATGGATCCCTCCCCATAGATATGGAGCCGAGGCTGTTATCCTTAGCAAAGTATATAATAAAAATATATCACATTATGTACTGGTTAGGCCTTCTTTATTGGTTCAATATTTTATGTTATTGCTCGCAGAACCAAACTGGGTTAGACTGTGAATATAATCTTTAAAAGTGACCAGCCATCAGTGGCGAAGGGTGGAGGTAGGCTGTTAAGATCCGACGTAAATAGTGCACATTAAACTTTGACAGTCATACGTATTTGTTTTTATTGAACTAAGACTACAATAATTTGCGGATGAGGTTGGTTTATTAAAAAAAAAAAACAATTATACCCTGCCTAAACCAAACCATAATAGTTTTGGTATGCTTTAGGGCTTAGGCGATACTTTTTTTCATTTTTTTTAATCATTAACCATTACTTGAACCAAGCTATAATATATAAAAATATTATTCTATCTATAAAATATCCAAAATTATGTATGATTTAATGTCATAATTATATTAGAGTATTTTTTGACAATTATCTATTATGGCTCGCTTTTCGCAGGGCTTATTTGAATTTTAAAAACTAACACCATCTGTAAATTTTCATCTTAGAAAATAAATACGTATACCTGACAAAGTTTAGTATGCACTATTTATATCGACTTTTGACACCCTACCACCACCCTTCGCCACTGCCATCCATTGTGTCTTAAGTATGAAGTGTTCAATCAATAAATAAACTATACGTATGAAAATTGGTTCCTTAATGTAAGAGAAAATAATATATTACTAGTAACGTGGCATGGAAATGTGCCTGTTGGGCATAACGCGAAAATACCACAACATATTCAAATGGGTTACGAGGCAGACAATAGTACGCGATATGATAGAGGTTGCTAAGCAGATGAAATGGCAATGTGTGAATGTAAATGCCGTCATAGTACCAATGGGGCACTAAATCGCCACAGGGACGTCCTAAGTCCCGCTGGATAAACGAACTCATAAACTTCGGCGGATGTACGTGGCGTCGAAGAACTAAGGACCGTAAGAGTGGCAAGAGCTAGGCGAGGTATTCATCCTGCAGTGGATTAAAGTGATTGAACCCGGGTGATGATGATGATGATTTTATGTTTTAACTAACGCATATTTTATGAAATTTACCACTTCTATAATATTATATTACAATATTATGGATCTTTTTTCCCAATTTTTTCCCACCTTGTTGGATTTTCCTCCCAATTTAAATTTTTTCCAGAATCTGACATTGATTCATTTCCTCTCTACAATCCACTTTAACAGTCTTATATTACGAGTTCTTCTTAGCTGCATATTTAAATTAAATCTTAGTATGAACTTTTTGAGTTATATTGGTTAATATATCGTTTGGGTTTGGGTTGGTTTGGGCAACCTTTAAGTTGCGTTGAAGGATCGGCTTTGATAATTGACTAATACGGGTTGAGATAGATAAATGTTCACGTATAATTTAAAATTTAAATAATTTTATGAAATATATAGAGACAACTACTTCGATTCTACATGGATTATTCGGGGGTGGACCTTTTGCATACCATGCGCCGATTTTTTTCACATACGAGTTCAGATGCGCCATACAACTCAAGCACCTTTTCTACCTTCTTACATTCACGGTTGGGGTTGGAAAATAGGGATAGGGGTAGGATCTGCTTCGCTTAGGGGAGGAAAATGAATAACTCAATCACGTAATTAAATTAATTAATTTATGCCAGTTCAAAAAGCACACATTTATTGAAGCACCAATCTACAATAGTCAGAAATGATCTCTTGGACGATATTATGGTGATCGCTGTCGTGGATCCCGCTGATGGTGCTACAGCTGCCGGAGAGTCTTGTTTGGTGAAGATAACTCTGGACCACAGTTGTTGGATATGATGAGAGAGAGAGCTCTGAGCGGGATGGAGCACTGAGAGCTTTTGATCGTTTGTATTTCATTAGTGTTTCAATGTTTGGTGTTAACTTTGTTACTGAGAGCAGCAGAGAATTCTTCAAATTTGAATCAGTTATACGCTACCTTGTATTGCTTTTAATCAGCACTCAGGTGTTGAAAATATGAATATGGATTCAGTTATGGCGTCTACTTCAAAAGAATACGGAGGCGCAAAGATGCAATGCGCCACGGTTTGGCCACCACTGAATTATATTATAGCTGTCGCTGATTATCGCGGTAACTGAAAACAGCCGTCTTAATTTTTGTTATATGTGGAGGTTTTCAATACACCACTGATAATAATTATGATTCATATTATATTCATGGTTGACATACTATCCTGTCGAATAAAACGATAATGTTTTTATATCAGCCGGATGGCTGGACCATCTACTTAAATTATGAAAACACACTTGCATATCTTACGAGTACACACTCATTTAAAGCAACCGTTCAACAGCTGTTGTCGAGTTTTTTTTAAAGAAGAAGGTACGACAATTCGATGAGGTGTATCATCAGTTTTAAAGCCAGAATTAGAATGTAGAAAATACATTTCCTGAGATAATGTTTTGATTTAAAAAAAATATAATGGTACCTACTTTATATATTGACATATTGTTTACTTCGGTTGCTGAAACTGGCGTTTGACCTTTTTGTGTCTCACTAGAGCAGTGACGAAGACTCCATACTAAGCGATTATTTAAAGCCTACCTTCGAAAAATATTTTTTAATTGCATATTGACATATTTATATGATCACTTGATTATTTTGTATTCTATAAAAACAATTTAATTTGCCAACGACAGATGTCGTAAATGTAGGAATGTAGTACTACCTAAACAGATTACAAAACAATCTGCAAAGGTTTAAAAATATATACCACAGTGCACCATCTGTCTTGACGTAAATAAATGTCTATTATCTCTCAAGGAATTGTGATTTTTTTTCGTATGGACTTTACGCCACGTAACCCCAGCCAGTCTATCGAATTCTATGAAAACGGTAGGCTCCTATCGCAGAACCTAAAACCATCGCACATATTATTGTTGTCATGAGCAAAATAATTATAAATAAAATAATTTAAAAAAAATTATATGGCGTTTAATTGCATATTAATAAATATAGATTGTTTTAAGAGGTTAAAAAAGAAATTTTATCTAATGATTTATGATGTGTATGTTTTGAAAAAATACGTAATTTAAACTCTTCGCTCAATTTTATGTCGTAAGTGAGTTTTTGAAAATTCATCGTATTAAATTAGCGTGTCGTTATCATTAGTGAGTAGGTACCTTTTCATCAGTAGTAATATCGTATTATCTTATTTCCCATACCTGACAAGTGTGAAATAGTATGGGTTTCATGCCCATACAAACTTAGTTTGCCCGAATCTGTAAATAGATAAAAATACAGATGACATTCTGGTTGAAGAATTAACTCTACTATACATAGTTCCCACAACATAGCTTGTCACTTCGCAAATACGAATATTACTGTCGCTTTCCCTAGATAAATTGTTCGACATAACATTATTATGGATATAAAAAATCGTATACTATATTATTATGTTAAAGCAGCTTTAGTATTTTATTATTTCTAAATGCTTTCATCGTAAACGAGAGATAGAAGATTCGTTATATTTTTGGTGAGATGTCTATGAAATATTCTACAAAACGTGTCCGCAAGTGCTACCAAATTATTGTGTCCGTAATCGTCACCTAAATATTGATGCTCGTTGAATAAATAAATAATAATATGAAATAATGTTCTATGAATAATATACTTACCTACAAAAATATATGTATTTTGAACTTACTATTCTGAAGACATTCGTTTGATAAAAGTTCTCTCCCCTTTGATCGTGAGTCAATTTTATACTTGATAATTACTTAAATAAAAAATGGATTTTGAACATCTTATACGTAAGTTCATATTGGTCATACAGTGTTTTTGAGAGTGTGAATGGGTTTCGTTGTTAGTTTTTCGAGAGAAAGGCTTCGACGCTATGTAAACACAAAAATGGCTACTTGATCACGAACCTCCAAAAGTCCAACAAGTTTATTACAATAATAAAGGATTCCGAAGAAGTTTCGAGAAACACTCGTGTCCAATGAAAATAATGTCGTCATGACATTTATCATTTTTTGGTTTTAGTGTCAAGGGTCCACGGCATATTTTGTTATAAATAAGTATGCTAGGCAGTGGCGCACCCAAGGGGGGGGGGGGGCAAGGGGCCCTGGCAACCCCCAAATTTATCAGAATGATTTTAAACATTGAAATTGAAAGCCGATAAACCATACCTTTGGGCTTAGACAAATAAAAACACTGCAAAAAATGATTTGTAATTCTCCAGCACCTTTTTAGAAAAATTTCTTAGATTTTAATTTCTAACACAAAAATTTCGAAACACTAATGTCAGGTTTTTTAGAAACCCAATCCCTAATGGAACTGTCAAAAAATTCTCGGTGTCCACCCGAATTCCGGAGTGGTGTAGGTCACGGCTGGGGAGGGCTGACAGGGCTCTAGCCAGGGAGCCCGGGCTGTGGGGGGCCCGGCGTGTCGGGTTGACCATATAAGTGAGATAATCACACATGATAAATTAGCTTTAATAGCAAAAAAAGATTATACTTCATGACCTTGGGCCCCCCCAATATTAAATCCTGGGTGCGCCACTGATGCTAGGCATGTGTATAGGTATGGGTATAAGACGTACGCACTTTGACTTGGTTTATGAATGATGATTAGTTAATTAAGATAATGATTCCGCTCTATAAATTAATTTTTTAACATTATATACTGTTAACAAGGAAGCTTTATTGACAAAGGCTGGTATATCTTGATCGCCTGTTCTATATACTCGATTAAACATTATAATTCCATTTCCATCCCTATTCCGAGACGTGTCTGGAAATTTTTACGTGTGCAGTTGGCCGTAACACAATTCATCGTGAGTTGTTGTATCGGAAATACATGTATGTATAATATTAAAATCAATTCCTTGCCTAAATAACCCACTTAAAAATACGTAATAATAACCACCGGAATACAAGGGAAAGATAGAAGAAAATATAAGTAAATTAAGGTAAGTAGGTAAGAAAATTAGTAATACAATCAAACAGGATAATTGATATAAATTTCTGATAGGTTCTCGAATCTAGTAGTACATAGGCATTATCAAATATAATGACGGCGCTATTATCAAACATTTGATACGAATAAATATCAAAACTATTGTTCTGTAATTATTGAATCTTAATGCTACATGGTAATCTCTTTTCGGTAAGACACTCACGGTAAACTGTACTACGGCGAATTGTAATACGGACAAGTTGATTTCATTAAATTAATATGAATTAGTGTCGGTTAGATCTGAATTACTACTTAAGCACGTTTAGGGAGTGGGGGGTTTGATTTTACTTATTTTTATGACGAATTGTCTTTTGGGGAGGGGGGGGGGGTTGCTGTCTCTTCCTCTGCTTTGCCTTCGCCATAACTCGCTACGTTAAAGCAGCAATACAAGTCAAGTCATGAGCCCCAGACATTCCCCATAGAGTTGAATGATGCTTCAACTATATAACTTGTGCACCCCCACATCCTGAAATGGGCCCCCAGCACAGGACCACAATCCTTTTGGATTCATGAAAATATCCTATTTTTGCATTCGGAATTCAGCATTTTAATTACCGATAGTGCAAATAAATAATTGAAAACATGAGAATGAAAACTACACAACGACAAAATAGTGAATTTTACAGGATGGCCTATAAACTGATTTAAAAAATATGTGTGATCCTATCATTCAAAAAATGAACGTAACAATATGATAGTTAAAGTGGTTTTGAACATTTTATAATAAAAATAATTAAATATTGCAGATAGGTACATATTTTTTTATCAATTAAATTGTGTTTGGTCTTTATCCTGTTTTCAATATCAATTTTATTATTTTATTTTTAAATACTATTAGTAGATGAATATTAATTCAGTTTTTTGGCTTATTTATTTTCATAAATGTTTTTTTTATCACTTATAAGTAAAAATGTTACAAAATATGAGTATCCAAAATATTTTTCATTCATTTTGGGGATCAACAACTTCAACGTTTTTGCCAGTTGTTTTTTAGTTTTCCTAAGACGACGAGGAGTACTAATTTCTTCTTCCTCACTTTCTAAGATGTAGGTACTCAGAGTCACTATCTTCCATATTCTTGAACATATCTTCACTTTCAGTGGACATATTATTAAGAACACACTTTTGAATTGACAGCTTACAAAAATATCACTCATGCTCGAATTAGAATGAAAACGAGATACCTATAAATGGTTTATATATCTTTCTCATTCTAAGTGAAGTTAGCTTTTGTCTGAATTTGATACCACTACTGCCATCTTGTGGCAAAAGTAGGAGTTCGTTATATCTCGTTCTCGAACTCATCGACAGAGGTTTTTTTTTTTAATATGAAATTACCGAAAAACCGTTTTTAGGCTTTTTGGTTTATATCTTGATCTCATTCTCGGATCTTCAATTGTGATAAGTAGTTATGTTTCGTTTAAAATTTGAAAGAGGGCCTCATTAATAAATAAACAAATAAACAAATAATGGTATTGATTTTCGGAAATAACTTCTTTAAACATTTGTTTGTCGAGTCATTTAGTGCTTCGTTGGATATTATTGACTCGTCTAATGTCAGTAAATATTTGCTCAGACATCACAATAGAGATTTAAACGCTAAATGCCATGATGCAAATGGTCAATGATGAAATAAACACATAAATGATTTGTAATTAATTACACTGTCTTTTGTTCATTGAGTTATTATAAGAATTATAGATATTATATAAAATTATATAAAAAAAATCTTCGACATCTCTATTTTAACATGTTCTTAGCTCGTATTCTTGTTTGTCCGGTGGTTGTTTATCCAGTACAAATCTTGCAATCGATTTTTAAATAACTTCCCGACTAGCAAGACATTTGAAACTTTTAGAATATATCAGAACACGATGTCAATGCATTCTTTTAATACTTTTAGCCATCGTTAAGTAGAATTGAATTCATTTTCAGTTAATTCTGTTTTGTATGAAAAGTTATTTCGGAAGAAATCCGTAAAAAGTAAAATACTAGGTGGTCCTTCATATATACGTGCGTTACTATGGAAATCAGTATGAAATGTCAAAATGACATTTCAGTATTCTATAATATTTATTCAGTACCTGTTTCTATCAAGTACAAAAAAAGTATTTATTAATACATAGAATTGTCAAGTTTATATGATTCAACAGAAAATTTAAAAACGTGGTATATAAAAAGTTCTTTTTATCTTGTAATTATTAACGTATATACTTATTTTCCTTTTCTTATTTCCCATTCTCAAACGAGTATTTTCCAACTAACTTTCTTCAAGGCATGCTCGCCTTTCATTCTCTTGAAGCTCGTAGGTCACTTCTGCTCTTTAAGCATTCCCTGCTCTCACGTGGTATACCATTCCAATCCCGATATTCGGGAAAGTTTGAATTTTTGTGCACCCGTAAATTACATGCGTGGTCGCAGCCATGACCTATTTTGGGTGAAAGCTGTTTGTCATGTCAGGTTCATCAGGCACCAATAGCGAGGGCTGTGCGGCTGGTCAATGCACTCCCTAGAGATATAGACATTTTTAGCGATGCATTGTGTATTATGTTTTTAAAATTCTATTTTATTGTTTAATTTGGATTTTTTAAAAATTATTGTTGTGTTTTTATTTTATTTCTTTTCTATAAAATTATTTTTTGATTTGTTTGTTTTTCTCGTCTTGTTTTTTCTCCAGTAAACTTGATTTATTTGTACTTTTTATTCTAAATGTCATGTTTTGAACGTCTTAAATTAATAATTTGTTATGTGCTCAACGTGTCTTTTTTTAAACAAAGAAATAAATAATATGACCTAAAAACATGAACATTTGTTGAGTTTAGTTTAGTTTTCATACAACTTTAATACAGTTTTTACATAATGTTCATTTGTGCAGAGTAACGTCCCGTGGGGGACGGCAGGTCATGCGCTACTTATAGGCGGCACGATCTAACGGGTAGAAAGTTATGGAAGAAATATGAATATTACAAACTTTTGAGAGTAGTTTTCGTGTAAATAAAATGTTTGTCGTCTGCGACGCTAAAGGGTCATGAAGATTATAAGGGTTAGTAGATGTGTATATCATTCGATTTATTTGTTTAAGAATTTAAGATGAACAGGAAGAAATAATAAGAAGTTATTGAATTGCTATACAATTTGCGACTCAAAAATAGGAGCTTGATAGACACTACGACTTGTTTAATGGTGGCACTTTGCCTAAGGAAGTTACAAGGGAACTCAAAAATAATGGGAACTAAAATACCTAACGGGTAAGGAGAAGCAGACAACCGATCTCGAGCAAGGAAGAATACGGGATAAATTTAAGCACGTGTCAAGAATGCGTAATCGGTTTATGCATTGACGTTCATTTAATATTGGTGTATTACACACTATTGTACGTCTATAATGTGTGGTTCATTTTTGTAGGACACTCACACATTCAATACCCTGCGTCGAAATTTACTGTTTTGGTATATAGCCTGTCGGAATTCTATTTATTATCTGTTCTGTGGACGTCGCTGTTTGTGCATGAACCTATATTAGTATATTGGTCTGGAGTAGTCTGGACTAAGGGTAAGAATAGTATTAATAACAGTGAAAACAGTAGTGGATTTAGGTACCTAGAGATCTAGCGCGCTGACAAGTTTGGAGACCCCCTTACGAGCATTTTGCCTGTGCGGTAAATCGTCATTTAATTTAAAAAATATAGCAATAATTTTGTTAGATACGAGGATTGTTTTATATTTTGTAGACTCATATTGTACGCAACACGCATACAAAATACGGATCTTTTTAAGATTTCTAAATATTCTGACGAAGCGATCTGTTTCTGAACGTACACAATATTGACAATAAATATCTTAATATCAATAGTATAAATTATACTAAATTTATTTTTGACCGATTTTATCAACGTTATTTGTATATATGTATATAGAAATTTTATATTAACTATTGAAAAAAATGCCAATCCCGGGATCGTCAAATCGTAATCCCGAAATCCCGGGATCAATCTGTTGGCTCGGGATTGGATTCACTACTTGCAACAATTCATCGCGAATCGTTATACGAATATATAAAGCGAACAGCTGATATCGGCAGTGGAGTAGTAATGTTAGATACGGTTTATTCGAGCGTAAACTGACGTTTCTAAATGATGATTTTTAAGTTACTTCCCTTACCTATCAAAACATAGAAATCTCTTTAATTTGAAAAATAATGATAAGTTGAGAACACAAAACAGATTCATAAATAGAATTCCGATAGGCTATACTTCAATACACTACATTTTGACGCAGGGTTTTGAATGTGTGAGTGTGCTACGAAAATTAACCACATATTATAGAGTGCAATAGTGTGTGTTGCAACCAATGACATTAATATGGACGAAGCATCTGGGAAAAAAATGACTCTCACTTTTTTGTCGGGTCTGCCGAATGGCATAATCTGTTCTAACGCCATTACAATAAAGGTGATATTGCTATAAATTCCCGATGCGTGTATCGCATAATAGAAATTGCGTGACGTCTACCTATAGATGTGCGAATGTCGCTATGCGCGAATTTACTTGCTAGTTACTGTACTGCGTGCGTTGTCCATTAATAATGTCATTCGTTGCAACCTTAAAATACAGAAATATTGAATGAGCGTCAGTGCATAAACCGAGAGCAGTTGTCAGAACGAAGGACAAGTGTATTCTTGGTCCGTTTTTAAGTTTATCACATATTCTTCCACACTGGAGATCGATTGCCTGTTACTCCACACCCGTTAGGTATTTCATTTTCCATTGTTTCCCTGGTTGAGAAATAGCACTCAGTTAAAATTGTGTAATTACGAGTATATCTGTCTACTTATTTTTTATTGCCGTATTTTGCGTGGACGTAGTTGCGAGCGTTGATAATAAATAATTCTAATGTTATGAATTTGTGCCTTTGATTTGATAATTCAACCATTTACTTATTTCTTTGTATGTCTTCGTGCTATGGTCTGATAGCTTCAATAATGTAAAATAAAATCATATGAGAGAAAACCAAACACAGCTGTTCCCGAATTCTCACGGAATATTAAAAACGAGAAACATTGTAGGAACGAAAGACCGACAGTTTATTGCAATAACACTGGAGTCATGAATTTTCCTGTTTCATAATATAATATAGAATAACTGAAATATTTGAATCTACTATGTGCTTTTATAGTGTTATTCATAAATCTCAATGATATACCACAACAAAAGGTAAAAAAAAACACATTGAATCAAAATTCACCAGTACTGATATTTTTCCTCTTTATATATTTTGCCCTAGGGGTGAAAGGTTATATGAAAGTATGGTGAGGTAGGCTTGTATGGTGAAAAAGTATGGTGTGGCAGGCTGGTAATCAATTTGGGTAAAATTTCTACGTTAACATTATATTATATGGGTACGCTATAATGACCAAAGTAAATCCTCCGCGATGCCCTGCATTTTTTTT